>NW_028263379.1:5446509-5772759 GCF_051168715.1 Poecilia mexicana
TTTTCCACTATTAGGTTATAAATACTGCCTGCTTTTTGTTTCAAAATGTTTGATTTTATGAAATAATAAAACTATATGAACATTTTATTTTTTTACACTCTAAATTTTATAGTTGATTTTTCAATCCCAAGACATCTGGTTTCATGTGGTATTTCAGTTTAAACATAATTCATCATTATTATGGACATAATCTTTCCTCAGATTTAAATTTGGATTGAATATTAATTTTGATTCTGATTATAATACCTATATCTAGAGTATTGAGCTGGAAAAAAGCAGTTTTTTCTGAACGTAAATTGATTTTTTTTTAAAGCTCATCTTTTATCTGATTTACAGGTATGTAATTTAAAAAACACAGCTTTTCCAGAACTGCAAGAACAAGAAGACTTCCTGTCTGCAGAGAACTTAGCCAATGGGAAGGAGAGACAGAACATGTGAGAAAAAACTAATGATTAAAAACAAACTGTTTCTAAAAAAAAGGTGAAAACAGACAAAAAGATTTTCCTTAAGACAAGATCGACGCCATGTTCTTTCTTTCTGCAGAGTGTATTCATTATTTGTTCTGAGGGAGCAAAGTGTATTAAAGTTACCCCAAAATTAGAAATTGGAATAGGAAAATAGTTATCAAAGGAGAGCCGTAACTTTTCTGACACCAACTGCCTGTTGTTTTTAGGTATAATGCTGCCCTGTCTGATTCAGTGATAAAAAAAGGAAATATATTTATTACTAAATGAAGCCAAGAAAGTTTTGGCTGTATAAATGTGGCAAATATTCTACATTCTGGACCTTTGTTTGATAAACCAGAGGACTTCGCTGAAGTTTAATTGAGGACCCCTGACCCAGACAAACTGGCGCTTCAATGAATTTGGCATGAACTTCAAAACAAATATACATCTGTGCTAATGTGGATGGATGAAATACTGCAGTTACCACTGGAACAGGTGAGCCTACTGTCAGCATGCTGGGGTCATTGAGCTTCATTCTTATGCTAATTGTTGACACAGTTAAATCAAAATAGCTCCCTTTGACTGTCATGGCCGTGTTTGTTGCCTGAAAGCATGACTGGGATATATTTTTAGTTCTCTGTATGTGTGTGTGTATGTGTGTGCATTGTGTAGCATGCAGTGCACACATGTGTGCACGCACAGAGAGCTGCCAGCGACTATGAACATACATGATCCCCTAGAGAAAGACAATAATATTGGCATTAAACACATCGAGATTCAGCTGGTTTTTTAATATATCTTAAATTATGTCGGAAAAAACATTGGAACATCACACAAAAGCCACAGTCGGTGTATAATGCTATCTCATAACGCTACAGATCTCTCCAACAATATTGACATAGGGAGCAGACAAACAAATGTCAGCCCCTATAACATATGAAATACTTAACGTTACCAATTTCCACCTGTCAATCAACCTGGGAATAATGACAGACGCCCGCGAATCAATACAGCACAATTGAATTTTTTCCGCACCCAAACATGCCTCATTCTGCCCCTTAAAAGACTGTCAAATGTCACGCTACCCTGAGCAGCAAGCAGAGGAGATTTATTTCATTTCCACTCCTGTAGCTTCTGAGAATCAACTTTCCTTTCTCCATAGAGGGGAAAGGCAAGACAGACAAATCTAGACGTGTCTGTTCTGAAATAATTTAAAGTTATAAATGTTTGTTGCGGTTTTTTTCTCAAAATATTTTTTTTTATTCCCTCTTGGTACCTAATGTTCCCATGACCTTTTCCCTGAATGGTACACTGCGTCCGTCTTTACCGTCAACCGCCGCAGTAGCGGAAAATAACAGGGCGAAAGCCACTGAGTGTTGCAAGTCTTTGTCTTGCACCTCATTTACAATACAGTGCCCTTTGCCTCACATAATCAATTAAAAGACGGCAGGGCTGAAGAGGCACCCAGCAGTCACAGAAGTTTACATCAAAAGGCAGAGATGCTTTTGAAGACTTGCCTCATCCTTAAGAGTCTTCCCTGAGAATGCAAGGACAGATTTAGTCACTGATAGATGTGGTTCTGGCCTTCTTCAAGGTCTTCAGTGTATCAGATTGCAAAGCAGCGTTGTGGTACAGTATTTCACTGCTGGGTTTTCAGGAAATGAAATTCATAGAATGAGCCTACACTGAAGAGAGATGTTATATTTATTATTAACTCTAATATTAAACAGGATCATTTAATGAGTAATTATGGTGTTGTAAAAGTATTTTGTAGTGAAAAGCAGAGGATGACTTACCTACATCTAGGTGATCCTGATGTCCTCCAACAGAGGAGGACTCTGAAAGAAAAGGGCTCTTCCCAAATTAGGCCTGTTTTTTATAGTGTGACAGCTGTGCCCTTCATATTGATTACCAGGCGCTGCGATGGGCCAGATTTTTTTTTTATGAAGTCAGGAATTTTCAGTCTTTCTGGTTGGCGCCGGATACGGCGTTCCCCGCGGTCCACTTGGTGCTGAGAAGATATTGTTCTGTTCACACGGACGTGCCAGCAAACGCCATTATTTGATATGCGCTCGGCAGTAAAATCCTGCTTTCTCACTGCAACCAGATATATTGTTAACGGCCAGCTCTTTAAATGTCATCTCAATGTGGGCCTGGAGTTGTAACAGGAGTTTGTGAAAGTTTCTTTCTTTACGCTGAGAAATTGATAACTCAATAAAATGAAAATGACTGGAGACTGCTGTAAATCATACATCTGGACAGCTGCAGAGGAAAAGTGAAAAATTATGATTTTAGAGCAGCCACACTGGGAAAAACTGATATTCATAAACAATTCATGAAAAAAACATATTATTTTAGGGTTACTTTGTTAGTTTTCAACCTTTATGAATCATGGATATTTAGAACAGAATGGAATAAAAATAATCTTTGTGTTATCTCTATTTCACAAAGATAAAAATATAAAAAACATATATGCAGCATAGGCAATTAAAAAAAGCAATATTCGAAACAATAAGCACTGTTTTAAAATGTAAATAAATTTTGGCAAGAGACTGAATCAATTAAAAGGTATGTGAATGTATTTTGGCTCTCAGCCGTTCATAGCCAGTGCTGCATGGTTGCAGAAACACGGTTTGCATTTAAGTCACACCCCAGGCTTGACAATTCTCTGTTGCACAATTTGCACACAATCATGTTGCTGTTCAAACTGCTACTGGGAACAGAAAGAAAAATGCCAGTGAAGTCAAGGAATCCTCCAACACAACATCTTCCTCTGTTAATTTGGTGCATTAGTGCCACCTTTAGCCTGGAGTGGAGGCATAAGTTGTTCTAGAAGTTTAGGAATCTGAGATAAATAGTATTTATAGTGACATTTTATTTACTTTACTTTCTTGGGGAAACATGCAAACAGCTGATTAGAACTTGTAAGAGATATGTGGTTGTTGTAAAGCCAATTAAAACTTTCGCACCAATTATTAAGAAGGGTATCAGTTACTTCTGGCATATCGCATAAAAACCTCCTGTATCATTGTTTTAAGTTTAGAGAAGAAACACATTTCTTGGTTGAATTTGCCAGAGGTATGAATAATTGTGGGCTTCACTGTGACACTAAAAACTACGCAATGGTTTTATTTGTAAAAAATGATTAAAATATGTCAAAAATGTACCTTGATGTGTATTTAAATAAAAATGTTTTAGATGTTGACAGTGGAGATCCTGAAATCTGAACCTGTGGAATAAAAACAGGAACTTAGAAACTGATTTTGGATTGAAGACAAAAGTGAAGCATTTTAAGATCACAGGTGGATTAGCATTAGTGTAAACATGTCCTGCATTTATGCAAAATGAATCAGAACCTGGGTTTTACCAATAATAAATCAAGCCTGTTTTTTCCGAGAGACTCATTATGAGTGTTTGACTTGTCGGCAGACGTGTTTACTTGTGTCCCACTGTGTGTGTGCGGCAGTGTCGATGACACAATAGCATGGCTGGCGTCTGGCTCAAGCAGAGCTATGCAGACGTGGTTGGTTGCTCGGCTGATCCCTCTCTGTCAGTGTCACAAGAAGTGTCATCAATCATCAGAAGCTGGGGGACCAGACCACCCTTCCCTGCTGGTCTCCCAATGAGTCCTGATGGATTTCTACATGCAGCTCACATGCAGTCAGACCGAAAGCAACCAGTCAGAATTATTATTTATTTGAAATTATGTTGTATGTTTGTTCACTTGCATTTAAAATAGACATGACTCAGAGTCTAAATTCAGACTAATTCTGGTTTACCCAGATTTCCCGACAACATCTCAAAACATACTGAACTGAAGTGTAGAAAAAAAGTTTCACTTTTTTTGTAACAACCTGCATGATTCTTGTGGTTCTGGTTGGTGATGTGACAGATCTGAGGGTAATTTAAACCGGGTTGATTTCAGAACCACTGCCAGCTCCAAACTGATTTAAAGGCAGAACTTATTAGGCTCAACAAACTACATTTTTCCTAATTCAGCTGAGAAATTCAATATAATTAATGAAGGCCTTATTTCTTTTTTCATGTCAGCAGCAGGATGAAAATTCTTTAGTTTCCTCAGAGTTGCCATCACACAACATCAACAGCAAATAACTCACTGGAAAGTTCGTATAAAGTGGTTTTTAATCCTTAACTACTGAACACATGACACTGATTATCTGAATGAGGGCCCAGCTGGTGAAATTATTATATTCATAGTGTTGAAGCAGGAGCTGCTACCTTTTATCTGCAGTAGACAAAAGAATGAGGTTCTGGTGTCCAAACATCAAGGTGCAAGAGGCTTCAGATAATCTCCAGGACTCAAATTACTAATCTCACAATTCAACAATGTTTGCATGACACCTGAATCTGGTTAGTAAATGGTTAATTTTCCCCACATTGTATCTAATTTTGATTCAGTTGTGAGCAAAGCAACCAGTGTTTTGCTTCTTTTCCACCATTTATGACCCAAAGAAATCTGATCAGTCCCAGCAGTCTGACAAAATTATAGACTGTTAATTCTTAGATTTATTTTTTTTAACTCTCAGGCAAAAAAGTAAGTATTAAAAATATTAGCTGAATGTTAGTCCCATCTCTCCTCCCCTCTGAGATTGTTTGATCCGAAGTGATCGAGAGGACGTGAAGCTTCTCCCTCCAATCTGATCAGGAATAATCTGCCCCCACCAGGGAGTTTTATCAGATCCTTCACATAAACTGCTTGCTTACTGTTGAAACATACATCAGACTATTTAATTTTTTCCAGTTGCTGGGGGTCCAGTGGTCATTGGTCATTGAGTGAGAGGCAGGTTACACCGTGGACTGGTCCCCAGTTCAGGTACTGGATGTCAGAGTGGAGTGTAACTTTAAAAGCCAACATAAAATCAGTGGATCTGATGCTTAAAGCAGAAGATTTTAACCATTAAAAATCCCCAAAAGAAAAAGTAGGTATAAAGTAATATACTTTACAATCTGAACTTTACAACCAGATTTCTCAAATGTTTTGTATTATAAGTGACATATTAGACTTCTACAGTGATGTGCGGATCGTTTTTCTCGACCAAAGGATGTAGATTGAAGTATCAGAATGGGTTAAATAAACAGTAATATTATTTAATTTTATTTAATGTGACCATTTTAAAAGAAGGAACAAGAGAAACACCTACATAGAGCTCTCCAAAATGTCTCAGTCAAAACAAAATGTTGGTATTAAAGAGCTTCAAGTTGATTTTTAAATACATCATTAAAATTCACCTCAGTGATGTTGTGATAGATTGTTAGTTTTAAGGATTAGTTACACAGATGTACGTTTGCTTCATAGTGGAGTCACGGTTGGGCTTGTTTTCATTTTACTTTTTATTGCAGCACTCAGATCAAACCCTTCTCTTTTTAATGGCTTACTTTGTGAGGAGCAGCAGAGCTGCTGGCTCAGATGCTCAGTTCGCTCCGCTTCGTCTTTCTGAGGGTTCAGGTGTTTCACTCGGGCTGAACGGAGGGACCAACATTTTCACTTCATCTTTACGTTAAAGGTCCAGTTTTGTTACTTTTAAGCTGAATGATTTATAGTGAGTGTTTTGGTCTCTACAAAGAAGAAAAAACATGCAAAGCTGTTTACTCAAGACTGCCCTCTTCAGAGAGGCAGAGGTACTGCCTGCCTCACCTCGTGAGTTTATGGCCGTTTAATGACGCCATTTATTTAACGCAAACCAGTTAAATGTAAGATCTTATTTATATAAAGAGAGGACATTTCATCTGAATGTATTCAAAAATTACAGCAGAGACATAAAAATAAACACCTATAACAAGTGAATGTGGCGACGCTTACCAAGCTATTCACTTCACAAATCTCTCATCAATTTGATCAAAAACAATCGAATGTGATCACTCAGAAGTAACATTTATAGAGCCTAATAACAGTCATATATTCATACTGTTTTACTGATTTTATTTTTTATGACAGCTGAGGCGGTTATAAAAATCAGGATGATGTGCCAGTCATCATCCTCTGATAATGGCAAAGGCAAATTCTCAACAGTCACTGTTAATAAAGCAGGCGGGAAAACATTGTTCTATTATTAATAATAAAAAAAGCTAGATGGTTTTGTATCTTGCATTAAACTAAAGTGATGCAATTTGTAGAATATGCAGTAAAAGGAATCTGTTCTCAAATGTCCAGAGCTCTTTGTCTGTACTGTACCAGGTGCTCAGGCAGCTATTGCTTCTGACATTTGTTATCTGTTAAAAACATCTGGTTCCACTATTCACTCCTAGAAGAATAGAAAGGGGTAGATTCATAGTTAGAGGGCAAGAAGAGGTCAGGAATTAGAGTTTGGTTCACCAAATAGGAACTTTATCCAATTCAGAGGCAGAATCTCAGCCCTTCAGCATTTCTTTATATTTACTTCTGCCTGTCTGCCTAGTTTTTGAGCTCACTGCTTCCTGCCTGACCGTGTTTACCGCACAGATGCATCTCTGTGAAATGAGTCGTTATATCAGCCATCCATGACAGGGGAACTCTCCCGCCTTCGGCACATGAGGAGCAGAGCTCTCTTTGGTCTCTGCCACTGTAGTGGTGGGTGTTGACAGAAGTAGAGACAGGCAAACATGTGTTCCCTCCAAAATACAGGAGGGGAAAGCCTGATTGTTTTCAAAGAGGCCATTATCTCCGCAGTGCATCGCCACCCCTTGCTGTTATTTGAGGAAGGCTTGTTTTGTGGTTTCTCCTTCGGGTCCCAGTTCAAACTGTCACAGTCAGACTATTGAAACCATGTTTTATGGAGCTCACACACATGTTTTTCACACCACTGCACAGGACACATGTACATGCTACACATTAGATAAAAACATGGATTAAACTTAACTAATGTTTTTAAAAAGACAATATCTCTAATTTCTTTCCTGAAAAAAAAACAAAACAGAAACTTTTACATAACCCAATAATGAGGTATCCCAGAGGTAACTATGATTAAAATACAACAATTATTATATCAGTTGTTTTTTTTCATCCCAAAATAATTAACCACAAAATTAAAAAAGAAAAAAAAAACTTTAAGTTTATACACATGTACATAAAGTATAACCACAAAATGACAGACTAAATATTTGGGAGTGGTGATATCTTTCTGCTAGGCCTTATTAACATCGACTGAAGCACAAATGTAGTTTCAAAGACTCCAAATCCCATCTCATTTTATCTGCCAATACGCAGAGTCTGTCCTCCAACTGCCACAGCTATGCCAAAGCAATTTGTTTCCTTTATTGCCTTTGGAAGCCAATATGCTTTAATTATGGAAATACATAAACAAAAACAACACCATAAATAATCTTGTTTTTCCACCCATTAAAAGGAAATTTCATCAGATCTTTCTTTGACAATCATGGAAAACATACTTCTCTGAAAAAATAAAATGTGTATAAATTTTATGGTTTTGAGTTTAGAAAGGGCTAATATATTACAGTATTTGTGTTAAAATAACCTCTCCAATGTATTTATTAGTAATCTGCAAAACAGTTATAAACATGGAGGAAAATGAAACAAAATATTTCAATATGGCCTCCATTTCTGTCTCATATCATTAAAACAGAAACAAGGTGAAATGGTTCACATCAGATGCAGCTTGAACGATTTATCAATATTGTTAGTTGTCTTTGCTTGTTGTTTTGCAGTTTTTTTTATTTTCTTGGATGCCAGTAAAATAGTTCAAAAACTGGATAATTGGAGACGTCAGTGGTTCTGCAGAAGGTTCATTGTTTAGGAACGCCTGAGAATGTTGAACTGAAGACACATGGAGAGAGAAACACTTTGGCTTTTATTAGCAGTGGGTTTGTAATATTCATCAAGCAACAAACTCACTCTAAAAACTCATGATCTCCAGTGGTTTGCCTTTCCAGCTCAACAGAGATGACAAATATGTTTTGCATTTCATATTCATCTGATTCTTATTAGATGTTGTCGCAGTCCTGTGGTGAACATCAAAGCTTGAGCTCAACCTTAAAATTGTTTCTTCTCAACTGCTGCTTACCCCATTTTCTTTTCATAACTGGATCTGAACATTGGCTGTGAATACTTTGGGGTTCGTAACCCTTCCTGTGTTATTTTTACTATTATATTTCTGAAATCTGTATCACTATTTAAAAAAAAGCTGCAAAAATGTTGCAGATAGATGCATGCATCTGCCACAGAATTAATACAACTGTAACTTAAATATCCCCAGTGACTCAATAATACATAAACCAATAATAAACCTGGCAATAAGCAGTCTGCTGGTGATTTACTCACCTGCCATGTGGGTTGCTAAAAACTGAAAGTGAAACTGACTCCATGATCTACCTTTTGGTTAATTCACCTAAAATGTATTTTACAACTTGGCTGCATTCATAGAACATTTTAATTTCATTCTCAGGTGACCCATTGATATTGACCTACAAATATAAAAAAATGAGGCAATGCCTTCATGATAGAATTGTCACCAAAGGTCCCACTGCACTATTCAGAGCCAGTCACCGGTCACAGATTCCTGAAGACATGGCAGAACTTGGTGTTCTTTATTCTTGGCCATCATGCGGTTTTCAAATAGAAAATAGAAAACTGTGTGAAAACAGCGTGGAACTGTGACCCAAACTCTTCACTAACAACAAAGGCAGTTACCACGGTGAAAAGCTGACTGACTCTGTCCTTCGAAGGACGAAATCTACTTTGTTGATGTAGACGGACCCTCTGTCGGCTGTCAAAACCGGAAGTGTCTTTAGATTTCATTCCTAGCAATCGCCATGGCGCCAAGCAGGAAAAATGGAGCTTGAAATCTTGCTGGGTGCCTACGTCCACTGGTTTTTGGGTGAGAGCTCCACTAAGATCCATACAGGATCCATACAGGATCCATACAGGACAGTGAAAGTTAATTCCACTGCATGAAAAGCATCAATGCATTATGTGTGAAACAAAAAAGCCTAGAAAATATTGCATTCAAGGAGAACTTTATGCACATCAATATTGCAGCACACTGATTGCAATTTGACATGTTTTGCAGCTCTAGTTTCATTTAAGTTTTTCACCCAGTCGCTGCTGTTTCAAATGACAAATATTGTCGGCTTATTTATTATCCTGGAAACCCAAAAGAGCTTTTTTCCCTACATATTAACTTTTTTTTTATCCTTCATCTTGTTTGCCACCTAATGCAAACAAGTTGAGAGTCTGCAAAGTTGTGACAGATTTAGGTTTTATCTCCAGACTAGGCGTCCACATTTCCATCCTTACTTGGTAGATTCTTCAATAATTCATTCTGAAAGCAGTTTTTTCCCTCCATCCATGACTCAGCTTGTTTAAATGGATTTTCCATCTAACTGTTCATTGGGAGGGAGTCTCTCTGCTCTACTCCCTCTGATGTTAAAGTACAGTCAGTCATAAAGAGTGAAAGCTCTGCTGGCACCCGCTGAAAAGACGGTGTCGCTTCAAACCCACAGGGATTTCATGTGTGTGTCCTCTTTGTGTAGAAACAACCAGCAGCATCTGGGAATAGTCAGACTCTACATGGAGACAAGTGTGTTGTATGGTGGTTTTTTTAACTTCATTTACTCAATGCATCACTGTTACCCAACCCAGATTTGTTTCTCATATGGTGAATGTATAGTTTGTAAGATACAACGTCTTTAATGGGGAGGGAAAACGGGGAGTGAGAAGAGCAAAAAAGAGACGACCGTGATGGAGGGAACCAGGCAGAGAATGATGGAGTGAGGAAAAAGAAGGAAATGAAGTGAATCAGAGAAAGGAGGCCGATGGAGGGACTCTCACTCTCCTTCCCCTCTGTCAGCATCACCTTCAGAGACAGAAAAAAACCTTCTGCCAGGCTGAATCTCCTCATTTGCTTGATTTGTGCTGATCCTCCTTGTGTTCTTTAAGAGCTGGAGGAAGAGCTCAAAGTTTTCACAAACCTGCCTTGCATTATGGATGATGGAGCATGCAGTTATTTTCCCTACTGTAATGTTTTTGTGCTTTATAAACGATAAAAACTTAGCAAAGACATTTCAATGTCACACAAATCCAAACATAACAAAAATACAACAGTAACGGTTGTTTCTTTGAGATAAACAGAAATCAGTGACAGACACCACAAACTAAAAAGTTACCTGTGCTAACCCTAGTGCACTAATCAGAAACATTAGTTCTGCTATTGCCAAAGAACTACACACACACGCACACACACCCACACACACACACACACACACGCACACACACACACACACACACACACACACGCATGTTTGTTTCGCTATCTTTGTGGGGACTTTCCATTGACTTCCATTCATTTCTACAGCCTAAACCTGACCTTTACCCTTTTCCTAACCCTAACCATCACATACCTAACCCTAACCAACCAAAACTCAATTCATACCTTAGCCCTAACTCTGACCCCGGACCCAAAAACAGGGTTTCCCCTCGTGGGGACCAGGCTTTGGTCCCCACAAGGAGCAATTAGTCGCCACAACGTAGCATATGTCAGGAAAATCATCCCCACAAGGTATTACAAACAAACGCACACACACACACACACACACAGTACTTAGTGGAAGCTTACGCTAAATCGCCAAAGGTAAATAGCCAAATTCTCTTCAAATTATATCTGCGCTCCAAAGATTATTGCCATCAAGCACCAATTTAATTTTGACATTATAATTTACTGCCTATATGTTTATATATTGCTCTCTACTCTCCATGTTTTTATTTTGTTCCTGTACATTCCTTATTTAAAATAAAGTTATTGGGAAAAATCCAGAGTGGGAACAGAGGAGAGGAAATGGAGCTGCTTCAGGCATTCAGGAGCAGAAACCAAAAGTTTCAAATGAGATGAAAGAATCTTCAATAGCTGGATAAAACAGTTTTCACTTTTCTGCTAAATCTCAGTAAAAAACAACTTTATGTTTTTATTTGATGGCTTTGACTATAACAGACTGCAACTCCGTACAAACATTATGCAACAGTCTCAGGCGATGTGTTTGATTTAGAACTATTATTTTTGTGATATTAATGTGAAAAATGAACAGAAAATCTGTTTGGTCAGGACTTAAATCATCCTCATACTGAAAGCTTCTCTGTTTTGCATTTAAATAATATCTGCTTTTATGATTTGCTTTGTATTATAACAGCTTTCTAACTGTATGTCGTCTGTTTACCGACGTAAAACCAAAATGAAGCAAACACATTCACACCTAAGCTCAATGACAATCCCACTTAGAATGCATTTTTTGTGCTGTAAGAGGAAACCTATTACACATACAAACACGCACAGATAATTTACTACAGACAAACAAAAAAGCTGCAGCTCAGATCTGCCCATCCTGCTGCAGAAACCTTCAATAAAATAAACACAAGGAAATGAGTAATGTGAATATTAGACATTTTGCTGTTAGTTTTTGGAAGCTGCAGGTTTTGAAAATTAAAAATATAAAAATACAAAGTAAGCTATTGTCTTGTGGATAAAGAAACTTTTTGTTTGTGATTTTCTCACATTTTTTGGGTCCAATGAAGCGAAGACGATGAAAGATCGCAGAACTTCATTTAAAAAACAGGTTTATTCCCGATATTTTAAAATCTGTGGTTTTAAGTGTGAAATTCATGTATTTTTTTATGATGAGTATTTATTATTTTAACATGTAATACAATACATTATATGTAGTTATCCTGCTGTGTGCTCAGGCTGCTGGACGATAAGCTGACCGCTCTGTTCATTCTCTTTGCTGTTGTTCCAACTTTTCTCTCAGTTGTGTTTTTCTTGTGCGTCTGGTCTGGCGTTCGGTTTAGCTGTGACACCTTCCTGAAGGCACTGGCCAAGATAATGCTGCCAGCAACATAATGTTCTCCTCCGCCTGCTATTTTACTTTTCTCTAACATAAAAAGTTCTCCTGGATCAGTGCATCTGTTTCTCTTTTCAGTGTACGCTCCGTCTTCTCAGTCAGCAGTATAAGGTGACCACTCACCCACACTGAGCCCGGTTCTGGTTCTGCTGGAGGTTTCTTCCTGTTAAGGAGGGGTTTGAAAAAAAAAAGCTTATTGCTTATTTCGTAATTGCTGCTCCGGCTGAACTGAAATACATGCATTTGTCCCTTGCCCTGTTTATATTTTTGATCATTTGATCATTTTAGCTGTGTTAATGGACCAATGCTGTGTTTTCTTATAGAATAAATAAAAAATCATATTTGTTTGTGCATATTATTTTTCCCATTTGACATTTTGGCTGTAGACAAATTGACCTCAGTTGTACCTAATTTTCATCATGGATTCTTTTAATAATCTACATACGTACCGCCATCAGCATGAGATTCTTAAACTTAAGATAGTGTCTTCCAAAGGAAGATTTAGCTCCTTCTGCTTATACATGTTTTATTGAACTTAAAATCAATACCTTTTAAAGTGAATGCCTGTCTAACTAAAGCAGCATCATCTAAATATCAGTAGAGCCTGCTGGGCTTCAGTAGGAGCTGCAGGCAGGAAGCCAAAGACCGAGGTGCTTCAACCAGGGATTTCTCTCCTTCTTTCCTGAGGAATCAGGTTCTCACTACCTCTCTTTCAGTTTTTAATACAGTGCCAAAGTTGGCACATGAGCTTTAATAAAGTAACACAGTGTCTGTAAAGCCAGCTGTAGCTTCAATCCTTTCATATTCCAGGTAAATCCCAAAGAAAGGTGCTGAAGGTATGCATGCTTTTTTTCTCATTTGCCCAAGGTGCTTTTTCTTTTTTTCCTCTCATATTTCTGTACAGTGGATTTCAGTCTAGTGTTATTCTGACCAAAGCAGCTTCTGTGAATTCATGCAGAAGTTTACTGAATTTTCAAGTAGCTGACCTGCTTATAAACCTCAGCTTTCCTAGAGAAACAGGAAACAGTTATTTCAAATAAATAAATAATGTCCAATTCCAAAATTACTGTTTGTAAAATGTAGTTAAAAACTGAAAACAAGAATGTGAAACAGTCTTTTTCTAAACTCAGTTTCTGCTAACAGTACGTTTTTCTCTTCACTGTTGCTGACCTGTTAACCAGTTCATTCCTGTTTAAATTCAGGAATGGATTTGAATTTAAAGGTTTATCGGTAGGTAATTTATACACACTAAAATAATCAGTGACTAACTGAATCAAATGTGCTTGGACTGTATTTGGTTATAAATTTATGATTAAATGGATTGATGTGAATAAATTGTTAGCTTCATTTCTTGGGATTTAACTCGATGTAAATTGATATTCCAGTGGTGACCAACACCAGGCCTGGAGACCTGCTCTAGTCTCCGGTTAGTTTTTTATCCTTCCTATAACTAGTTGTGTTCTGTTCCTGTGCAGCTTTCTGCTCAGTGTTAGCTCCTGTTCTGCCATCCATGCACCATCCTGCTTCGTCTCTCCTTCATCTTCATGGTTTGTTTTGAGGTTTATTTTGTTTTATAATCTTTTGGATTTACGTTTCTTTTGTTTTTTGCTCCACCTCCTCTTCATCTGCATTTGTGTCTTCCACAATATTTAAACACATATTAGTGAAATCTGCTAATTTAGGATGAACAGAGAAATAAAATCAATGAATTACGTACACAACTGTGGAGTTTGTCCAGAAGATTTCTTCTTTTGAAGATAATTTTGAAATTCTACCAGACCTGTACTTAGTGATGTAACACAGACACTGAAGTATGGTGGAAATAAAGAAGAATACTTCTGTGCATCCTTCTTATTGTAATAAACAACGAGAAGGGCTTCCTGTTATTAACGCCCTGCTTGGTGTCACCCTTCAGGTCAGAGGTGAAGGTAAGACATCTCCATCTTTAAAAAGTTACTTATTTGTTTTTCACAGAAAAATCCAACAAATTAAACCCTTCAAAATAAAAAGGATAACAGCTTTTCCTTGGAAACATATAAAATAAGCCTCTGTTCAAATTTTCTTTGTCACACATTCATATTTTTTATTAAAATAGTCCCACAGTTATACAATATTCTCAGTGGCACCATTTGATATACATTATTTTTTTATTCAGTGTTGTGTTTTATTTTTTTAACTTGCACAATTTTTTAAGTTGTGCAATAAGAGATGATGTTCAATACAAACTGAAAAAAATGGATATATGATCAATCTTTTTTGATGTTTTGGATTTCCCATCAAGTGAAAGAAGACTGAGGTGAAAATCTATCAGAAAAACTAATTAAAGATAGATCACTGTTTTCCAGCATAAAATAATACATCTGACCCTAAATGTACTGGACACAATCAGCAGACATGTTTATTTTAAAGTTCATCCAGTCAGATATTGGAAAACTTGCATTTTCACAAAGGTACTGAGTGTCTTCATCTTTCCACAGCCCCGTGTTTGTTCCTGTCTTCCCATCTGGACCAGTTTATGGAAAGGATTCCTGTGATAAGGCCTTCGTGAGCTTGGAGACCAAAAGCAAAATGTAGAGAGACTCTTATCAAACGGACATATGACAGAAAGAAGGCAGCAGCTTCCCGCTTTAGAAAATATATGTGAAAAAATATCTTTAATAATTGGTGGCAAAAACTGTATTTTGATAATCTTTGATCTGTAACTCAAGTTTCACTTCCCTGTTTTTATCCACATAACAGAGTGTGATTCAGAAATAGTCATGCTTCAAGTTATGACATTTTTTAAATGTATTTCATTGAAATATTTGTGAGAAATCAAAGGACAGTGGTGAATAATTGTGAAGTGGGATTAAAAGGATCCCAGGATTTAAAAATGCTTCACAAATAAAAATCTGAAAAGTGTGGCATGCATTTGTACTCGGCATGAATCGGTACTTTGTAGATTTTCTGAAGTGCGTCTCTACTAGCTGTACACATCTAGAGATGAAATAATTGATTTTGCAGAATGTTTGTTCGGGGTGTAGAGTTAGTTTTCCTCCACACAGAGTTCTGCTTGCTGGCCACAGAGTCTCATCAGAGCAGAGCGTTAACGGATTTAAGGAATGAAACTGGGTGTTCAAAATCTAAACATGAAACAAAGAGCAGGAAACTGAACCAAAGCCCAAAGTTGGGAACAGAATAGATAATCAGAACCTGGTGAAGCAGAGGTCAGCGTTGGTGAGGAGAGGTTATAGTGGACAAGAGACAGGTGGGAGCAGCTGAGTGAGGAGCCAGAGGACAGGGAACCTCACTGAACATACGAACAGAAACCGAGACCAGAACTAGAACTTAGAAAAAAGATTAAACACAACACAACTTAACACAGGTGTGACTACAAAGTAGTGACAAAATGAGACAGAACTTCAGAAACCAGAGGGACAATAAACAGGAAGTAAAGGAAACAAAAAGAATCAACTTTGAATACATGAGGCGAATTCTGAGGAACATAAAACTGACACAGCAATAAATGTCACTTAAGTGAAATTCTGTACTGATTTAAATGATGGGTTGTGAAAGAGTGAATGTGTCTGTAATGTCATGTCTTAGTTGTGTTTTTTATGCAGATTCCCAGACAGACAAATGAATAGAAATATCCAGTAGATTAAAGTATCTCTAACAACACCTCAGCAACTGCTTTGTTAATCCCTTTTAGTTGAAATGAAAAGAATCAGAAGCAAACAGAATGTGACTAATATCACTGAGTTCTCGGCCCCTCATGGCGTGACAGCGTTTGGCCCCTGACCACCGACATGTTTTATTTAATAATGTGGGAATTTTCAGCTGTTTTGCTTTCATTACAGTCAAAGAGGCTGAAGTTGAAAACAGAAACAGAAAGCCAGATGCTTTAAAGCCTGAACTTAACAACTGAACAATTATCAAATACAAAAATCAGCATCTGCGTTAGATAGGAGTTTATTTTTAACTGAATATTAGCTTATTGCTACCATACCGTCTTATCACTCGCTCAAAAGGCAATTTTCAATATGCGGAACAACAGTACTGGTGACCACCCAATGCAACTGGGCCCAGGCGAGCTCCAGGACCAGGGATTTAGGGCGCAAAAGAACTGAAGCCAAATGCTGCAGGGGAGTATTTGAAGGCTGGGAAGGAAAGTACAGCCCCAGCTTAGGAATCACATCGACCCAGGCAAAGGGAAACGAAGGGAGGGGAAATTTATCCCTGCTCTCTTGTTTCTGGGCCAGTCCACAGGCCCATGTATCAAAAAGACCACCGAGTTCAGGACAAGCTGGTGGGCCAGTTTCTGACGGATCCAACTAAAATCATAAATGCAAAGACATTTTGTTACTACTGTTATTCTAGTGTGTGCTGCTGTCTAACTAGCACAAAAATATTATAAAAAGCTGTTAAAACTTGAGTAGAACTGGAATCTCACAATTCTGTCTGTCTCAGGATTCTCCAGTGATAATACCAAAATAAATTAAATAGAAATACAAGAGATGATAAAAAAAACAAACAACTAAACTACCTAAACCCTCAGCAACAACACGTCTAATTGTTGCTGAGGTACAAGCACTTTATAGAGTAGGAATCAGAAAACATCCTTCAGTATGTGATGCTGCAGGCTGCTGTCGATTTCGTCTGACTGACGACAGATCCACATTTGTCTTGCAGTAGCCGATCACTGAGATATTAAGTGGATTTCATCAGGGGTTCAGGTTTCGTTGACTTTATTTTCCTCCCTGAGAGGCTGGATCCCGAAGCAGATGTGCCCCGGAGGCAGGGGACATCAGGTTGAAGGGTGCAAGCCGGGCGGACTTGGTGTTAGGGTTAAATTTAGAGGCCAGATGAAGGTCAGGGTTATGGCCGGGTCGGGGTTACAGAAAGGTCAAAGAGCGCATACACCTAAGGGCAATATTTAAGTAGTTACTGTTTACAACTGTGTCCAGTTGGAGAGAGGACCTCTGTGAACGATGCTGGAAGTTTTTCTGCACTGACAAATGGGATTCTTAAAGATAGAAAATGGTCTAATTAGTGAACATCAGAGAAAATGTAAAATGTTTTCAGGCAAATCATTTTGACTGGACTGCTTTTCCAATTTGTTTTCAGTCACTTTCAACTTTTCCATACTTCAGGTTTTTGAACTGTATTTATGCTCTGGTGTTCCACAGAGCTCAGCACTCGGCCCACTTCCATTTTCATCATGCATCCTTCAAAATAGAGCAACTTTTCTGGAAGTTTGTTCCCGATTAGAGGAATACAAAAAGTAAATGCTGCTTTTCTGTGGTTGGTTCTGATTCTGGGGTTGCAGAGCACACCAGAACCCAACAACTCACCACACCTTAACAGCCTCATTATGTTCACAGAATGGATTCGTTTTCAGTTGTTTGTCATATTTTATTGGACCAAAATTGGAGGCAGCTCCTTCAGTTTTCAGAATGTTTTTTATGGAAAAGCTCCTGTTTGGTCCATTTATCTGACCACATTTTCAACTTTGTGTCTCACTTTCCAAAAATGATTAGTGACCAATTTAATTTAAATTTCTTTAAATATCTGTTTAATTGTGGTCAGTTTTATGCTTTATTTATATTCTTTCTATGCTGCAGTCTGATGATTATTTTGCATTATATTTATAATTAAAAAGTGATGCAGGAATAAAGCTGAGTTTGATGTTATCATATTATTTGCATAGATGTTTTACCTGCCTGAATAATAATACCTCCCTCTGGGTTACACTGAACAGAAATATTATTGATGTTTCTATGGTATCATGGACCAGTTGTTGTTGATGTCACCCTTGGCCATCGCCAACATGTCTGCCACTCCTCCCTGTTCTCAGAGCCTGTGGCATGCTGGGAAACCTTACACCATCGGAGGGGTGCCTGTGATGAGTCCATGCACATGTGTGGTGCTGGGGGGCACAGACACTGCGTCATATCAGACAGCTTCCCTGCTACCACAGCGCAGCGGCAGCTCCCAAAACCAAAATTATATTTCACCAAGATGAGGTAACGACAGCTAAGGCTTGCGCAGTCAGAGTCCAGAACATTACCGCGCTTGTGGGAACACTGCAAACCTGCACCCGACAAATCCTTAAGACTTAAAAGATCGACATAAATTTGTGGTTAATAGTCGAAAAAGTTTGATGTTTGATGAATGTTAGACATTACAATGTAAGCCTGCTTCCACAATAATTGTGAGTTTGAATAAAAGGAAGCAGCTGTTTACTGAAAGCTGACAAACTGGCTGGCAAAAGGTTAAAGAAGACCTTGAAGCTGTGAATGTAAAGGATGCAAAGAAACAGGATGAAAATATTCCATCAATTCATTATCTTCTTTTCATAGCATCTCTCTGTCGTATTAGGATATCCAACCTGGGGCGTTTTCAGGCTTTGGCTGGCTTAAGATCTCATAAAATGAAGTGTCACCTGCTTAGTTATTGGGTGCTTACAAATAACCAAGATGCATAACTTGAGAAAGTACTAGTCCCATAAAACCCGTTCTAGCAGGAAGAAAATAAGCTCCTTTCAATGCATTATTAATATTTTTGCCTAAACTCAGCCTGGACTGAACAGCAAGCCGGATTAGCTAAAGGAATTTAATATAAAATTCATGCCTTTGCTCTTTTTCCCCTCTGTCTCTCTCTCTCTCTGGTGGATAAATTCAGTCTGTTGTTAGTTAGAAAGCCACGGCATTCCTGCGCACTCTGACATATGAAAGTGGATGTGGGAGCAGAAAGTGTGTGGCCCCACTCGCTGCCATGTGTTGCCATTTAAAATGATATTTTCTGAAGTTAATAGCTTACACAGACTTATAGGTATAAAAGGACAATCTCTGGTGTTAATTTCATTGGCTGAGTGGCTCCCATAAAAAGGTCATTAAATCTGGTTTGTGTTTAACTCGTGTTTAATTCCAGACGGTGAGAGAAGAAAAGCTGTATTGATTAAACGACAGATTAACTAGTTGTTTAATAAATAGGCCCCTCTATTGGACTAGTGATGAACAAGCAGCCAAACAAAAACAATGATTTGAGATTTAAGTGTTTGGGCTTACGGCGCTGAGATGAAGACAAGACGGAGGGAAGAAATCCTGGGACACTTCAGTGCTGCTGAACCCCCTTCATCCCTCCCGTCTCCCCGCTTCTCACTCTGACAAATTTATGTTAACAAGCAAATTAGCCACAGCGGGGCACCCAGCACCAATCAATAGCCACAATAAAAAAGTTGGTGCTGACCACGTAGTGTCTGCAATGTAAACTGCCTGCCCTTGGTCCCCAAGGCCAGGCCAACAATAACCTACAACTGAGCGAGACACAAAAGGTATCGACACAGAGAGCGCTTCAATTTCCCCAGACGGTGGGGCCCTGTCACATCAAACTGGCTATTAGTCACAAATTCTGCCTGCCACCGATCCATCCCCCATTCTCCAGGGGGACCTTGTCAACTTGAAAGTTGTGCCGCTGGCAAAAGGACATCTGGTTCCACTGTAGTGTGTGTTGAATGCAAGAGGCCAGGAGCTGCCTGCCTGATAAAGGAGAACAAACAGGCCTCTTTAGACTTGTCAAGCTTGGTTAGAGGGAGCAAATGACGAAAAAGGTAACACATTAAAAGTGAGAGGCGTTTCCTGAACGCCTGACTTCCACTCATCTACATTAGTGTATAATTATAGCAAAACAAACAACCGTGCAAAATCATTTCTGAGGTTGTGTTTTATGTTGGGTCAAACTGGGCTGCTGTTGTTCCTGTGGCTCCTTGTACCAACTGTGCTTTACACATCTGGACTTCCTCAAAGAATCTGACCCAACATGGCTGTCAGGGGCGTGCGTGTAGCCTTGTAAATTTCAATCAGCGTCTCACAGCGGGGTGCCAAGGTTTGACTTCATTTCCCCTCACAGAGAACAGGTGGTAACAGCCCAGCCAGCGCGCGTCTGACTGTCTGAGCTAACTGCTGCCCCCCTCCATCCTGCCACCACCATTACTGCTCTATTAATTGCCCCCACTGTTCGTGACAAGCTAAGGGTCCCGTGCTAATGTTTAATGTGGCGAATCAATGTGTGTGTAAAAAGACACGCAGGCCCGGACGGCGGTGGGCAGAAGAGTGTCATCGCTCTTGGTGGGAGGGGGCAACTGGAGCAGGCAGGACACAGAGCTCCAGTAATTGACTCAGACAGATGAGTGCATCTGAAGTCCTTCAGCTGAGCTAATTAAACTATCATTTATGTTAATTGTAAAAGAGGAAGGACATGTAGTTATGTTTTGCACGACTCTTTGAATCTTTTGCTGTAAAGTTACAAACACCTGGTAATCTAGTAACTAATAACAGAGCTTCACATAAACTACAGCTGAGAGCTAGTAAATACGATGAAATCATTCTGTTTAACATGAATTTTGGATGGTTCAATCTTTAAATATGTTTATATTACGTTTGGCTCATGTGGGATTGAGTCTAGAATGCCTGCATTAGTCTAAGAAGAGATCAGTGTTGTAGTTAAAGGTTCGGTATATTTAATGAATTCATGCCTCTTCATTTATCCATCACTCATCCAGCCTTTTCTCTGGAAGGGTGAAAAAGATGAAAAGTTAAAGCATCCCATAGAGACTGTTGCTACAGACAATCAATCACCAATCAGGCGTTGAGAGTGCTTGTCCTGGAGGATGTTCTTTATTACTTACAGACGTTCAGCGTGGGGGTGAAGGTGTTTGTTGTTGCAGGAAACATATGCCTCATAAAAGTATTCAAACCCTGAATGGATTTCATTTTGGGTGATGGAAGAGAAAACCAATGTCAGTATTTTTCACAAACCTGAATGTGGAAACCCAGGAATGCATTAGTCTGCATTTCCCCTTTTACTGATGAAACCAAGACCCATCAGCTGCTCTTAATTATATGAGTATATATATTTAACAAATAGTAAAAATTTGTAGAAAATGGAGGTGAAAGTCATTTTTGACCCCCAAACCAAAAAAAGGTTTCTGCATATTCACCCTATAAAATGAAAAGCATCCAGTGTGTAATTTCTTTTGAGCTTGATTGAAGAGATAAAAAAAGATTAAGTCTACTTAATAAAGACAGGATCTGGGTCAGTCTCTCTTTGAAAACGCTCGTAATATTTATCCAACTGTAATGAGTTAATTAAAAGCAAAGTCTGCTTTTGAGTAAAAGTCACAGTATAGATGTGATCCAGTTTAAGAGAATGCAAAAAGTCTGGTTGTAAAAAAAATAACTACATTTTAATCTGTCTGTAATAATTTTGCTATAAAATAAAAATTCTCCATCAACCTCCCAAATTTGCATCATTCTTGAATTGAACAGTTAGTGGCCACAGAAAATCATTCCAAGTGGCTGAAAATGGCTCCTGGGAAGCACTTTGGACAGCCCTGTCCAGACATACCATTCCCACAAGAAACACGGTGGTGGTGGAATCATGCTGTGGGTAAGAAAGAGAGAAGCTTGTCAAAATTTACATGAAGAGTGAAGGGGATAAATACAGACTGTAAGAGTCTGCTAAAGAGGTTATATATCCTCTAGTACAGTTAGAGACATTTTAAAGAATAGTTCTATAAAGCTTTGACTCACAGGGCTGGAAACATTCAAGGTGTGTGAATAATTTTTCAAGGTGCAGTATTGTTGTCTAGAACATATAAGAAGCCAACACACATATCTGGAGTCCTCTGTGGACCCGGTGGGCTTTAGATGATCCCTGAGGTTGATATGAGCTCCCATGGCAGGCATGAGAGAGAAACCCAGTTTACATGAGAGCCATAATAAGAGCACCGGCCTTATAGAATTTTATTATCCTTTTCTTCTATATTGGTTCTATGGTTTATTTTAGAGACTCAGTATACTTAAACCGAAATAAAGGACAATGTGCATAAAACTGTACAAAAATCACGTTTTCTTAAAAATGTATGAAATTATGTTGCATATTGTCATGTAAAGTATCAGTTACGGGATGACAGCAGACAGAGAAAATAGATATTCAGCCCTTTCCTACAGCAGATATCCCACAACTTATTAGATGCGTTGTTGGAATACCCTATTAGGAATGAAGAAGGGAGGCGGAAGGGAAAAGGGGCTTTACTTTAAATTGAGGAAGTGCCAACGCACATTTATTGGCTCTAATGTGGTACAGGCGACCCTCGTCACAATATCGGAGCTCTGTGGGCCGGTGCTGCCACGGTGAGGGAACATAATAACCTTTTTAAGGGTTCAGCGTGCCGCCCGACTCACAGAATAAAGACTTCACAGTCAGCGCCTGGCGAGAAAACAGAGGGCCTAGCCCCAGATGAACATAATCTTTTGTTATTATGCTGTTAATACGTTTTTGTTGTACACACTGTTCTGAAGCAAAACACACTCTCTGTGGGCTGAAGCCATCTCCCGGAGAAAAAGGATTTATTTCTATGTTCATCTAACCTTGTGATCAGAGGCAGAATCCTGGAGTAAAGAATGTTTTTTTTTTTTATGTAATTTTAAATGTACAAGCCAACAAAAATAAAAAACCTAAAATACATGATTATTTCAGTCCACTTAATAAAACCTGTCCCCAAAAATCCCCTTCATCTCCCACAATCCCTTTCACCCCAGGTGCTGACACAAACTTGCTTTTAGGATTTTGTGGCCAATCGACCTGACCATTGATTAACAGATTGGAATTATTAACTGGGGGATCATCCATCCCACATCGTCCATGTCATTTCCATTACTGCATTTCCATTACGCCTCATTTCAAAGACAAGGCGTGGAGGAGGCAGGAGGACCATCCCCACATTAGCATTCTAATCAAGAGCCCATCAGATAATGATCAATCAGAGCAATCAGCCGTCCAACAGGCAGCAGCATACAGATGGAGGAAAGGGACATCACTGTGGGAATATTCAACACAATATTTATGGTGGAATCTGCTTTAATAGATCACATGAAAAACATACAATATATAATATAAAAATATGAAAAAGTAAGAAATAAAAATAGTTACCAGCAGAATTTAGAAATATCTTTGCAGAAAAATAAAATAGAAAATACATGAATTAGAGATATATTAGAGATAAATTGTGAGACCATAAATGACCTGAATTCTTGTATTTGAGGGAATTCTCAGTGTTTACTTTTTGATGTAAAAACAAATATTTTTGCAGGGAATCGTCCCCGGGGGCCTCACCAGCACCCGGCAGACCAGTGCAAGCAGCTGCCTTCATAAATAAACCTGCAGCCTGTTTAGCAATATGTCAGCGCTATAATGTTTTATGAAGCAGTGTTTTATACCGACGCTCACATTAACTCCATAAAGCCTCACGGCCAGCCCTCCTGACCCCAAACATGGACGCTGCTGCTGTGCAATTATGCAGAATCCCATTGGCTTTGATTTAGGAAGTATCAGTGTGTCCCGAAGCTGCCAGGCGGAGAGAAAAGAGGCGTCATTGATTGAATTTTATGTCGCTGTTGTCAAAGATCTTAACATGCCAGAATTTATAACCCGGAGAATAATAATGTCATATAAAAACTGACACAGAGCCAAGGAGGGACCCCCAATTCATCTCTGCTTTCCACTGAGACTGGAGGGGCGACTCTCCATCTCAAATATATTCCATCTTTTTTCCCAGAAAATGAAACATTTGTGTTTGACATTGGAGGAAAAAAATCAATATGAATTTATTAACCATACAGTACCTATTGTCTATTTCATTATTTTGGACAAATTTATATCCCTGTTTCCTTCACATACTGGCCTAAATATATATAAAAGAAAATAAATATATATTTTATTATTCAGAGTGAGGGTTGAAAGCAGACCATAAAAACATGCTCAAAAATAAGTAATAACTAAAAAAAAAGTAGCTTAGAAATTCAAAAGTAATTTGTTCACAGAGTTTAAGTTGTGTCTTATTACATATGAAGTAAAATGCTAATCTATTACAAATACAATAAAATCACATTAAGATTTTATTGTATTTCAGTTTATTTATATAGTGGCGGTTCACATTAAATGTTGCCTCATAAGAAATGTAATATGATATTACATTTTTCTGTTTTTCACAAATAATGTTATAAGAAATATACATCTAGCAAAGCTGCTATTAATTGACTTCTTGGAGTGTTAATTAGTTACATAAATCCTCTATTTTTAAAATATTATTTTCAAACTTCTAATTTTCTTTCTTAAATTAATAACCAAAAAATAAATACAAAATAAAAACCAATAAATGTAGAACGTACTAAAGTTAAAACAGTGTTTCTAAACATCAGAAGTCTTTCATGTTACGTTACAGCTTCCAGGACCTTTTTTTTCTGTCAAGGTGAAAATAAGGTGACATTTTTATGCTGTTAGACTTTTATTTATTGGGATCAGTGCTGTGCCTCAGAACAGCTGGTGTCACATTAAAAGGTGACACTTCACCTTCCAAACTACAGCGCTGTGGGTGTCAGTCAGGCAACTTTCAGGGACACGGCGAACACGCCGCCCTGTTCAGACGTCATGTTCCAGCCACGCACTTACACTCCACGTCTCCAACAAAAACGACACGGTGCTGACCGAGACGATGTATTGAATTTTCACCGGCCGCCTCAGGACATGTCAGGACTGTTCAATTTTAGCCCGAGGAGGACACGCCATTAAAGGAGATGAGTCAAGAAAGTGTCTTCTCCTGATTGCCCCCAGAAACCATTACCGCTGAACAGCAGCAGCAGCAGGACGACACCAGCAGAGACCGGACACATGCCCTAACTTACACACACACACATGCATAAACTGAAGCAGGATTGTATCCACAAATTCACACACAGCAGAGGAAAAAATACACATACACCCACCCCCTCCAACAGAAAGCAGACACAATTTACATGAGTTGAAGCGAGGTGACAGGTAGCAATCAGCCTGGGGAATAGGGTTAGAGGCTGACGCCTGGTTGCGTATTACCGCCTGCCAACCAGAGCCTACAGATTGCTTATACTAGGCCACGACCTCCGACCCTGCCACATATCAACCAATTGCCCTTTAGTATAATTATGTGGAATAATCTTTTAGAGTTTGATTTGAGGGAGATGGGCAAAGAGCACCACCTCTAATTTATTTTTTTAGGAGTGGAGGGGAGGGGTTCTTAATAAACACTTTTTTGGTGCCGGGCCCGTCTGGCAGCAATAAGTGAAATACCCTTAGAACCGGAGGTCAGATTTATCTATTTTCCTGTGCGTCTGTCAGTCAGTGGAGTTAAACAGCGACGCAGGAATGGCCGTAGATGAACCTCATTGGGAATGTCATTATCCTGTGATCATGTTTTATTGATGGTATCATTTAAAGTCCCTCTCAGGTCTGTAAAGATATCATTGTTTACACTCTGTGAAAATTTTATGATGTCACGGTAACATTAGTAACATATTTGTGTGTTACTGGGCCAAACTAAAAGTGTTTTTCTTATTTTCTGAATACGTATAATGATTATTTTCGCAAAAATACCAAACTCCTTGACTCAATCATGTTTTTACGATTGAATCCCTGTTAATGTGTTAAAGTGAAGTCATTTATTTTGCTATTTAAAGAATTCAACTATTTTTACTGTCTGTCTAACTAACACCTCTCTCTTCACTTCTTGCCCTTTCCTGATTGGCTGATCAGCCTTGTTGACGTTTCCCTCCCACAAACTCTGGTCCAATGTTAGTGAGAATCAACTTCTCATGATTTGGTTATGATTTTACACTTTTGCTATGGATGCCTAACTTTTAAGAAGTTTCTGCAATGATTTATTTATTTTTTTTTTATTTTCCTGCACCTCCATAGATGTGACAAACACAACTTCATGCCCTTTTCAGATTGACCTGCAGAAAAGCCAAAATTAAACTTAATTAAATAAAAAAGTAAAGAAATAAAAATGAGGAAAATGCATTTGGAAAAAGATCTTTTTGAATTAAAACCAGTTCCTGATAATTGTGTCTTATCATTCTTAACAGAAGTGTAATTATGTTTTGATGAATGATAAAAAGATTTTAGGATGAGAAACATCCAGAATCTTCTATAAATTTGAGATATAAGTTAAAACAAATAGTAAAGTTTTGATACTGGGCACAGATTTTAGATCAGATTGTAGGTATGAGCTGATTTATTTACATCCTTACTGTATTTATGTGGCGTATCAATGCTACAATCCTTTAGAAAAGTGGAGAGTGTACTTACATGTTACAAGAAGACAAAAGTACACTATATTAATAAAAGTTAATATTAATTCAGATTTTTCTGAGCTGCTTTTTCTAAAGCCAAAAATGTTAAAATTCTTCAATAACATAAAGTTTTTAAGTGATTTTGATTCTTTCAGTGATTACAGTTTATTAAAGATTATTTCACAAAAAAACAGACATCCTGTGTAAACTCTAACAACGTCACCTTTTTACCCTCTTATGTACCAAGCAGGTCACTTCTGGCAATTACAGTAACTTTGTTTTGGCGTCTTATCGTAACCTCCGTTACTCAAAAGAAAAATCATGAACTTAACCTGTTACAGTAAGGCCCCCATCTTGACGCCACGCACCTTTCCATCAGTGGTCAGGTATGACCTTAATCATACGATCCCATCAGAAACCCACTGACCTTCACCTCCCTGGAGACCCTCCTCATCCACACTCTCTCTGGGACCTCTGGCTGCCCATTTAGCGCTTTAATGGTGGGAGGGCCCGCTCAGCCACCCATTTCATTGTGTCCTCCTGTGAAAACACACACACACACACACACACACACACACACACACACACACACACACACACACACACACACACACACACACACACACACACAGTGAACAAATGCATACAGGAGGTAGTGCAGGAAGACACAGGTGCATCTGTACATACACACACACCCAACGTCAACATATGTCCCAGTCACACAGATTAGGATAAAGGTTGCAGACGTCTAAATATGTGGAGGTTTATAATCAAATCTAACACAATATTTGAGCTTTCGATAGTTGTTTTTAACTTTTTAGACTTTTTATTTTCTTTGAGTTCATCTGCGAGACTTTTGACAGACATTCTCTGCCTTCTCCAACACAGCCACACACTCCCATCTACTCTGCAATTTGAGCAGTCTGTAAAGGGCAAAAAAGAAATCAATTCCACCCTGACAAATGTAAATAAGGTCTTATTGGGGCAGCAGCGGCGCATCGACAGCATCAAGTGAGCAAATGTTCCACTCGCTTGCCTGTCATTTAACTACATCACTGCGGCGCGCTCCTATATTTTGCCCCCAGGACAACCAATCCACCACTGCATCTGCGTACACATGAACTCCACATCACATGTGTGGGTATGTGCAAACATGGATGAAAACAGATGTGTGTGTGTCTTGCTTGTTTGCTTGTGAACAGCATCACTTTACATTTATTGAAATGAGCTGCTCTCCCTGGGGCTCTTGAGTGAAGCAGAGGCCTCCAGCCATGCTAGCATCTATCGACTCTCCAGGATTAGGGCCTGGCAGCAGCAGCCGCTCCCCAGCGGCTCTGCGGAGGTGACCCACACCGAGGTAAAGTTCAGGAGGGGAGAGCAGGGTGAGCTCTCCCAGGCACAGATTAGGGGGGCTGGCGCTCCCTGTGGAGACATGAAAGCGCGTAATGACGGAGTTTGTCTTTGAACAAACGTTAACGCTCACAAACAGTCACATCAAACAAGCTCTGCTTTGGTCAGACAAAAACTCCAATTAAGGGAATATGGGAAATGTGTCACTTTCTATTGTCAGAAGGAAATAACAGAAATGAGTGAGCGCTGGAATTCAACTGAGGTGTTTCAACCAATAAATGTGAACACAAATGCATCACCTTTGATATTTTGAAATATAAACTCAAAATAAAGAAAAACAAAGGTGATCTTAATCATATCTTATAATTAAAACTATTAGCACATCATTATAAATATGGCCCATTTCTAAGGCTTTTTCAACCAGGCACTTTAACTATTTTATAAAAACTGGAACATTTTCTTACAGAACTAAAAGGGCATTGTGACAAAATGGCTGAGACTCCATTTATTCACCAACATATTCATAAAACATTACGTCTTTATTTACAGGTATTCATCATTTTGTTGCTTCATTCTGGTTTGTTTGCGGTAGCATGAAGTTACATTTTTACAGTGAACACTTTTGAATCATTAGTTAATTTAAATTTTTCTCTTAGAGGTAAAATTTATTGTCTTTGTTGGGACAGACCGAACCAGCACTTCCTGTTTGCGTAGACTCATGATGTCACTGATTGCATCACTGGGTACAACCAAACGAACAGTTTAGTTTTCTGTGTTTCCTCCACCATTAAAGTCCGTCATCAAGGCTCAAATCTGACTGTTTCTACACAAAATGCAACTGTGCCAAAAAAGTGTGTCTGTCTTGGAAAGTCTGCAGTTGGTCCTTCATCTATCTGTTCAGAAGACAGATTGAATCTAACGCTAAACTTCTCCACAACAGGAGGAAGTAGAAAACTGTCTGTTTTAAGATGAGGCTATCTATTAATGTGAGACAGGGTGTTGTCAGATCTTTACGTAGTAATTAAGGTTTCAGAAATGTTTCATTGGTTCTTTTGTTTTAAGCCTCTTTGTCTTTGAAGATACAACTGGACGGGTTATCCTTTCAGAACATTTCTTTCTTTTTTTAATTTCCATCTCTGCTTTCATTTTGATTCAGTAACAATCACTTTGCACAGCTAGAATAACTCCACGTTTTCTCTCAGGGCTGACTCATTGGAGTTGGCTAATTTGGGGGAGGAAAGAGGGCAGGCAAGGTGCAAAGACTGAATTCTTAAGTCCTGAAGTGGCAATCTCGCCTCTGAGTGGTATCATCATCTTCATCATCAAACCCTTTTCTTCTTTGGGAGCAATGAAGAGAAAAAAAATAATTGGATTCTTTCCCACAAATAACGCCTTCACCCCTGAGCTTAATTAAGTAGACAGACTGCAGGACCGGGTCCATTCTCTCCACAGAGAGGAAGGAAACCAGGCTGTTATTGCCCATCGGCCTTTATTACCATGGCTGAGAGATAATATAGGTTATTAGGGCAAGTTGTTGAGAAGAATAAGCTTCTATCTATCTATCTATCTATCTATCTATCTATCTATCTATCTATCTATCTATCTATCTATCTATCTATCTATCTATCTATCTATCTATCTATCTATCTATCTATCTATCTATCTATCTATCTATCTATCTATCTATCTATCTATCTATCTATCTATCTATCTATCTATCACATCAGTGGTCAATGCATTAAAAAACTCCAAGGAAGAGCAATTTAAGGGGATAGTGTGAGTTGCTCCTGGATTTGCTTTATTACTGTGGGTGTTGTTTTATGGCAGCGAGCGGTGTATACACTACACCACAAGGCCCTCCTACATGCCACCGTTTGTATTATAACTCTTCCTGAGGTCCTTAGGGCCACTTTGGATGAGGCAGTTGCCATTTTGCTGTCACCGGTCCCTCCCTCGCTTTCCTTCGTCTCTAAACCTTCATGTTTGTTGTTCCATTCCCCTCGATATCTCCCAGAGGAGCTGGCTCATTTTAATATAAATAGAACGCTTCATCATGCAGTGGCACAAACTTCCCCATGTTGCATTGCTCCAGTGGCATTAGCAGCATCGGATGAGGGGAGGAGGACGACGCAGCGAATGGATGGAGCAGCAGATAGAAAGAAAAGCAGATTGTTACAGTTTTAAATAGTTGTTTTCTCCAGGAGGAGAGATACACATAAAAAGGGTAATAACAATGGAAACAGCAAGTAGCTGTCTTATGGCCAAAGTTTGGCTTCACTTTAACATAGAAGGGACAGAATTTGTCCCTTTCTTTGTCAGGATGAAGGTGAGCTTCCACAGACACCAGGGATTTATAACTTGATTGATGGGTAAACTGTTAGTCTATTGAGAATTTCTCCCTTTTTTAAATGTGTCAGATGAGAAAGCCACTGAGATCTAAGAGACAGCACTTCTTGGCCAGAGTGGACCGTGCCTGCCTCACACTAATCAGATGTGCACAGCTGTATCTGAAATGCCAGAGGGATCATTTCGCCAGAGATATCAGCAAGCTGCTTTCAGCTGAGGATTTCTGTTCTCTCCTCTGTAGTGGTAAAGAGGCCCGAAAAGGCCAGCGGGGCGAGGACACAGCCTGGGGCACTAACTGCCAATGGCTCGCAACCAGAGGAGCTCTCACTTGCGCCTTGTGATCGGTGGACACCTAAAGCCGCCACCATTGACTAATTGTGCTTCATCTGGGTGCAGGATCCATCGCGGCTAACAAGAAAGCACTAGAGGTCTTCATTTAGCTATCAAGCCTGCTCTCCCCAGGGAGCGTCCCGAGTGCAGCTGCTGTCCTCGCTCGTCTCCCAATCAACACATCAAACGCCAGCCCCAATTCATTTTTCTCCCTCCCTCCTCTCTCTTGCCCCCCTCTCTTCTTCCCTCCGCTCGCTCCGTCTCCTGTGAGAGGCAGAAAGGAGGAAAGTTCCTGGTTTGTGGAACCAAAGAGCAAAGAGAGACACTGTGGTGAATACAGAGCAGCGGCTTTAGCCCAGCCCTGCGAGCACTCTGGATTTACTGGGATATTTATTCTTTTCTACCCAGACAAAAGAGATTGCACATGCCCTCCTGTGCAAGCCAGAGTCACTCCTGTAAATCAGAAAAAGCAGCTCCAGTATAATTAGTCTCCATCATGGTGATTCTTCTGAAGCTTTAGATTAATTTATACAAACAATATGTGCAATGCAAGTCTCTTATTTGCACACTTTTAGTATCTGATAAGAACTACTACTTAAATACTTTGTTAAGAATAATGCTGCTTTAGGATTTTTAGCTTTCCTCTTCCTCCTCCTCTTCTTTTTCTTGCCCTTTTTTATTATGTGCAAGAATTTAATATCATTCACGTAACCCAACAGCTCCCTGTCCTCTGTCAGCAGCAGCTTGTGTGTTTATTAAAAGCCCATTTTAGCATATGCTTTGATTAGATTCTTAATTACAGAAAATTATCATAATGCCACAAAAATACATCTATGTCCTCCAGGAAATAAAATCATATTGAGGGACTTAATTCTACGAGCTATAGAAGGAGAAGCTGCTCACACAGAAGCAGCTTCCTCAACAGCTGGCCGCGAATAAAAAAGAGCTGCTATTAATCTGGTTCATCACCAGAAGAGCTGCCTTTAAAAAGGCCCTGGTCACAAACTCTGAGCTTAAACAAATAGAAAAGGTCCAGGTCAAATAAAATGTTCATGACATTATTTATTTAAACTTTCATGCATTAATTAAAAAAAGCAAATTATACAAACCCATAGCTGGTTTATGTAATTATTAATTTTATAAAAGTCTTTCTTCCAACAAGAAGTAATTTTAATGCTTTGAAGCTTCAACCACAGTCCAGAGTTTAGTTTAGTGGATGAAACAAAAGATTAGGGTGATGGAGGCCTTCCAATCTTTTACTTATTAAAATAAAAAAGATGAACAAGGGAAGAAATCATCAAGATAAAATATATCATACAAAAATAAAGCATAGACAATAGGCTATTTGTCAGGTTCAACATATTACAACCTTATAGAAAACCCATAAAACAACATAATGGACCCAGATGGACACTTTAGAATAAACCTTTTAGGGAAACATTTTCACAAACAAAACAATTTTAAAATAAGATATTAAGTACAACACAACTTATTTCTAATGTATTAAAAGGGTTTCTGCATTCATACTAATTTTATGATAATAAGAATCTCAAACATTAAGCAATCATTTCAGAAAAGCAGATCTGGGTTGGATTTTAAGTCCTTTAGAACAAACAGTGATTTGCTTTGACTGAAATTTGAGAAACTGGACGCTTATATTAAAGACCCTGTTTATGATTTGGATGTACGATCATTTACAGATGCATTTCCAACAAAAACATGGATATTTTATGTATTTGAATATGTTCTTGTAAGCTTATATTATTAAACAGATGAAAAATACACATTTTTATTTCTTACAAAATTGACCTAATATTTTGACCTCTTTTTCTAAAAAAACATCTTCCTGACAGTTTTAACAGCGTTACTGAAGACATGATTCAGAAAACTAAAGAAGGGTTTGAATGCTGGACGTTCTGCTTTTTATTATTCTGTTTAACTGATTCTGCTTCTCTTAAAGTTTTTTGGACCACCTGCCTCATTTCCCACAGTGACTCTTCATGTGTTCACATCATTTACTGTGTTATTATGGAGGAAGACACCAGATCTCTTCTGAGTTTTACTTTATTGTCTGTGTGAAATGAAACGTCACACATTCAACCTGATGACATCAATAACAAGATTAAACAGGTGATTTGAATAGGAAGTGACACCATGTCATATTAGTGAATATAAATTGGGTTATTAAAGCTTGAGTTAGATAATTCATCAGCTTGTTTAACTTTGATCTGACTGACATCCTTTACAAATTCAAATGACCAATAATCAATGGATGCAAAGTCGTAGGTGACAACAAAATAAACAACATCTGCCACAGTTTCATTCCAACTGCCACGTAGCTGAAAAACAGAACGTGAGATAACGAGGCTCTTTCAGACAACTGGCCGGTGAGAGTTATTTCTGCGCCAATCAATACAACTGTTAAAAAAATGTCAATAAACGTATGCGTAAATTGATTCCATCTGCCTATTATCATATAAAGCAGCCTGGTAAATATGCACCTAATTACTGGTTATGCTTCAGTATCCGATAAACTGCAAAAGTAATGTCTGTGATGCAGCTCTGGATGTGTTGTTACATTTGTAATCGATACAAGACGAGAAATGTGACATATGAAATACATTTCAGCATGGTCTGTTCAAAAAATCCCAAACTGTTTACATTTATTTATAATAAGTCCTGTTAAGTTAAAAAGGGCTTTGTGTCACCCATCTCTGCCCTACTTGGCATGTGCCTCTGCAGGCATCATCTCTTTCAGAATCACAGAGATGCCAGCTGCACAACATGCCATGCTGCCATCCTTTCCAGCCCTAATTCACCAAGCTACGCAGATTTTCTCTCCTAATCCTCCCTTTGCTTGCACTCCTATCCCGCTGGAGTTTGATAATACAATCTGAAGAGCAGACTGAATTCCTCCTCCGTCCAATATCATCGGGTTGCTAGTCTCTTGCCTCCAGGGTTCTAACAAGATGAGCTGCTTTCCATTTGGGCCCTTAATGCCACTCTGGGCTTCATTTTGCAGATCTCTGATGTGCCACAGTGAAATCACTGCCCTGGTTTCAAACCTGCTTGTTGATCTTGAGATTACGGGCCAACAACAGGTTTCCCTCCTAAGCCCTGTCCGCCATCAGCAGGGAAACCCAGACATGGGATGATATGAAGATGTCTTCCTCTGTGTTGTGCCCTTTCTACCTTTCTCTCTCGCTCTCCAACCACGACTGTCGCCGATTGCTCACAGCTGTTGGCACCGCTGCGCCACTAAGCAGGTTTTAAGACGGGTCCCAGTCGGGCCTTCTCTCACCCAACCAGGAGGCAGAGCCCTGGATCCAGACCTTTTTAAGTGATCATCCTTGTATCATAACAGATTAAGGGCTGCTGCTGCTCTGGATTAAGCCTAATCTAACCTTTATCCGCTCCCATCTCCACCTGAAACTTACGGCGACCAGCAAGTCAATCGCCAGGCGCTCGCCATTTACAGTGACACTGATCTCTTTTTTGTGCTCTAATTATTAGGATTAAGAAAAACACTTTTGAGTAATTATTTTCGAATCAGATAAACATTAGGCTTGCACGGATTTAGCTGAGCTTTCGCCCAACAAGAAGCAGAGATCTAAAAGCACACTTACAAGCTCCAGTAAAGCAGATGGAGATCTTTTCTAATCACGAATAACCAACAAACAGGGAATAGAGGAAAAGGCATGAATGCCATTTTATGTAAGCGACTGGAGGATTTGTACATTTCTCAGAGGAGACTATAAAAAGCACCTTGACAATAAGTGTATTTACATGTCAGCTAACAGAAATGAAATGTACATTGTGTGCTTTGCTCTGGCGGATATCTCCTTCTGATGTTTGAACTCTGATTGCTGATGAACACGGCGGGCGTTTGTAGAAGAAGAAAAAAGTGGAACCATGGGAAAAATATGACCTTCAGAGCTTGTTTGATGTTATATATTATTTCAATCATACACAATTACAAACTGAAATCACATCATAGCAGCAAACTGAGCCCCAGATAACCTTTTAAAGGGACTATTCCCTCAGAGGGGTGACCCCTGACCTCTGGCCTGCCGGCAATCTTCCACAGGATGACTTGGCCGTGGCTGCAGAGGTTATATGCATCAGCACATACACAGAAACACACTTTTTCTCTTTTCTCCACAAGATTTGTCCGAATATTTCCTCAATGTCAAAGAACATTAAAGATCCAAATGCATCTTTTACCTGAGTGAAGAGAATCAGATAGAAAACCTCAACTTCGGTTTTTGTTTAATTTATTCTATACCGTTCATAGAAAGGAGGGAAGAAGATTGATGCTTTTTTTTATCAGAAAAAAAACATAAAATGAGTAGAAACTGAAATGTGTAGCTGTTCTGAAAAAGTATGGAAATAAAAATCCACCTAGAATTTTATTCTCAAAGTCAAAAGAATATTTATGCAGTTCACAGAAAATTAGATTTACACAATGACCAGATGATGAGCAAAATACAGTGAAAACAGGACAATAATTCTTAAAAATATTCAGAAATAATCTTAAAACTGGCTTTGATCTCAACCCAGAATGGTTTGTTTTTCAGTTGTTTGTACATTAAAGCAGAAGAAACAATGAGAACCGAAACTAAACTGTTTAAAAATCATAAACAAAAAACAAAGATTGGAAAAACAAACTGCGCTGCAAATCAATTTATATCCTCTAAGGAGGAAAGAAGGAGAAAAATCCACCCAAACCTGGAAATGAAATATTAATATTTTACTATTAAAATTCTAAAGTAAATCAAATAATATAAGCAGTTGCATCCATAAAAACCGTTGCTTACAGAGATAACAAGCATGCTAAACATGCGTAAAACATATTTGATACATTTCCTTACAAAGTGAACACAGCTGTAATATTTAAATTTCCACCTGTGGCAAACTGAGTGAACAATAGAGAAAACTTCAATAGAAAGCTAGGGGGCGCTGCAATGAGTAGGTACTCTTAGGTAGAGACTCCAGTCCTCACACAGCCGCTGGGTTTGGTTCCTGACCACGGCCGGTTGCAGCATCTTCCTCTCTCTCTCAGCTTCTTCCTGTTAAACTACTAATGAATAAAATAAACTAGTACCACAAAATGTTAAGAAATGCTGAAGAACGTTAAAGATCTTTCATTTTCCAGATGTCACTCAGGTGAAAGATTGATGGTTTTACTTTCAGTCAGGATCTCTTAATCCTTGTCTTTTATGGTTTAGGCACCAAAAGTGGTTTTCTTTAGCCAAAAAAACTTGCAAGACTGAAAATCAATCAAGCTCACATAGCGAATGGCTTAGCCTCCAAAAACCAAAATGACACGGTTAGTTCTCAGGTTTCTTTGCTTTTCTTTGGAAATTATGACATAAGGGAATAAAATCCAACCAACTTCTGAATAGGTAGGTATTGCTAAGTACAGTTAATATAGTGATAGTACTATAGTACATGATACAAACACAATGGTGTTCATTCATTTTTCGAGGACATTACATTCTGTACATCTGCAGAAAGATTCCTGAGCCACAGATTGAGAAGATTAGATTAGAGTCATCCCGATAATCTGAGCATCCTTAAATCTGCATAAAAACCTTACAGCACATTATATTTGTCTCTCTAAATAAATGAGTGTGTGTTCTTGAATGGTGGTGTGTTCTGTGTGTCTCTGTGACAAGACAAGTCCTGATAAAACATTAGAATGGAAGAAACTTCAAACATCCAGCAGTAGATCTCCATCTATCTGATGTGAAAACTGTTTTCACATAAAATCGAGCATGTTTACATGGAACTAACCATTTTGAAAATATGGCAATATGACATAAACACATCGGTGGCAGCAATAAACTGTGTAGTTAAGTTTTTAAAATAAACTCACTGGTAGGAAGCTTTTCCCTCAGCCAGTATCAGCTTGGTGAAAGTCAGGACCCAACTACTAGACCTGCTGAGATTTATGGTTGTGCTAATTTTCCAACACTCATTCAGGAAATGACAGTTGTGCTCTTGTAAACTCTGATTAATCTCCCTGGAGTGTGGTGAAGGTTTCTGTGTTGCCACTAACCCCTCACTACCCTCTGACATCCCCCTGCTGCTAAAATGAAGACCTCTTGCTTCCACCTGCCCTCTTCCCTCTACCCAGAACCAGATGTGTGGAGGCTTTGATGTGGACCAAACTTTTCAACTCAGAGTGGGACAAAAACTCACGGCTAGCTCACATAAAGCCGCAGCACACACTATCATTTTGGCTTTCAGCACAATCGTTGTATGGAGTTATGAAAAATGTGACTTATTTAACTTTTGAGCCACACTTTAATCATTCATGCTCTGCAACAGGGTGAAAATGTCTGCTTTGATGTGGCTGGCTGTCTGCTCCTAGTTTCCCTGGAGAGCCGGAGCCCTTGGAGGCCCTCAACAGTGATGTATTAAAGTTACGAGCATTATTCCATAAATTAGATAACCATTCATTACGGGTTTGTTTTAGATGAAGTATTTATTTATCCCAGGTCAGAGAGTATTCAGAACATTAATCTACATGCTTGTAAATACATTCCAAATGCAAATCAGAAAGGTTTCAGTTTAAGGATTACTTTTCCAAAACGTTTTCTGCTTCAGCAACATGAGAACCATGCATGACGAAGCTCCCGCCCATCAAAGCGTCTATCAATTATAAGCTTCTTTATTTCCATATTTTAACTGATTCACAGTTTTATAGATGAATTAAATATATTGCCATTACATTGCCCATGTACTTGTCTTGCAAGAGATTATTATCTTTTTGTTACACAGGATTATAAATATTCCATGTTCTTAAAACTCTCATAAGGACTGCCATTAATATTTGTAAAATGTGTTACTTCCAGAACAAAGGGACACAATTTTCTATCTAATACCTGAAGAGAGTTCGTCTTTTCTTTCAAAAAGTCATTTGACAAAAAAATCACATCACCGCCCCCTGCTGGGCTGGAGTTTAAAACAAATTAAAATGTTAAAATATCAAAACAAACATTTGCAAAATGTCGGTGACTTTGGATGTGCAGAAAAGGAAACTCATTTTGATCAGAGGAACCATTTACAGACTTAAAGTAACACAGACCTCTGACTGCACAGTCACGTTGATAACCTTTGTTTGCAGTGTTGCACCACATTCTCCTCTCTTAGATTGCCCAATTTTTTTTCTTCTGTTTTTAGACAATAAAACAATGAAACCTGCCTAAACTGAGAAAACTCAATCTGTAGCTAACGGCTAGGGCAGCATGAGAAGGTGAGTTTCATGTTTTCCCAAAGCTCTGTTGGAGGTAAAAGAAATCACCGAGACGAGACATGCCACTGGGCAACGCAAAGAGGGAATGAGAAATTAATGGATTACTCAGTCAGGAAAGAGGAATCTCTTTTCTACTTTGTTGGGCTTAGGGGCTAAGTCGGTGAATATGAGGCATAAAAGAATTGCTCCAAACTAACTGCATATTTAGGCTCCCCTCCTATAATTAGCTGTTTCTATTGGAGGGTTGGGCAAGTTTGGTGCTGTTCAGGTATCCTGTGCAAACAGGAGGGACCGGAGTTTAGTCATGGGATACCTACGTACTGGAAAACCCAGCATCACAAAAACATTGTTAATTTATCTGAAACTTGAAGGAGCTGCAGCATCATCACTCAAGGCCCAGTCAACTTTTAATCCAGCTCATGATCAGGACATACGCATTGGGTTCAAATAAGAACTAACCCTGCTTTGTTGCTGCTGAACAAGTCTGAGTTCTGAGATCCTGACTGAGTTCACCGAGACAACAAATTGCAAACACACTATCTGCTTTAGTAGCTGGTAAGTTTCCTGGAATGTGTCCTTTCTGGTGAACTACAGAGGTAACCTCTCACAAGTCACAAGTCATAAGCTGAAATTAAAGGCAGTTTGTTTTCTCTAGCTGGGCTTGATTAGCAAAGGCAACAGCCGCTGCACATGCAGCATTTATAAACTTTCTTAAGAGCATAAGTGCAGTTTACTTTGTCTCTTGTCACAAAGGCAAAAGGTCAGCTAGAGTTTGAAGTTTAGAGAAGCACATTAAATGTTTGTTTACCCCTCAGAGTTATTTTTGAGTCTTTATTGACCACAGCTGGCTTTTGAATGAATGATAGAAAATAATACACAGGGATTAGGCCAAGGCTGGAAAGCTATCACATCCAATTACTTGGTCTTCTTTAAAAAAAAAAAAAAAAAACATCAGTATTTGCATGCAATCAAAGTGTAAAACAAAGTGAAAAGCATAAAAAAGGAATGTTGAATGCATCATCATTTTAAGTTAAAGGTGTTTTTAATTGAAAGTGACCAAACACAAGATAGCAGACTTTGAGTTGGTTGTGATGCACTTTTTTATGTTTTCATATTTGTTGACTTTACCAAAAATATATTTTATGTGGGTCCAAACATAAAGAGATTAAGCCCATTTGGTAAAACAGTCAGTCCTTTGGGGTCTCTGTAACATGTCTTCAGTTCCAGATCAGGTATATTTGGCAGTTATAAGTATTAGCTTTGATAGCTGTGATTCATAACATGCTTGAATTTCAGGGGTCCAAATGCCACTCCAAGCATCTTCACTGTTTCTATCTTGGATTTAAAACCAAAGTCTTTATTCTAACTTCCTTATTCATAGTTCCCTGACTTACTTTGGTTAGTCTGGCCCTTTCTGTCCTGTTCTAGCTGCTCATATTTAAATTTCATTCTATTTTTTGTGCTTTGACATTAAATCTTATCTTGTGTTTTCTATTATAAACTCAGAGTAAAATACAGGATTTTGATTCATTATTCATTTCAAGCAATGCAAAGACAGCTGGAGAAGTAGCATGAACCTGCAGACCACAGAGCAGAAGCAACTTATGATCTTCCAGTGTCCGCTTGATCAGAGAAAGTTTGTTCTGCAGAATCTTATGCAGATAATAACGTTTAGAGGATTGTGTGCTTATGTTGGAAGCATTCAATGGATTTGCAAAGCCTACATTAGACCCTGTTGAGATTTTCTCTTGGGAAGTCCCCCACAGGTCTTGTGCAATGCTCAGGTACATGTTGTGAATTGTAAGTGTTTGGGTCCCCAGCCCTACAGCACAACATGCCATGGTGTTGATGTGAAAGGCTGGTGGAATCAGCAAAGGAGCCTTTTTGATTTCCATGACTTTAGACTTAGAAGTAGAGCAAGTGGTCAGGCTACAGTGATCCTAAAACTTTCTGTAGGATTTTAGAAAGGAGGCTCTGACCAGTTGCATGAGAGTGGCTTTAATCCAGGTAACAGAACCAAATGGATTACGTTTTTACACTCAGAGGATTCCTGAAGGGTCCGTAGAGTTTTGTTTTCTGTTCCTCAAATTTATGTGGATCTGGAGAACAGCCACATACCTCAATAGACTGCATTTATGGGCTGTAAAGTTCATAATGCTAACAGATGCATAGAACAACCCAACATCCAGGACCAGAATGAAAATGTTTCACAAGTAAATGGTGATAAAATGATTTTACTAATAATGAATCTGTTTCCTTTAGTCCTGTCCTTCAGTTCTCCTGTTTAGTCTGAATCAAAAGTGGACTTTACTTTTTCCTGTTGGTGCAGTTTGCATTCATTTTGTGCTTTTCTGCAAACACGCTATAATTAGTAAACAAAGCAATGTTGGTGACAATCACTGGGGCAGAGCACAGACCATGTAAAAGGGCCTGCTTGCTGCATTCCTTTTGTACACATTTGTGCTGTTATTAATACTGCAATACCACTTCGAATGTCAAGATCAGCTCATACGTCAACAACACTGACGGACTGATTTTTGCCAGTAATGGTTGCTTGTAAAGTCCAAAACAACGTGTAATTTCTGTAGCTGGTTCGGATCGAAGTTGGTCTATATTCACATCAGAACCAAATCATACCAGAGTTCATTTGGAAGCGGACCATGACATGACGGACCATGGCTACCTCAAAAAGTGGTTCTTGGTCCAGGATTTGCTTTCACACCTGAAGAAGGTCCAGATCAGCAGGTAAAATGTGTCAGGAGCAAAAACACACTTTGTCTGATTTACACAGAAAATTCTAAATTAAGAACTATAACATAATCTTATTTTCTTCAAGAAAGTAATGTGATTCTCACCTGCTCACATTCTATTTGTTACCTCGGTCTGTTGGGAGAATATATATCTTATAAAAAAGCACAAAGAAATCTTTCTACCTTCAACAGGAAATCTGAAGGTAGAACAAAGAACAAACACTGAATCACAAAGTCAAAGATCTTAAAGCATTTCATTCTACATTTCTCCACATCCATCTGTCACACCTCCCACAGCATGATCCAGACATCATCACATGTAATTTGATTTTTCAATTGACAATGACAATGATGGAGATTGGGATAATCCCCACTATGCATTCCAAATGGAATATTTCCCAGTAGCCTGTATTGATCGGTACTGTTATTTGCCAAGAGGATCAGAGTGATAATTAAAATCTAAACACATTTAGCATCTGACTGTGAAGCTTTTATTACCTGGGATAGTTCAGTAGTGAAAAGAAAAGGTCATCTTGTGCAAGAGAGAAAAGGATGGCGACGGGTTTGACAGTTCGCTTTGTTTAGGATATTACAGATTTTGATTTATTGCATGAAGAAAGATTAGTTGCTGATGATGTCTTTACTTTGGACATCCTCCTAAATAAGCAAAGGTCATAAACTAGTGATTGGTGTTTGGAAACCAAAGCTGAAGACTGATAATGCAGACACAGTGGGAGATTTTGGAAACAAGGAATTATTCAGCAAGTGAGTTTGCTTTGTTCAATGGTCCAAAATAAAGACATCCTGATGTCTTCAATCCCAGTAGAGATCCCAAACATTTACTTTCCCTTTTCTGTTGCTTCACTATTTTTGGTTTCTGGAGTTTTGTGCATTTTTCCCAAAGTAATACATTTCCTCAAAGGACTTTTAGGGGTTTCTAAATATTTTTAGAGGTTTGAAATCTAGATGATGGGCAGTGGATTAATGTTGAAGTAGCACAGACCCTGAACTGACTAATGTGGCAAAATCTGCATGAATCCAAATAGACTCTTATTTTTGAACAAAGTCAAGGCATTTATTATGTCTATCAGATGACTATGTGGTTACACAATTGCACTGTTGTTTTCTCTCTTTTTTGAATCTCAGACGTGGATATTTGTGTTTTTCTGTTCACTGATTTCCTCTTACGTTCCAAAAGGTCGCCCTCAGGTTTCAGTATGAATAGACATTCATATGAATGTTGTGTTCATTGAGATTTGGACTGGTGACTGGTCCACAGTGTACTCTGCCTCCCATTCATTTTGTACTAGTGACCCCTGAGAGAACTGGCTGCAGAGGAGGAGTGTGTGAATTACCCAGACCTGGAGGGAGGGATCCGTCTATCAGAAGATCTGACTCCCATCCTATCCGCTTCGCGCACGGCTCACCAAAACGCCAAAAGCTTGACTCATGGGGTTTGGCCAGGCACAACCTGAAAAGGCAACAGGAGGAAACCGCCCACTGAATGTGAAGAGGAGAATGAAGGCTGGGGGAAGTTTAAGCTAAGACAGGCAATGGCAGGGGCCTGGATGTGGCCCCTGAGACACAAAATATATGTCCTTTAGTGTGGATTACCGACAAAGTAAATCCATATGTTTATGTAGAGTTGTTTTTGTGTATTTCATTTCCCAAACTATGTACAGGTGCACATAAAACGTATTTTAGACATATTAAATAAATACATTTCAAAAACTCACAAATATTTTCTTCTTAAAAAAAAACAAAAAAACAGGAGCCAGCTCATGTTTTCACAGGCCACTGTGGACCCCAACCTGAATGAATGGGCTGTTCAGGACAAATTATGTCACTTGCTGTTATTTGTTAGCCAGGGCCCTCAATGGGTCCCTGAAGACGCAACACTTGAGAGTAGAAAAAGGTGGCGGGGGCCTCGGCTTCAGCCTGATGTCAGAATGATAGATACGCTCTGTAATTTCAAATAGCAGCTGTCAATGTTTCGCTACTGGAGACACAGTGAGGGTCCAACGGCTCCCAAAGGCCAAAGCAAGAAAGTAACTGATGCATCAGTTGCTTTAATGAGGAGACTTCATCATGTTTGTTCTGAAAGAGGACAGTACCTTCTGCCCTATCAATACAATCTCAGCTCCTCGGTTATTAGCTGTTAAGAAAAACTGTTTATTGGATGTCTTTTAAAATGAAAGAGTGTGTGACGTAGTGTGTGGTGTGTTGGAAACTGCAGAGTCCTAAATAAACTAACAGACTTTAAAACAATTGGAACCTTTTATACATACATTGTATATGTACATATTGTCTGGACAAAGAATATTTTTGCCTGTTTTGCAAACAGCATTTTATTGCTGCACATAGTGAAAAGGCCAGATCATCTGTGAGCAGCACAGAAGCAAACATTGTGCTTGAAAGTAGCACACTTCAGAAATTTTATCTGTCATATAAATTAACATCATGGCCACAGGCCAGCACCAGGAGCAAACACAAGCACTCCCCTGGGGGAGGCAATTTAAGCCAGGAGGGGAGGCGGACGGAGCGCCAGGCCGCAGCCTGGGAGGATCCAATCGACCCTAAAGACCATCCGCTGTGAGATGAGGCAGAAATTGATGACCATATGTCAATGGGATGGAGACAATGAGGACGAAAGGTAAATGTCCCAGTGTGGATGTTTATACATGTACATGGCTGAAGTTTACATTGGACCTCTTACTGAGTGTGTAAATCACAAACCTCCTCACACTCAGACACTTTTTAAGGGCTCTTTGGAGTATTTCCCCCGTTTTATTAAGCAGTAACATTTTATGAAATTCAGTGGAAGTGGATATATGGCCCACCTATGGAAGGGAACCTTTTATGTGTGATCGAGACAAATGATAAATGTGTCATTACTAATGAAATTCATTGTGTTAGCCACTGGGGAATCCGGCAAGAGAAAACTAGCCTTCCTTGTTTTTAAAATATAATCCCTGTAACAATAATACTATTATTTAAATATAAGCAGTGTTTGCAAAGTTTATTTATGATTTCCTGAATCTTAATAGTTTGTACAGTCATGGTATGACCACAAACTGATGTATATTATTTGGATTTTAGGTGAAGTAGAAGGAAGATACCTGTGCTTCATCACTGTGCTTACAGCAAGTACTTATATAGCCCCTTTCACTCTGATACCCCTAAGTAAAATCCAATACTGCTGTCTTCCTTCAAATGTCGTCTAAAAAACAAATGAAGCTTTCTCATAGGCAGAAGTTTGAATATTAAATATTCAATTTTGTCTCGTTAAGAAAAACTAATTTAACTAATTAACTGTAACTAGTCATCCCTGTACAGGAGAGTGAAACTTCAACCTGTTTCCTTGAGGTAAAACTTTCTCCTGCTCGTTCCAGACCTCCTTCATTTCCCGGTTATTTCTGTAACTTCAGGGACTGTGAAGAAATGAAGAAGGATTAGTGGAAATCTGAATCAGTGAAATGATTTCTTTGGATAGCCACGGGTCAGGCACGCAGCATGTTTTACTTGACATTTCAATTGTACAAGTAATTTCCATTGTGTTTGACTCTGAATGACACCCTCATATTGAGGCTTCCAGCATCAGTGTTTTTTGATGAGCTCAGTTCAAAGAGGAGCTGGAAACACGACTTAATCACAGACTGCAAGACTCTTGTCAATCTCTGAGGCAGAGAAAAAAGAAGCACCTCTGATAAGGTCTGCTTTATTCAAATTACCAATGTGTCCATTCTGACACAAAGCAAATCTTAGTCACATCTTATTAAAACACAATCTGCCATTTGTGTGCTTATATTGTCACACGTAGTTTTAATGCATTTACTTTAAGATATTGCATTTAGACAGCAGATAGGTTTGTGCATTTGAGAAAATTCTTTACTAGTTATATACTGTTATTTGAATACTAATTCAGTCAAAAATTTATCCAAATCAATCCAATTATTTCTAAAATCAGCATGAAATCATATTCAGCTCAAGTTACATTCTGACAGAAGAGTCATTACAGTTCTTGATACTTGATACGAATTTAAGAAAGTGATTGCATTGTGTAATTGATTTTGCAGCAATATCTCAGCCTTAGCAAACATCTGGTGAAGGTGGAGAGGAGCAACTATCTGTTAACAGGAAGAAACCTCCTCCTAGCGATGGAGGTTCAATTCTGGGGAATCCTTAATCTGCCTGCCTAAAATTTTCACTTGTTGGTTCCGAATGTGAGGTATTTGTGTGATAACGTATTTGACACACTAAGTTGATTTAGAAAATATCATGGCAGAAGTATAGCTACATATCATAGAAAAGATATTACTCGGGCCGGTTGCAACGTGTGCAGAGCTTTAATCACGGTAAAAGGATGACATGCATGTAAAGTGTTTGATTCGTTGCTTAGTGACGGTGATGAGGAGCGTTGCCATGATTACCTCAGTAACGTTAAACTTCTCCAGGTCCCGGTTATTGTATTAATATTAGAGTCATATTATATAAATAATCTTCATCTTATATTAACCTTTACAGTCATATTCAATTAATAAGAGTCTGGGTTGTGATCAGGCTTGTTTGTCAGATTAAAAACACTTTCTGAAAATAACCATTAAGCAGATATCGAACAAATTTTTCATTAGACCTCATTTCTGCATTAAGGACATTTTTTATTGGTCTGATACTAAATGTCATGTTTTCATTAGCTGTAAGCAAGAAATCGTCATCATTAACAAATAAAAGCTTTAAAACATCAGCCTGTGGAAGTTAATCTATATAATGTGTTTAACTTATGCGATGACTTACTGAAATATTATTATTCTAATTTATTGAATATGATTGTAGTTGACGAGGACTGCCAGTGTGGCTCACAGGTAACGTCTCACACTTTTAGGGATTTCATATCAGAATGTGAAAATGCATTCATTCATTTGAATTTGAAATCTTTACAAATTCTTGCTTCTTATTTGTCCTCCTTGCAAATAAAATCAGAATATTCAATGCATTCATAAATGCCACATTATGTTTTATTTGTCTACCCTTTGATCATTGTGTTATGTGGTAAATTTCCACCTGAAACACTGATAATCCGGTTAATGTCTTGTTATCTGGAATTACCGCACTGAGGGACAAACAGGAAGAGGAACAGTCGATCTTCTGTCCTAATATATCCAACAGATTTAATAGATATTTTTTCTCTATACATTTCATTTTATGGTCATTCCAGATCACGTTTATCCTTTTCCTTACTTTACAGAGTCAGGTACTCAGTTGTCACCTTTCTATCTATTTTCTCAAGGTCAGAACATGATGGGCGGACGGCCAGACACGAGACAGAGGTAATGAGTTTGGAATGGCATTTAGAGAAGTGCGAGGCTGGAGAATCACACCTGACTCATCACAGTATGGATTCAGAAGGAATAGATAGTGTTAATGAAAGTGGATGGCTCAATCTTTGCAGCGGTCCTGAAAATCTCCCCCCTGTTAGCTGAGCGAATGAGAGCTGTAAAGAACAAACATGTTAGAAATTAAATATATACTCGAGTTGAGCATTTTTCTCACAGAAAATAAAATGTAAAAAAATTCAGCATTAAAAGTTTGCTGCTGCTGCAGTTAGAGACGTGTTTCTAGAACAGGAGTGTTCATTCATCAAACTCTTCTTGCTAACATGCTAAGTGGTTTGTTTGCACAGCATTTCCAGATTTCCAGTTTAATTGTGAGTGTTAGTGCAGAGAGCCATGTTTTGCCTGAGTGTCCCGTTTGGGTCAGGGGAAACGTGGTCAGGTTTCAAAAATAAATCAGGAGTTTTTAAAAAATGCAACCACTTTCATGCATTCTGCATCACTGTTTGTTCTTGTAAATGTCCGCTTACACCCCAGGGCGTACATCTGCCCTCATGGGCCTGTGCAACAAGAGAAACAATCATGTTTCCACCATTCATGAATGATAGTTTTCAATTGTACTGTCAGCAGCAGAGGAGAAAACTGATTTTTTTCCCCGAGCCTCCTCCTGATCTCAATCCACCGCTCTGCCATGAAAAGAGAAAATGCTTGTTTACCCAGAAACCAACTGGCCTCCCTGATTGCCATCCCAATGGTAATGGCCAAGGATGAGGGAGATCAATAGCTATCTGCACCCATTCCTGGAGCAATAACATTCAATAGGAAAACCCATTTACTTTTACTTAACTTTGCTTTATTTTGTTTTACCATAAGGAAAGCCAGTTGTGATGAAGACGGGATTTAAATGGACGGCAGGTTATGGATCTTTTACAACTATATTGCTTTTTTAATGGAAAGTGAGTAACAATGAGTATAATAACAGAGACAGGAGAGGTCAGAAAATATTTTTAATCAAGAGAATAACATCTCTACTTCTGTGTGACTGACACCCTTTATTGGCTTGTTTGACCTTGAAGAATGGACACTGATCTAGACCGGGAGCTTTGGCAGCCAAGCAGTGATCACTGCCATTTTAAGCAAGTACCAATTTATGAGCCAAAAGGATATAAAAAAAACACAACAAAAAAAGGCAATATTTTCTTTCAGAAACAGAAGATTTTTTGTGACTCTGAAAATGTGAGGCTGTATAAGTCATTAAAAGCCGGATTTGTGTGTTCACGTGTGTGTATGGCAGCGCAGGCATGTCCGTCTAACTTGGTGAAAACAGGAAGTTTAATAAGAGCGTGTGTGTTCTGCAGGACTCACCCTAGAGCCACACTCGCAAATCCTCCTGCAGTCGGAGCGGGTGAACCAGTATGGAGTCAAGTTTTTCCCAGAGCTCCCAGACAGAAATGCATTTTAAAAAGAAGTAGCTGTATTGCAAAACACATTTAATCACAGAAGAATTTATTATATTTTTATTATTATTTCACTTCTACCAGTATGTTGTATGATAAGTTTCCACCTCTGTTGGTATGTCTGTGTTGTTTTGATGCAAAGTGAATGAAGTTTCTGTATCTTCTGTATTCTGTCGCTGTTGTTTGACTCCATCATTCAAACCAAACATCCATCCTGGCTGCCCTCCACATAACCTTGCATCTAACTCCAAAGACTTCTCCGAATCCTTCGGAAAGCTTCTGGGAATGATATTTCTTTACTTTGGCGCAGCGCTGATCTGCTCTAGATATTTATTTTCTTTTTTATGGCATCATCACATCCACCAGTACTACTGTGGACACTTTGGTGGATTAGCTTCGTGTCCTGTGTGTTCCTATTAGAAGATGCTTTGTTTGTACTTTATAGAATTCCACATTTTCAACAATTTGAAAAGTAATAACTGATAAATGAAATATAACTTGTAATATTCCAGCCTGGACATTTACTCAAAGCATCCTTTGGGATCTCTGGTGAAATATGTGTAAAAATACTTAAAACTTCACCTTATTTCAGGTTAAAATTGAATCTGTGGACAATTAGCAAAACAAAGCATCTGGGTGCTAAATGTTTTTTTTAAAGAATCACATTAATTTATGCCCCTAACAAGTCCTGTAAAATAAATACTTCTACTTGATCTTTTAAAAGGTTTTCAGGCCACTTTTACATGATAATAAGGAGCTCTAGTGATTTTTGAAAGGTTGTCCCTGATTGTCTCCTTGGGCCCTGTGACTGAAAGACAAGTGAGCATGTGATTAAAAATAAAACATTCAAATTTTATCTTCTATCTTCAGTCAAATTAATTATTAAAAAGTTTAAAACAATATAGGCTAATCTTCAAAGCTCTTTTCAGTCAGTTTGTGTCCAAATATGGAAACCTTTAGTTGAACTGATCCATCAAAAAGAATAGTTACATTAAGACAATCCAAACATTACAGAAGTAGCAACACACTGAGATTATTCAAGGTGTAAAATTAACCCACTCATCAAAGTGACCATTTTGATGAGACGGCCACAGCTGCAGCTGAGTTCAGCACCTCTCTGCTTCGCTGTAAACGGTGATCAATCATGCTGCATCTGCAGAGCAACAACTTTGTTTCCAAATTTATCATCATAGGAGGCTTCTGCAGGCATCCGTCTCTGACATCATGCAATGCTTGTGCATCGGGAAGGAGACAGAGGATGTCAGCTGTGAATTAGGTGGCACCGATGGGCACCGCGGGCCCCTCTCCGCTGCAGCTCTGGTTAATCCAAGCTGCTGCGCTCAGAGGACACCGCAGGACGTTTAGATGGCAGGCTTAACACCAAATCGGTTCAGACACACTGTGGATGTAAATGGGCCATAAACAACAAGGAATGTAAGCTCTTCAGTCTCTGAGAACTTATTAATGTTTGGGTTAAACCATGAATCATCTTAACACTTTTTTTTTTCTTTAGTTGGCATCAGTGCTGGTAAATGTGTGGTTAGTTAGACAGGTCCACTAAAATACAGCAGTGATGAGAGTTTTACCCTCACCACTGGGCATGGGTTTCACATTCATGTTGGGCTTTTTATGATTTATTGTAATCATATTTTTTTTCCAGAGTGGAATAATTATATGGAAAATGTTTGAAGGTTTTTTAAAGACAAGAATTAAATGCACAATTGTCAATGTCTTGCAAATCCATGAAGGCTTAGTTATACATACATACACCACCCCACGTGTATGAAGTTAAATGAGTTAAAAAATCAAAAATAGTAACCATTGTTGAATTCTGGCTGCTGTCTTTTAATTTGAAATTGTTTAATATTTTGGAATTGTTCACAATTATTCAAGAAAATGGATTAAACTATTTATCATTTGCCAGATTAACAGCAGAATTGAAAATCAAATGGATGGACATACACCTGATCCTGTGCTGTTATCCTGAAATGGAAATTTGTTGCAGATATTGAAGAACAACTAAGAAGATGAACTGGTGGTTCTGTCCACTACTGACTGTTCTCATGGGAAAGTGAACCTGCTATTTTCATGTCTATTCTTAATTTATCAGCGAATGCAGTCGGCTCCTGAACAACCTTTCAGTTTCATCTTTTGACTCTTCTGTCAGAAATCATAAACCAGGAGTTCCTGGTTTTGATTGGTCCAGTTCACGTCATTGCACATCATTTAATTATTAAATTAATAATTTCTAATTCTTTGCATTTATGGATTACTTTGTTGAAAACCTTCTTATCCCTGCTGGGTTTTTGGCCCTGCATGTTTAATTTTGAACCAGTTTGGTTTAGATTTAAACTTGTGCATCCAATTGTTGATTTGGTGAAATGTTGGCTCTGAGCTGATGTTTAATACATCACAGTGTTTAAACTGGAAGTGATAACAATACAAAGTGGATATCTGGTCTGCAGACTTTCATCAATGATCTTTCATTTCTTAAACATTTTAGTCCTAAGTCCTAAATGAAAGACTAAATAGGGATCTAAGCAACATGTGTCTCTCACTGCATTCCATACCTTTAAATAAATAGTTTGAAATCTTTAATAGCAAACTGCTGCCTAAACAGCTGCAGTCCTCCACCAAGAACCGTAGGACAGCTGGTTGTGCACACACACTCTCACACGTTGCCATTTCAGCACATGCACACGCACATTTCCTCTCAGCCTCACTCAAATCCTCTTCTATCCATCCCAGGTGGAATTGGGTTGAACAATGGCATGATGGGAAGGGTGTTGTCTGCTGGGCTTGGTGGATAGTAGGATCCTCCCAAGGTGACCTTTGGAGAGTGCTGAGGGAAGAGTTGAAGGCTTTGGTGGCGTAATGGACCGCTGTCGCTCTGGACAGAGGTGCTTCAAATAGTAATAGTTTCACAGAAACTAAAAAAAAAAAAATCACTGCCACAATTTATTTTTGGTCTTTCTTTGAAGACTGACTTTTTTCACTTCTCCATATTTAACTCTGCTTAAAAATAAAGTTTCACATCTAATGAAACATTCATTGTTCTTTTTTAAACATGAAATAGAAAAGTGATTGATTGGATAAACCATGCATGTGAAAACAAACCTACAGAGAAAACCTACCTTTTTATACAGAGACGGGGAATTTATGTCGAGGCAAAAGCCTTGAAATAAGGTTTTCTTGCAGGATTATAATCTCACATTGGAAACTTTTGAAAAAATCCACGACTGAATACATTTATTCAGGAACAAAAGAATCAAATTGTCCATCTAAACTTATAAAATAAATGTAGGTGAAGCATTTTATGATTTATTCTTTAATCTGTTAGGATGAACACACTTTTTTGGAACTTACTTTCAAAAAAGAGTCCAAATTTGTCCAAATCACTAGGATGGACAGGCACACATATGCTGCTATAGTGTACAGTAGATGATTTATGATATTGTTTCGCCTCCCAAAAAAAACAAAAAACAAAGCCAAACAAAAAAATGAGTGACCTCTGACAAAAAACTGAAAAAGACAAATGAAACATATGAGTTACTCAACACAGAACTGCTTCCCCAAACTCACAATCCCACCTTCTTCATGTCTGTCTCACTAACCAGAACCAAACCCAGGAGAAAATCGGCATGGTGAGCTGAAGAAAACACCGGAGACGACTCTGGACTCTGGACCGTCCAGAGAGATCAAGGAAACAGGAACGGTGAGTAATATTTCTCTCTGTCCGCTCCAACCTTACATAAATGTTGTTTGAAAGGTTTTGGCTCTGATCTTTCACTCCTATTTTGTGTATTTTATGGATTTTACAGAGTCTACTTCCTGGATGATTTATGTGAAAAGACATGAATAAAACCGATCCAAACAAAAGCCCACCCTGCTCAAAAATCAGAGCAGCCAAATATCACTGTATGCCAGCACATCTCCACTGACTCCACAGCTAATTACCTTCAAATAACCAACTTTGGGCGGATCCTGAACTTTCATATATATTGATCTTAATTATTTCTGCCCCCAAAGGTCTAACAGACGCAAAGTAAAAACAGTTTCTGCATCCCCCTCCCCTCCTCCTTCCTCTGTAGGAGATTTTACTCTCCAGTGTGGAGGTGCTTAAATAAGAGGAGAGGCAGAGGAGGAGAGAGCGGAGGAAAAATAGCCCGGGGCACCTGGCAGAGGATTTGACCTGTTCCCTTGCAGCCAGAAGCAGGGAGGAAGAAAAACGCTCTTTTTCCCACACTAGCCATATTTAGGGCTTAGAGAGCAGAAGGTACAGAGGTGCCGCTATAGGTGGAAGCCTTCATCTCTGTCTCCCAGTGTGAAGGTGCGTGCAGTGCGGAACAATCTGGACATTGTGCTGACCCGCCCCGTCTGCTCTCGGCTTACAGGCCCAAAATAAGATAAATAATAATAAAGAGTTTCCACGTTTATCAGAGTCCCAGGGTCTGCTGCGCCACATTCATTTACTTTCAGCCTTACAGCATCACAGCCAGTCACGCAATGGTGTTTTAAGCCCCTTGATGATGTCTTAAGCTGGATATATAATACGTCGGAACAGATGAAAGCAACTTCATATGAAAACTTTTTCTCTGCCTCTGGGTTGAGTTTCTTCAGCTCAGTATTATGAAAACTGTTCAGTTCACAGACACAAATATCTCCAGTGCAATTAAAACAACATTAATTTGACTACGTAGAAATTTTTCTGTAACCAATCTGGAGTCTTATATATCTAATTATGAATTCTTCTTCTTTCATTTTACAATATAAATGCAAACATGTATTTTTTCTGCTGAGGCTAAATATGATTTCCCACAGAAACAAATGAATAAATAAAAATTTTCATGTCAATCACACAGCTATTTGACAATAAGTCATGTTTTCCACGATGGTTTTGGTTTCACAGGATAACGCTGTAATTCTACTGCACAGCGCTGCACAATAACCATATTTCATATTTGTGAGAACGCTGCATACAGAATCGCTGACGGTGATTTTCCTGCTCTGTATTTTCACGGTGGAGTTGTGCCCGATGATGGTTATGATAATTTGATCTGAGAAGACACAGAGATTTGAACTAGCAGAAAGGAGGATGCAAATCCCTCAGTAAATCCCTACACTATATAGCCCCAGCCTGCTGGGAGAGTTTAATATCTACTGGAATGATTAAACTGAAAAGGTGAAACCAGTGCTGTAGTAATAAGAGGGAGGACTGTGCAACAGGGGTTGGACAGCAGGCTAATAGCTTGCACTGTAACTTTGACCTCCCGTCCACATCCACAATCCAGAATGCTAATTTGCTCGACATTCTTGCGTTCGTCAAATCATTTTTATTTTACTCTATGCCACATGAAAAGGTGTGTTGTTAAATGAAGGGAAGTCAGAGCTGGCAGTCAGTGTGATATCCAATCCAAATTCATTTAAAGAGTCTTAAAGAGCTCTTAGAAAAACTCCCAGTTTACAATAAACTTACTTATTTCCACATTTTAAAAAATAACCACCATAGAGGTAGGATACCTCTATGGTGGTATCCTACCTCTATAGGTAGGATACCACCTATAGAGGTAGGTGAATGTCTTATTCTGTTGTGCATTTTGACTTCATTTACATTTAAATAATGTTGGACACTGATAAAATAACCCCAATGCACTCAGGAAAGTCACAGAAAATATTTCAACACATCATTAGTTTAATGAACATAAAGGTCAACACATGTTAGAAATTATCTTTGCTGTTTCTTAAGTGTCACAAATATGATCCCTGCTGAAACTAATTTTCCTATTTTGCTTGAATAGCTGAAACATCTGACTTTATGTCAGGAGTCAGGAAAGAGATCGGCTTTGAGTCTCACAGATCAACGGGTTTAGGTGTGAAATGTGTGTAACAACCCCACAAGCTAAAGACCTTATAAAGATACTGACAGAAGGTGGATGAGAAAGTGAAACCTGCCTCATATCAACGTGGGGTGGGAGGTCACTCCGCAAGGAAGAAGCCAAACCCCAAACAATGCACTGAATGACAAAGCCTTCATGTCCAGAGGTTAGATGAAACGGAAATTGAAATTTGCTTATCAGCATTGTTACATCTGAAGGAAAATGGTGAGTCTTGCAACCTAACCATGATGCATGGAAGTGGCAGCATCATGTTGAGGGGATGCTTTGCAGGAAGGGTTCATGCATTTTTAAAAATACACATTATTTTTATAATTTTAATTGACCCAGAACTTAAAACCTAAGTGTTAGAGCATGAGGGAAATAAATTATATATATATTTTTTTATATTATGCATTTAAAAATCCATTCTAAAATAAAATGGATATTTATAGCAAGCCATATGTTAATAAATTAATGAAGAAATAACATTTTTAAAACTTTAACTTTTCATTTAGAAGCAATGCACAGACTTTTTGTTGCAATACAATGATTGTCTTAACTTCTATTTAGATTTTTTTTTTTTTTTTTAAATTACAACAAACTGATCAGGTCAGAAAAATTTACTTACAAAATAAAATGAATCTTACTGCTGGTAGGTTCTGTTACAAAGTAATTATGAAATTGTACTAAAGGGTTTAGAAAATAAAAAAATAATGAGTGGGAAAGAGAGTCCTGACTGAAATCTGAAACAGAGCTAAACATTAGGGTGATGGAAAGGAGGTTTTCCAATACCAGAGAGTCAGAGCTCATCACCACAGATTAAAATAGTTAAAATACCAGCAGAAACATGCCAACAATTATAAGAAAGGTTTAGTCTGCTGATATTTGGTAAAAGTATAAATTTGGAAACTATTTTGTTAATAAATTTAAAATTATCTATTTTATTATTTTTTGACAGATGCCTGTCTCATTTTTGTTAGAAACAAACTTCTTGATTTGGGGAAAATCATTTAAAATCTAAATTTAATATCTTTATTTATTGGCTGTCTGTGACATTTCTAAAGTTCCTGCTGGGAGATGAACTTTGTTTTTATTGGCATCTGACTTGGTTGGTCAACAGAATTAAATACGCAGCTGACGGAGCTCTACCCAACACCGCCACAACGCTCATCTAAATGTCTATTTATAGCACTAATAAGTGTGGACCTTTATGAAAGCCCATCAAGTTTTCATTACAAACAGATCCGATGGTTGGTGCTCTGTCATGAAGAGAACTGAGAAATAAGAAGCACAGTGGGCCTTTATGCTCCCTCCATCTCTCTGGTTCTCTCTCTCTCTCTCTCTCTCTCTTTCATATGGTTCAGGTTTTGTGTTTTCATTTTCAAAGCTTCATACCCAATATATTGCAGAAGTATTCATATTTCAAATTTTAATTTATACTTCTACCCTCCTTTGGATGTTAATTATTTATTGTATTACTATGATATTATTTGTAACTTATAATGCTCAATAAACTGCAAAAATACATAAGCTTTGTATGTTATTGGGGTTTTAAGTTGCAGTGACAGAGCAACATAAATTAGGTCCTAATTGTTAAGTGGTAATAAAAGATATAATGGTTTCAAGGTAGCTGTCAAATAAAAATCTAGAAAGTATATCTAGATTAAATTCAACTCCTTTATTCAAGACTCTCTGCTTCATTTACATCTGCAAGTCTTTTTTGTCTCTACCAGCTTTTTCCAGTTAGAACCTGAAATTTGTGACCAAAATATCTCAAGATCATAAAGACCCCAGGTCAGGCGTGATCTATGCAGCATTTTTAACTTTGGGCACACGTTTTTCTCACATGTTCTCCAGCAAACAGAATAGTTGGATTTATACTTGGAACAAATTACTGAGGTGAATTTAGAGGACTTCTAAAGGCAGCTGACTGAACTATAACTTTTTTAGGGGTATCATAATAAAGAGGTCTGCACACTTTTTGGATTTCTTTTTTTTTTCAAATCTGGTAATGCTGGATCCCTTTGCTGTTTATGCTGGTTTGATCTTCCTGCTTTATCTCAAACTTTCAGTGTTTTCACCTCATTTCGGGGTCACTTACAGGTCATCACCCTCACTTCCCACTGCAGACACTGTGATTTTTTTTAAGTCTGCCGTTGTCACTTTCACACCTCCCCTCTAAGCAGACTTGCATGTTCACCTGTGACACCAGATAAAAAATAATCTTTAGTACGGTCCTGCTCACCACTGCCCAAGCACAAAAGGAGGCAACTTGCAGGGTAAATGCAACGACTCATTCATTCTCCATACACAGTAATTCTGCCCGAGCCCCTTTAGTCTCTGCCGGCTAAATCCTCTGTTAGAGATAGAGGCTGGGTTTGATCCCCAGCAGGATCTCAGTTTATCTCTCTTGCAAATCTGCTGCCAGATGACAGGGTTAGCATTTGTGGACTGCGGCTGCCCGTTTTCCCTTTAAGATCGACACATTGCTGGTGACACAGTCTATGCTGCTTTAATACAGAGCAGCAGCCGGTCTTTGTGCCAAACGTGCAGCTGATATTGTTCCCTTTCTGCTTTACGTTTCTCCAAACCACATTTTTTAATTAATTAATTTTAATTAATTTTTTAGCTCCATCAGACCACAGAACTACAGGGTAATGCTAGCATGTCAAACAGCATTGTGTAACTTTCCAAACTATATTTTATTTAAAATAATTTAGTTATGGTCTTTGACAAAAACACCAAGGCATATTTTCCATGAATAATTTGGAGACATGTTTCTCAGAGAAATCCAGAAATAGGTCAATCTACTAATACTGAACCGTGATCAGGTGGAGGTTCTCTAAGAGCAACATGAAAACCAGATGACAATCTGAAAACTGTTACAAACTAAACTGGGAAAGTTTGACCTTAATGGTTGTTGTTACATTCAGTTTCCACCCTGAGAGTTCAGTGAAGTAAGGAGGTGGCAGTATCATGCTGTGGGGTGTGCTGCTGCAGCACGTCATAAACAATATGGCATCATAAGGGAAGAACATTAAGTAAGGATTTGAGCCAGGTAGTGAAGCTCGGTTTCAAACGGGTCTTCCAGGTGGACAGTAATCATGATCCAGCCAAACTGGTTCTAAAGTGGCTTAATTACTACAAAGTTCATGTTTTGTGTTGACATCACAAAGCCCTGAGCTCAGTCCTGCGGAGACTTTGTGGGGGAATCTAAAAAGGTGATTTGACCAACAACCTGACCCGGTTCCTCTGGTTCTTCAGGGGGAACGGGCCAGAACTCCAGCAAACTATTGTGAAGATATCTGACTCCAGTCAGTTTAAAAGCAATTCTGCCAAATACTGAGGGAGCGTATGTAAGTTTTGGATTTTTAAGACATTTATGAATAAGTTATAACTGACCAAAAACAAGAGCAGTTTGGTGTGATTTGACTTCAAACATCAAGAAAATAAAGGTGAATTTAACTTTATGACTTCTGAATTTGAAGAAACGTAAAACCCAAAATCTAAGCAATTCTCTTTCTCATTATTCTGTTATTTTGTGATTAGAAATTCATTTTGGTAAATTAAGTTTATAATTGTACAACATAATTTATCTTAACTCATAAACATCAATGATAAATCAAATAGTAATGGCTAAATACACATTAAATGAAGCTGAATTGACAGTTTGTTGTCCTGATTTGAAGTTCAACACTGATTTCTATGAACACAAAAGCAGAAGGGAAAAAGTTTTTTTTTTTTTTGAGCGTTCCCTGAGTGTCCCCTGAGCTCAGGCAGTTGGGTTGTTTCCGTGTAGAGACTCACACGTGTGTCTCGTGTCATGTCATCAGCACCGGGCGACCAGCTGCTGTTGCTGTTCGCTCGTTAAACATTTGGAGAGTCAATACGAATTCCATCAGGCTCCCTTCCTCAGGGTAAACACGGGGAAATACAGTGTGTAAACGTGCCACACTCGTCGTTCACCCCTGCAGAAAATAGAGCCATCCAACTGTATCAATAACTGGAGCGGCGGTGGAGGAGTTCCAGGAGCAAACCTCAGCAATTCATTAGAGTCTGTGTCGCCTCCGGCAGATGAGGAGGTTTGCAGCTGTTGACGGCTCGTCGTGCAGAGGAGAGTCACGGATCTTTGGTAAATGTCAATGTGGCATATAAAGTCTGCAGAGGGGAGTCCTGTTCACATGTGAACTTTTTTATAACCTTTAATTACTGAAGGAAAACATTGATCGTTCCTATTCAGATTCACATTTTTTCCCCCAAGAAACTTTCATGGCAAGTTTAGTGAAGCAGACAATGAATGTGTTACCATTTAATACATCTACTGGTGACCTTCATCTTAATTTTCTTTATAACTTTTAGTCATCCTTATTTTCTAAGATATTATTCAGAGAAACAAGTGGAAAAAATTCCTTCTACAGTGACTCCCTAGATATAAATTCACAGCAGTCTAATTATTTTCAGAATTAATAAGCACACTGCATAGAATTTATTTTAAGTATAAACTCATAGCTGCCCCCTCCATATATGTGGTCTCATTGTGAGAAACATCACATTTTAATTATTTGGCCAGTATGCTAGTTTAATGTAGAAGAATAATAATACTGCACATCAACCTGAACACACCATAAGCATGGTGGAGCATGGTGGTGGCAGCATCATGTCTGGGCTGAGAGTTGATGGGTTAAGGTTCATCTTCCAGAAGGGCAGCCGTCCGAAACAAAGAGCCGGAGAAACAACAAGGCGGTTTAGTACAAACAGCCTGATGGGAGGTTTTCTCCTTCCTGAGTCTCAGAGCCCACTCTGTGACTCCTGCTCACCCTTAAAAAATCTTTAGAAAATACTAGAAATATGTGACTCTAGTTGTTAAAAAACATTAAGAAATATCTTAAAATTTGTCGAAAACAGTAATGTTTGTTTTTTTGTGAAGACTAGCACATTGATTTTATGTAACATTAGGCATCATGTTGTTGATGTTGTAGCTCATGTATGTCACATCAAAGTTCAAAGTTCACTCTTGAACACTTCACTGGTTTATGGCAAATTCTTTGCACACATGTTGGTGTGCTTTCAGATGTTTTATATTTATCGCTTCTGCCACAGTGTCTTTCTTAAAAAGCATCTCCTTTATTGTCTTGATCTTAACCCATCACATCGGTTCAAACAAGATTTTCAAGATAACTCAGAAATTTCAGCAGAACATGAACTTTCAATGAACATTTGACCTCGAAGGCTCTAATCTTTCTCCAGTGTAAGACTAAATAAGTCCTGTGTGAGCCAAATAATGGTCAGTAGAAACATTTAATAAACTTATCTGTGAAAAATCTTGGTTTTCTTTTGATCTTATCGCAAATTTCATTAGAAGAAACTTAAAGGGATTTGCAAGAGAGGAAACAGGCCGGCCTGCAGGTCTTAAATACCATAAATAGATCAATATAAGTGACAACATGTTTGTTTAAACTGTCTGTTCAGGTGAGGTTTATGAGAAACTGTGCATGCAGAGCAAGGTGCCAGACATGCAGCACTTGACTCCTCCGAACAAAAGCAAACAAAGTCCAAAGATAGCTGATGGCTGTCAGTCAAAGCCATGGCAGGCAGCTGCCTCGGCCTGTCAGCCATCACTCTTTTCCCAGGGTTCCTCTGAGCTGCAGATCCCCCGCCCGTGTTTTTACACAAACAGATCAGATTCCTTCTCAAACAGGTTGCTGCCGTCCCTTTTGATAACAGTGTAATAATTCAAAACAAATGATTCAGCCCTTTGATGGGAGCACTTTTATAGGTCACAAGGACATCACCCTCAGTCTGACATCTGTTTGATTTTATCTTTGTGAACTTTATCCCCCTGCGAGAAAATTTACTGGCTCTGACCAGAGCTGTGTGCTGGAGCAGATCACTGGGCAACACAGAACATCCCCGGTTTTATAGTCTGAAGTTAAAACGAGGATGGGAGCCCATCTTGATAAAGTTTTCCGCCTTGCAGAACTATTCCTATCCATGGACGTTTTTCACATTTTGTCATCTTACAACCATAAAATTTACTGCGTTTTGTTCTGTTTTTTATGTGATAGATGAGCGTCTGCAACCTGAGGATCAGGAGCTACAACTGGCTCTTTGGACCTTTAACAATGATTCTTAATACCTCTGACTAAAAATGATAGAGAGCCAACTAATTGGTTATTAAATTATGGATATAATAACAAATGCAAGATTCAGTATTAAATCCTGTTTTTCTAATGGAAGAATTGCATTGAATTTCAGTGACGTGGGATCAGGGGAGGCAGGTGAGGCAGAGCCTCACCTGTCATCATGGAAAAATAATATATAATAATAAAACCATTTATATTGCTATTTTCACCCTGTGGTTTGTACTATAAACTATCTATTTTTTACTTAGCTTAACCAATTCTGATTCTGCTTTTCCCATTCAAATGCTCATCTGAGCAAAGCCTCTTTATTGAAATGTTAGTGGTGACCTTATGTAACTTCTTATGACTTTCTTTCAACTATGATTTTTATTTATTTTCTTTTTACAAATAGCTTTTGTTCACTAATTGTCCCGTAAACTGATCCTACCACCTGAGCTCCAGAGGCACCACAGAGCTCTTGGTTCATACTTATGTTCCAGCAGGACAACTGATTGGTTATTGCACTAAATACCTTTGAGAGTTATCAGATGAACTTCAAATATTTCAAATAAATGTTTTGTAAAATATATTGTATCCTTATTCTCACTACTTCATAATTATTCACTACTTTTGTGTTTGTCTGTGACATTATCCAACCCCCTCCAAAATATGTAGATTACTGGTATTAATTATAATCTTACAAAACGCAAAAAGTTGAGTTGGAATTTATATTTTTGTAAAGAACTGCATGCAAACAGGAAAAAAAAGGTTCAATTATAATTTTGCAAAGTTACAGCAGAACAACTGAGAACAAAAACAAGAAGTATGAAACTAAAACCTGATCCAGCTTAATTCCAAATATCAGCGCTAACTTCTCATGCTTTTCTATGTTTCTAGTTTGAAGAAAGACCACTGGGGGTTGCTTTCCTCCAGACTCTGGCCATGGTTGGAGCTATATGCTAAAGCCATGGTCAGGCCCCAGAGATTTCCAGCCTCTTAGATGCCTATAACTCATCCCTAGTCCTGCTTCTGAAGGGAGATTTTCCCCCTCAATCCCAGGCCCCAAATATCCTTTCAAAGGCCGCAGACTGGAGACAGATATGTAGGTGTTTTAGATAACGCAGGAATTGCATTAAAGGATTTTTCTGTTTTAAAGCTGTTCCATCTTTTTTTGCCCTTTCCCATAGACCTAAAGAAGACTGGCTGAGAGCGAACGGGAAGAGGGGTAAGGGATGTGCTTTGGGACAGACTAGTTCGTACATTTGTGGTCAGTTCACAGCTCATAAAAGACTAGTGCTAACCTCAGAAGATATTGAATAATGTAGAGAGACTAGAGGCAGTGCAGAACCCCGCTAAAGAACACTAAAGTTATTGACCCGAGTTTGGAGAGAAAGCCTCATAGTTCATTGATCTCCTCACCAGCCTAATTACAGGGCAGCAAGATGAATCTTCATGTGGAGGAAAACAGAAAATTTACAGTGATGAATTTTCAGAGTGATGGGGATTCGTGCCAAATGCAACCGTTAAATTAAAAGCTCTGGCCCAAAACCTCAGCGTGGGATAATTTTGTTTTGCAGAGCAGCGTGTGGCCGAAAAGAGGCGCAGAAAAGTCAACAGAATCTCAGCGTGGAGGCGGTGCGTAGACAGGAAAAATCAGTTAAACAGGTCTGGTAAAGTCGTAGTACCCTTCTAGGTACAGTAGCTTACGAAAGTATTCACACTCATTGTCTCAGATTCCAACCTTAAACTTTGATGAATTTTAAAAAGCTCAAGCTTAGTCAGATTGGACAAAAAGTATCTGTAAGCATCAACTGTCAAGTCCTGCCATAGATTCTCATTTGGATTTATGTCTGGACTTTGATTAGGACATTTTCACATGAATATGCTTTGATCTAAATCTCTCCATTGTATTTCTGGATGTTCTTATCCTGGTGGAAGGTGAAACTCAGCCTTGGACTCAAGTCTTCTGCAGCTTTTGAAAAGATATTACAGGATTTTCTGTATTTTAAAAAAAGTCCCTGTGATTAGCCTCCCTGTCCCTGCAGCATGATGCTCACACCACCATGCTTCATGGTAGGAGTTGTGTCACGCACAGCAATTTACATGTAGACCAAAAACCTAATTTAATTCAATTTATTTATATTTTGCCAACTCACAACAAATGTCATCTTGAGGCACTTTACAAAAAATGTAAAAAATCATTTTAGTTCAGTCACACATACATTCAAATTAATCCTGGTTATCAAACACTGCATTAAGTAATTTAAAAAGTTTGTATTTATGAAACCCAGCATATTGCCTCAAGTTATTGACCTGCAGCATTCATCACTCCTGAATGTAGGAACAGTTGACAATTGCTTGCAACGAATCATTGACTTTACAGCAATCTCTCAAACTGAGCATGCACGTAGCAACAGTGGAGAGGAAAAACTCCTCTGTAACAGGAAGAAACCTCCAGCAGAACCAGAACCGGGCTCAGTTCAAATGCCCATCTGCCACGACCGACTGGAGGTTTGAGACAAATGGGACTCCTTGTTGTTTGTTAGACAATGTTCTTCTTCTTAACACTTTTCCCAAAAAAAAATCAGGTTTTGTAGATTGCTCAACTAATAGTTGTCGTGTCCATAGGTCCTTCTACCTGAGCAGCAGATCTCTGCTGCTCCTCTTGAGTAACCATGGTCTTCTCTGTTTATTGCTCTGCTCATCTGAGGAACTTTGAACATTATTTTTATTAAAGGAAATCGAAAAAATGGGGGCTAAGTAGTTACGTTTTTCACTCTTTATTTAATTGTATTTGTAATTTTTTTCCTTTCACTTTTCTAATTATCATCTGTTTTGTTTTGGTGTATCACACAAAATCACAATAAGTTTGTTGCCGTGACACAACATGCACATAATGTAAAGGAGTATAAAAGCTTCTGCATGGCGGTGTAAATGTGTGTAACGACCGACATCTGCCTCCCATGCCTCTCTGTTTTATTAAAGCTTATGCTTCACTTTGGCATTTACTTTCTAACTTCCTGATCACCCGGCCTCCTATTCCCCAGCAGACTGTATTTACATTTGCCAGCTTAACATGAACAAGGTCAGGTCCGCGAACACACAACTCCTCCACAGTCCACATGTCGTTGTGCGGTGTTGGTTGGGCCGAGCGGCTCAGAGATTAGTCGACTTGTTCCTTCTGGTTTCTCGTTTTCCAAAGGATCAGCAGGCAAAAAAAAAACTCCAATATTTTAAAATAGGTTTTATTTCGCTTTGCAAATTCAGCTAAACTGTGTTTAGCAGTCACGACATTACACTCTGTTACATGCATTTTCTTTTTTTATTTCTGAAGCATAACATTTGATATGAAGCAAAAACAGACTTTGGTTATGGTTAGTGGATTGTGAAACCACAAAAAATGCTCAAATTCTGAGTTTGTTGTCCCTGATGTATTAAAAAGCAAAAGGAAAAAAGAAAGAAAGGGAAAAATGTTAAGTGTTGTGCCACTAATCTGTGTATATAACGGAGGTTATGATACAAAAAAAAAAAAAGATCCAGTCATAAATCCCAGATTTCAAAACGCGCCTGAACCAAGCCCAGATATTTGCTGAAATAATACATCACATATCTCACATTCAGAAAATTACAGACAAGCAGCCTCATTCTACAGACGTAGCTCGACTAGACAGGGACTACCCGGACCCACATGGTCAGAACCCACACATCAGTGGATCCAAAACGGCATGAGAGACAAAAATACGAACGAGAGTGGGAGAGCAGGGAAACAAGCTTGTGGCTGAAATCGAGGAAGGATCAACTAAAAACTGCAGCAGCAGAGCTTGAAATTAAATTCTGAGAAAACATGAAGTAATCGCTGTCTTCCTTTTTCTGCCATTAGAATCTGGAAAGCAGTTAATTAAACGTCGCTAAGGTAAGCTGGGCTTCTCTTTTCCTCCTTCTATGTGCTGCTTTGTGAATTCCAGCACAGTTCCTCGCCTCATTTGTTGTTTGGTGGTGTACATTTTACTTATTGAGCAGTGGAGTTTTGTACAGCCTAGGCAGAGATTAAGACAAATTCTGATAAGGACTGGAAGTTGACTCTCAGCATTAAGGAGGATTAATGTTTAGCTCTGTGTGGCAGGGGCCTTCTCAGTGGCTGTGTTTACGCAGTGTTGCAGACCCCGCATTAATCCGAAATTAGTATAAAAGATCAGCTGTGGCCACTGAGGCGAATCTTCGAAGGGCTTAGGCCTGTAATCAAGTCTCACTTTTGGACAATGAGCGCCTAGAAGGTCAATGAGAGACGAGGGGTGGGGTACTGGGGGTGGGGGGCTCTTTTGGTGACCACATGATTTAATTTAGGTGAGATCTACACACAGACAAAGTATGTGGCTTCTCCCCCTGAAAACAGCGGACCGGGATTTATTTTAGTTGGAGCTGAAGGAAACATTCATGTTTATCATTTAACACTTGAAAGACATTTCTCTCTTTTTACTTGAAGCCGATCTGAAATCTTATCCATGTATTTGATGACACAAGTTTACATTTCAGAGCGGGACATATTAGCTCTGTCACGTAATTATGATGTGTACTGAGGGATTAGAACAACAGTATGGAGCTACAGAGCTGCTAACTAGAACAACGTCTCTCCTGTTCCAACACAAACCTGGACAGAGAGGAGATGCATGGAGAAGCCTGAGAGTTTAACCATAAAAAATAAAAGGGGACGAAATTTGAAACTCCCAGAAAATATGAGTGAATTTAACACAAAATTATATTTAGTATTTCAAAAACACTTTCAATAAAGTAGTTTTGAACTGAATTAGGAAGAATCTATCTATCTATCTATCTATCTATCTATCTATCTATCTATCTATCTATCTATCTATCTATCTATCTGTCTATCTATCTATCTATCTATCTATCTATCTATCTGGTATTAAGATTCCTACTTATTTTCCTCTTTAGTTTTTATTTTATCAATAAAAATATTATTTATTAAAAACATTTTTTTTCCATTTCTTTTATATATCTATTTTATAGTAATTTTAAAATTTGTCTCCTTTTTTGGTTTTTCATTATAAAATATTTTATTATTTTCCAAAAAGCTAAACCCAGCTAGCACAAGAGACAAATAATGCTGATCTCACCTAAAGTAAAATATAGAAAATTATTTATTTTGTCCACATTTCCTTTTCTTTAAATTTTTTATTCCTAACTTCTCATTTTTCTCCATTATTTTCTTTTTTTTTATCTGTTTCTGTCTTTATTTTTTAGCTGATATTATGAGAGATTGCTGACTGGTGGAGGGTTGGTTGTTCGTTCTTCTTGTTAATGTAACAATACAAGAGTGACGCCAAGCTTAATCACAACATGTTGATAATATTCTAATAACTACATAAAAAAGGCAGTTTAAAATGATTTTATTTCACCGTAACTTCAGTGTAACTTTGATATTTTTTTTGTTTTTATTTTGGAGTCTTTTGTCTGGGACCCAGAGGCCTCATGTACGACCGAGAGAAGACAGGAAATATAGCCGAGTATGAACCACAAGCCTTGGTTGATGATTACTCATGAAACTGTTGATGTCTGCATTATTTTGGATTTTTAAACCGCTCTGGAGGAGCGATGCCACGCTCCAAAACGCTTCCAAAAGGAGACAATTTTATTGACATTTTTTAAGAAGGCTTACCATACATGGAGCCTAATAATGTGGCCACGAGAGTTTCTCTGGCGCGGCGGATGAGTTCAGGGGAGCTTGCCCTTGTAAATACTTTCCAGGCTGCATCAGTGAAGTTCCTTGAATTATTTATTTACTGACATTTTTCAGTGCTTGGGTAAATTACAGCCGCCAAAATCATCTCCTCAATCAACTTCTTGGCACATGCCAGTCCTTAGGTTTTCCACAGGAATCCAAGCGTGCATCATGTGAACACACGTGTTATCAGCTTACACACACACACAACATAAACCAGCAGCAGCAACAAAGCTGAATGATAATTTGGGGCATTTACACCCTGTTGTGGTGGAAGCAGATCTCTTCATGTGCCATAAGGGTACCAGGAACCCCTCAGCCCCTCGTACCCCCCAACCTCAGCCACCCACGGCTCCTGCTAAGATTAGACAAATTAAACGCTATTATTCACGTCACTCCTGCAGCTGGCCTTTAAAGTGGTTCTGCGTTAACTATCAGAACGGTTTGCTTTAAAAGCCACAGTCTTCTCCTTCATTTACGATATAAAAAAGCGTTTTTGGCCGACTCGCGGTGGGATTTTTCCTCTCTTCGTGTTGCAGAGGAAAAGAGTTTTTATTATGCTGGAGTTTCTGCTGCTTGGCATGCATTTCCATAGCTCTAAATACTTCACCTGCACAGTTTAGTCCAAAACCCGAAATGTTTTAATGACACAGTTCTAGTATTATTCATCTGGTTAAATCTTTAATCTGTGTTTTCCTACACTGTTTTCCTCCACAAGAAGACACTCCAGTGTTTGCATTCTATTAAAAATATGATGTGTAGCTCAGTCAGCCTCTCACATTTGTCCTTATGATTTTAATGCAGTCTCATGTGGACACTCCACCCCCATCCCAAACCCACTACCACCCACCCCTTTATTTTCCCGGTTGTATTCCCTCAACCTGATAATGGATGTGGTATTGGCCGGGGGCCCTTGGACTGAGGAGGACCGGTGATGGATAACCTTGTTTCAAACCCATCATCACTGTACAGCATGTGCCTTGTATGTGTTGTAAAATTTGCCCCCCGTCCAACCCCCATCCCATCCTCCCATCCTGACCAGGTTCCAGACACAGATTGGACAAATGGACAGTTAGAGACGACGTGCAAACCACGTTTCATTTTTACCTCGGGTTACAAACTGGAGAGAAAAACCAAATCCTACATTTTTTTTTCAATTCAAACCAGTTAATAAATCATCAGTTCAATGAGATCAATTAATTAATTGGCATTAAGCAATCACATTAACTTACTGTAACAGGCGTTCAAGACAAAAAGCAATTGGGACAAACTTAAATAAACACTGCAGAAAATGATAAACACCTCAAATTATTCATTTATGGTTTGTAATGCCTTGATACAGTGCCTTGTAAAAATATTCATACTTCTTGGATTTTTTCACAAATGTAAAAAGTGTAAATTATTGAGCCAACTTTAATCTAAATAGCATCCAGTGCAAACAGTTTCCTTTAGGCATTGATTTGTAGCCGGGGCCCGGCTGTGTGTAGCTCACTTAAGGCTCTGATTACACACCAATGTTTCCAAAATGATTTCCATTGCATTCACAAAAAGTAGCATTTACACAGCAGTAGAATGAAAACGTTCTGCATGCAGATGAAAACACCAACAGCAACGGAAACAATGTAGTGTGCATGCCAGGCCCATAGGAGGCAGTGTATCTTTCTTATATCCACCACTTGTTCTCCCTGGTCCAATCCAGAGGGTTTGTTTCAGAAGACAATTCTCATACAGCGATACACATATGATCATGTGATGCATCATGAATGTTCCACAACAGTTCAGGTTTTGCTTTAACATGTCGAATAATCTGAAGAGGTCCAGCAGGTTTTTTTTTTGTTTGTTTGTTTTTCCGCCAAAGTTGTTGTTGTGCTGTGAGCAGAAGGAAACATTTTTAAGGAAAGTTGTGACATCATTGTGTCCTGTTGTGTTTGTTTTACTTCAAACAAACATGATTTATATGGTTAGAGCTGATGGTAGAATGGAAGGTGCCACTGATTGGAGACTGGGTGGAGGTTCACCACTCCGCCTGTACATACCTAAATAGAATGGTTTATAGCAATGATTTTTAAGGTGTCAGAAAGGTCTAGTCAAAGTCCAGACTTAAATCTAATTACGAAACCTTAAAGTTATACTTACAAAAGCTCCCCACTTAATGTGACAGAGCTTAGTTTATTTTGCAGAGAAAAACAAAAACATAAATAAAAATGCAAGCCACACTCATCAGATTTGTTTTGTTTCAGGAAATAAAGAATTCAGACAAAATGAAGAAGCCAAAGAGCTACAGTTGTTCCTCCAGCTCCTGAGTTAAGCTGTCAATTACAGTTATACATAAAATATTTTACAGAAAAATAGTAACATATATTTAAACACCTAAAATAATCATATGTTTCTACATATACATCTGCAAAGATTTTTAGATCATAAATGGTATTTTGATCTACAATAAAGCAAATTTTTGTTACTTGAGCCCTCTGTCATGCTTTGAATCTGCATGCTCTCAACAAAATGAACTTTTTGAAAGCTTATCTTCTGATCAGTCATCGAACCAACACCATCCCGCCAGGGGCGCCGACTCCTTCCAACATTACTGCCTTCTGTGATTCTGGCATATCAACTTCAAATCCTGCTACGGGGAACTCCACCAAACTTTCTCGCGGAGGGTAAAACTGAGCAGCGGTTGAGATAGTGTGTCTATGAAAACAGTGACGGAGCAGTTTGTGCCTGATGTGAAACATGATAACACCGTCTACAAGCTGGGTGTCGAGAAAACACCACTTAGTTTGACTTTCAGATTTGATGCTTGATTATTATTTTAATCTGAGATGCTGTTGCATGGAAAAAATGATTGCCATACTTCCAAGTCATTTTATAGATTGGAAATTACAGCACTTTTCAGTGCAGTTTCAAGTTATATCTGCACTGTACAGATTTCTCACTGAAATCTGTACATGCAGATTACAAGGCGGTAACTTAAACTCTAAGCAGATTTTTTTGAGTATTTTGTCATAAACTCAGAGGAATTGTGGTCAACATCATTAGTTGCTAAGTTATGACCAAATCTAGTACATTTTTTATGTGTTTTGTTGATGAAAGCAGCAGCAATGCAGGAGGTAATTAGTCCAACCAAATTAAAAGCTGACACACAGTTTAAGGACAGCTGTACGACTCACTCTACACCCGGAGGTTTTTTCTATCTAAAGGAGCTGCCGACGGCTGTTTCTCATCCTCACTCACATGAGTTATATGTCTGACACATCTTACAGTACACTAAAAAGACTCAGCATACATGAAGAGAAAGAAGAAAAAAAATTATGTGCTTCACATTCACATGTTTTGCATTTCTTGCTGGGAGAGGGTGTCATCTCTAAAGATCTAATTCAATTTAACCTCCAAGCTGTTTCCAATCCTCCTTCCCTTCTCAATATTTCACTCCGTGGGTTCAAGGCTGGAACATTTGCCATTGGATTGCCTTTTAATGGCGAAATACAGAGCATTTTGTTGACAAAAAGTCTAAGGAAAATGGTCAAGTCCTTAGAGAATCACTGGATCAGGCAAAAAGGAAAATCTTGCAATTAAATTGCTTTTCAAATGCTATTTAGAAAAAGAGTGTGCTATCCAAGATAGACAGCAACTTATTCCAGCAGAAACACCTCAATACTAAAAGTTCAGTATAAATCATACTCGTGTATTTTTATTCAAAACACAAACCCAAAGAATGCACAATTTTCACATCTCTATAAAATTATTTGTTATTCGTTATTCAATAAAGTTGAATATTATTAAAAAGCCAATTTATTTCAGAAACATTCTTACTAAGAAACAAAACATAAAGTTAATCATACAGAGTTGCGTTTTCCAGTCTTTATTCCTATTGATTATGATGATTTTCCTCTTACAGACATTTAAAACTAAAATATAACATCAGAGCAATAAAATGTATATATTTATAAATATACATAAAATACAGAAATGTGGATTTGCTTGTTTTGATAAAACAAACAAAAACACCGCAACCAGCTATCAACGGGTTCCAAGGCCAGCAAGCAAAACACAGTAACAATGTAAGTAATAGTTACAAAAGGTCGTCAGCCACTGTAGTTAGTAATGGCTCATCGTAATCTGTTCATGTGGTTGCTTCATAATAATGATCATCTGGATGTCTCAATCTGAGCCCTGCATTAAATGACTTTGGGTTGTTTAAAATCTAAATAAATGTAGCTTACCTTGAGGTTGTGATCTTCATCTGGCGTTACTACAAAGACAAGATCCTGAAATCAAAACACTCCTTGTTGTGGTTCTGCAGAAGACCATTATTCCCATTCATTCACCAGAGCCTGTGTTATGACAGTAACAGCAAAACCTTCAAATTATGATTTATCACTAGTTACCTGTCTTGCACTGAATGGTAAACAAATGGAAAGTTAGAGGACACATGTTAACAGAAACTGTACTTATTTGAAGTTGAACAATAATTATTTGATTATCTTGTTCAATTTTCCCCCACCCAAAAACATAAATGCACATTTGTATCTCTGATATGACAAATTATTTTTCAATTCGTATGTAAGGTAAGATATATTATTTTTATGCCCTAGCATGGTTGTCTTCAGAGTGCTAATGTTGTTAGCAGCTAGCTCAGTGCCGAGTCACGAACAGAAAATATGTTTATTCAGGGGGACTTTAATGCTAAAAAATTAAAAAGCTAAATAAATTAAATATAACCTATCCAGACATACAGTCACGGTGAGCTGTTACTGTTCCCCCACATGCTTCGTGTCTGGCCACGAACAGAAACGAACACGGGGGAACATTGGACCTGAATTGGGGGAACATTGGACCTGAATTGGGGGAACATTGGACCTGAATTGGGGGAACATTGGACCTGAATCCAGCGTCAACATTAACTACAACTCCAGCATGAATTTGGGTTTACAGAAACTAAATAAATTATTTACCAGGAGATTCAAGCTCATAAAATAACATAAGTTAGTTCATTGTTAGCGATAGCATGTTATCATAAAATTACTTAAAATAGCACAATTCACTACTGACCTGGCAGAAACAAGTCGACAGCCATCTAATGCTTCTTTTGATCCTATTGACCCAACTTGAAGCTAAATGATTGAATTTAGCTCCAAGTTAAATTCAATTTAACTTGAAGCTAAATGATTGAATTGTCCAGGCTTTTGAAAGCTTTCTTCTGGCTCATCGTTATGAGGTCTGCGACTCCAGGTAGTTATAGTTATGCGGATCGCCTCGACACCGGGTAAATTCTCAGGATTATAAGAGAAGTCTGTTTTTACTGAGATAATACGGATCATATCCTAAATATATATTTTCGAGATACCTGGGCTGTTCCAGCCTATTTATGGCATTAGCATACTCATGATCAACTTTGCTTTGTTTTGAACCGGAAAAATCCCCTTCTGGCCCTCCATCTGAATTTCGCACGTCATCCGGGTCACGTGACTGAAACCCAGCAATAGTTTTACCCGCAGAGATCCACCTGAGTTGTGGATCTCTGCAGCCTCTCCAGAGTTAACATGGTCCTCTTGGCTGATTCTCTGATGAATGTGGTCCATGATGTCTTGGTAGGTCTGTTGGTGAGAACAGCCTCTCCTCATGTTCAGATGATGGATTGACCAGATTGATCTTTGGGAAATGCTCAAAAGTTCAGATATTGTTTTACAACCCAACTGTACTTTAAATTTCCTCTCTGACGTTTCTGCTGTGGTCCATCTTTTTATTGATTATGGTGACTTCTGAATGCATTTGGTTGCAATGGACTGTATTTACTAAAAGGGAAAGGATAACACTTTTTAGATTTTTTTAGATGTAAAAAATAAAAATATTGTATCAATTTCCTTCCATTTCACAATTATGCCAAATTTGTGCCACTTCAGCCTTCTGCTAAATTAGAGGGAGAATATAGAGTCTGACTACTTACATAAAAACTCTTTAAAAAATCCATTTGTGTGCATCCAAAGCTGCTACAAGACAGCTTCTCCTAGAATAGCAGGAGTTTTGCTGTCTACACTTCTATATTTAAGTGTTGTGGTCATGCATGATTCATTATGGGCTCAGCAAGGCACCCGTCATGCCAAAGCATATGCCAAGCTGAAATATCAAACAACTGGCACTGACTGTTGCCATGAGAGGTTCTCCACTCTTGCCACAATTCGCTTGCACTCCGTTCACCACTAACTGCCTCTGCAGGGTGATCCTCACCCACTTATGAGCAGCGTGTGAGAGTATCAAAATAACTTGTGAACATCAACTTTTAAGACGAGGTTTCTGTCGACCATGAAACAAGGTTTAAATTGTAAAAGTCTAATAAAACAAAATGCATCAGATCACATTTCTGGCTGAAAGTGTTACTTCCAAATGCACTTTCCTGAATGTTGGCGTTTGAACAAAGGTCTGTTTTGAAGGCTGCAGGAGGTTTTGCCACAACAGCTGTGTAGTGACTTTGGTATTTACAGAAGTCAACATTGTATTCCCATGTGGTTCTATGTTATATCAGCGAGCCACAGAAGCAAAACTAAAAATGTATATTGCACATTTACGAAGTTCTGAAGTCATCTGTAAGGAAAATACCCACAAGTGCCTCGTATAAATAAACACCACAGAAATATCTGAGTTTCCCTCCTCTGCCAAGCAACATTACCCAAGGCATAATAGGAGAGATAAACTGAGCGTTCTGGTTCCCCTCACAGTGCAACGAGCCATGAAAGAAGTTTCCTTTTTATGACCAGCGATGCACGGCATGTTTCTGCAACAAATTCTGTCCATTAACACATCAGCTGTGTGCATTCACTTTGTGAGAGAAACAAGAGGCAGATGGATCCTGTAGTCGCGTCGTTCACAGCCAGCACAGACACAGTAGAAGGGGAAATTTGTTTCACAGAGGTCACCCCAGCGGGGGGTGGAGAGAACTCTCAGGTCAGAAGACTTCAAGATGAGGAGAGCAGACACTCCTCACTGCAAACCGTGTGATCCATCATCACCGGCACGTTCTTCTGTTGGAAGATCGCGAGCATGCTGGGAGCTCCCACAGACCTCCACTTGAGCACAGTTCAGCTCAAACACATGAAACACTGGAGATAACCTGAGGTAGCAGTCACATCACACAGGGGCTTGCAAAAGTAGTCACAGCCTTCACACCTTTTCACTTTTTGTAGTGTTGCAACTGCAAAATATTTTATTCTTTTTTTTTAGTTAATTAATTTTGATTAATTAACCACAGATTTTAATGCATTACAAATTTTAATGTTTTTTTTTCTTTCTTTTATGTGGAAATGTTTTGGTCAGAACCTTTGTGTTCTCGTGTTTCTGGTTCGCCTGTAAATCAAACACACAACATCTGCAAAGCTGCTTCTCTCGGCCCACTGGGGGTTAATTTCTGCTTCAAGAAACAATCTGATTGAAAGCTGGAAAAAACTATTGTGTTTAAATTGCGTACGTCAGTAAACCTACTCACCATTCTTTACTCTGACACCTCAGTAGTCACTTAATCAGTGCATGGAAGAGTATATCACCTCTACAAATGATCAGAAAGCTGGAAAAAGGTGCTCTTGTGAAAAACAAGTGACAGCATCATGCAGTGGGAAAATTGTGTTTTCAGCAGGGAAGCTGTTGATGGGAAGATGGATGGCTGGGGTGGAGGTTCACCTCGCAGCAGGACAGCCACCCTAAACATGCAGCCAGATAAATAACCAGATAGTTCACGTATATTCATATTTTAGGATGGCCCAGTCAAAGTTCAGGTCTAAACCTAATTAAACATGTGTGGCACGACTGAAACTGTTTTGTTCTCTGATGGTTCCCATCAAAATCGTAGAGACTGGGAATCGAGACTTTACTCCCAGATTACTGCTTAGATACTTTCAGAAGGAATTTTGTAACCTGGTTTGAAGAAATGCTTTCAGTCAGTGTTTGTGGGTTTCATGAGATTTAGGGCCTGAAAGGGAGAAAAATACCTGTGAAAATTTAGCTAATACAATAACTGGGTGCTGCATTTAAAGTAATTATCTAAGATCACCGCTGGTGAATCCCATTCCAAACAAAAGCTGTTCTTTAACAGAAGTATCCCTGAGTTTTACAGCAGTGCTAATTTCACCTCCAACTTGCCAAGATCAGCTAGGTAGCAACATCCGTCTGTTCTGGAGCCAAGTCTGGCTCTGATTATCACCAGAGCTACTGCCTCTGCCTGAGAAAAATGCTGCCGCTTTAAAATAAATGTTATTGTTTGTCACAGGAAACCAATCTGATTACTGTTTCTTCTCTCATGTGCGCACTTAACGCCGCACACCGGGCTGTATTTACGCATGTGGTTTTCATTCCACGGCCCCAGCCAGAGGGGAAATGGACACCTCGCATTTTCATCTTTATTAAGTCACAGATTTTAGAAGAGTAAAACGGGGGTTGTTTGCACAAAGTATTTGGCGATCTGGAAGACAATCTGTCTGCGCACATCAAACAATAGATTGGGTTTCCCAGCTGCGGCAGAAGCAACAGAAAGTCAGAAGTGGCCAGGGGAGATGGAGCAGGATGACTCGTCTGATAGCTGTGACGTCTGTGTTTGCTCAACTTGACAGCGAAAGTGAGGAGCTGTTAAAGTGTGGTGCGAAGCTATTTTGGGTTCAACAGGAATTGGCCATTTTGATGGTATCATTTCGCGTCGGCTGTGTGTACAGTTACAGCAGCAGTGTCGACGTTAATGTACATCTTATCAAATGCCTCTGAGTGAAAACAGCGTCTGCAGGGTTCTCTAATTTGCTCGACTCTTCATCTGTTTTGCTTTTTTCCCCATTCCTCTGGAAAATACTGAAACAGTCCTGAATACTGAATCATGCACACAAAAAACGACAGAGTGCAGAAAGAAATAATGCATGTAAAAAAACAGAATTAAAGACTTGAAAGACATCTGAGTGGAAAGCTGAGAAACCGAGAGAGCCGTCAGCGGGGCCTGCCAAGGCTTAGAAGTCAGACTGTTTGTTTTGCTTCGTATGTCGGCGAGCCACTCTGCTGCTCCCAGTGTGGTTCTGTCCTGCCGTCATTCTCCATTAGCTTCCTCCAAATAAACTTTACCTCTTCTTCTTTACTTCACACCCAGCAAACCAGTACCACACACCTCCTAGGAAAAAAAACACACACACAATATCTAAATGTTGTGAAAGGAGCCAATTAGAAAATTTATCTTGTTTGGAGGGCTCGTAATAGTTTAATTCCAAAAACATGTCTTCTGCCTCTCTGGTAATGTGTCACATGTGCGGCTGTGGCTTTCTGCAGAGCTGGGGTGGGCGAGCAGCAACGGGGGGGAGGGGGAGTTTGAACGTGCTTGGTGGCAAACATTTGTTTATGTTTTCCTCATAGTGCATCATTTCAAAGGGCGGCATCACGGGCTTCACATCTCCTGTCGATTAGAAACACATTGCGATGTGCTCGGTATGAAAAACTGTCAAACCAACAGTCATGTCATGTATGAGAAACGGGGGGAAGAGTTGTGTGATGCAATGTGTTTTTAAAGATAGAATAACTTCGGCATTTAATCAGGGAGACATCGGCTCATTTGGTTTCACTTAAATCCACAAACCACCCCAAACCTCCCCCCTGAAGTGCAGAGATAGCTTGTGTTGCAGGACCCACCACTCCCAACTGCTGTGTGTGGCTTTCTCTGTGAGTTTGAACAGCGTTATTTTAAAGGAATCTGGTATCAGAAGATTTCTGTCACATCTACATCTCATATCGATGTAAATAAATAAATACATAAAAAATACAGCAGATGTCTCCACCAGCTGATAAAAGAGAGAATACAACATGTGTGTTTTTACTACCTATTTATTTTCTACTTCCTGTGTTTGAGCCTGAGCACGTGGCTAAAAAGGCTTTTAATTGTTCCCATTACACACAGCTGAGGCATGCTACCAAAGCAATGTCAGGAATGGTCCTTGAATAGACATTCAACTGTAAAACCTGAAGAAGAGGCTCTCGTGTTTCGTTTTAATTTCCTCCTCGGTTTGCCCCTCCCATGCTCGCTGTATTCCTAGTAGGAAAGAAACATCTACCAGCTTGATGAAACCAAAACTCTGACTCAGGCTTTTGATATTTCATTTGTGAATGTTTCCATTTCTCTAGTTTCAACAACTTCAAAATTTAATTTAGAATCAGTGCTTACAGAGAATGACATTTTGTGACATTTAGCAAATTTCCATGAAAGTTGACTGAATTGTAAACAAAACTGACTGTGTTTCCTCTACAAAACAGATATTTACATCTTTTAATGAAGAATTAAACTATTTAGTCATTTAAAACCATTGATTTTATACTTGGAATTCACAATAATTATTTTGATTTGCATGAAGGAAATCAGGACAAATGTAGAAAAGCATCAAAGAAAAAACACAAGGCTGCAGTTAAATTCTGAAATCAATACACAACATAATGCTGACCCAAAGCTAAAGAGTGATGAAAAGTGTGGCTATTCTGTCTGGAGAAAAGGAGGAACTCAAAGGAACTGTTATCTGATAGCTGCAGCTTGAAGAGCTAACAAACCGGCACCCTAAGGAGAACTTTATGAGCTCATCAGCTTAGCTGGGCTGACTGTGGCCCAGATGTATAGTTGACTTAGAATTGGAAGGTTGTAAGTTTGATTCCAGCTTCCTCTTGTTACGTGGTGATGTGTCTCAGCACGAGGCACTACATAGAAGTAAGCCATGTAGAAGTAAGCCGTGGTCATGCTAGTCTTGATTTTCCCACAGACTCAGCATGTCATTCTTCAGGACTTCTTCTGCCCAGCTGAAGTCAACTTTCCCACAGCAACACCATGTTTAGGATTACCAAGTCACTTAAGCTAATGCTAAACATGGTGGAGACAAGGGAAGTTGGACTATTGCTATCCAATCAGCCAGCTGATGTATGCAGCAGGAGTTTTTTTGTTGTTTTTATTATTTTATTTGCAGAGAACACACTAAATATAAAGAAAGCAGTAATTCTGGTTTAGTTGTTGACTCCCTGCATAAGCAGATTTGAATTCTCATTATTATTAATTATTTATTTTTTTAATTCCTGAAAACCAAGAGTTTACATCCCTAATCTTGGTGGAAATTGTATTTCTAATAGAGAAACATTTTTAGTAATCAATTAAAAATCTGTCTTCTTCTTGTGTTCACATCTTCACCCACATTTCAGTCACACTGTAGACACACCTGTATCTAAGGTGCTCCTAACTTCCTTATTTGGTCACCAAGGCGTTTGACAAATTCCAGTTAAAACTGTTTTTTTTGTTGTGTTTTTAAGATGAAGACTCTGCGTAATCAGATTATGGCATCAAAATATGTTAATCATTTCCTGTATTTAAAATAAGTCTGGCTCTAATGATGTTTTAATCACCAAAAATTGCCTTTAAATTAAAAAAAAAGTAAATTATGCTTTATTTGTGGTTCAAACTTTCAGTGTTTGTTGCTTTTATGGCTCTTTCTTTATTTTATTGTTCATTTTCATTTCTGTCACACAGTATGACATTTTTAAGGATAAAACAAAAAGTTATGTCTAATTTCTAACTCCTTTTCATAAGCAATTATGCATTTACACTCACAATTAACAATTATTTTACACTTTTTCAATTCATTATTACATTGTAATAGAAAATGTGGTTAATCTAGGCTGTGTTAAAAAGAAATCACAGGTACAGGTGTAGAAAGTATATATAAATATATGATATATTACCTTTGGTTTTACCTATAAATGATTTGCGCAAACAGAGAATATATGTGATCAGGTGTTGTATGTGTGAACCATCATTAGTGAGGCAGTGGGCAGCACAGGGTGAACACGGCGCTGGGCAGGGTAAGGCCTTATCGCTGCTTTAATTTTTCTCCCCAAGGTGAGCTGGGAAGAGATCAGTGGCACTAAACCCTGGGAATTACCCTAGATATTGGCCCCCTGTGGTCTGCAAATGAAATCCTGCTGTCGGCAGGAAGAACATGGTGGTTAACACTCTGAAAATCAGTTTTTGTGCAGACCACAGCTGGCGTGAAGGGACAACGAAGAGCAGCAGAGAAAGCTGAAGTAAGGAGCAAGAAAATGAGAGGGGGAAGGGGCAGTTTGAAGGGAAAAAGAGGAGAACTCATATGAGAGAAAAATCTGAGGAAATTGCCTTGCTTTTGGCCTTTATTTTAGAATACCTGCTTAAAACATACATACTTTTCAGGACCAAGTGTCTTCAAAGGTAGTCTGTGTAACATGTGAGTCTGTATGAAAGCTGAGCCCTTATATTCCACGTGGAGGACAACCTCAAAAAATAATACGTAACACTGGTGGCAGACAAATGCAGACTTTAGATGCATGAACCAAACTGGGGTTGAAACCAAAACCAGTGTCCAGCTGTTTGCGGGCCTGAGCCGGGTTCTGGGGGCCAAGCCGACTCGTCTATGAGATAAAAATCAGTGCATGTAATCATAACCTACACACACTGGCTGAGCAGCTGTCAGGCCGATGATGGTTATCACCGTTTTCTTTTTTAGCCGACTGAAAGTAGGCACTTTAACACAATATTTCAACTGAAACAATCAAATGACATTTGAATATTTTGATTCTATTGCAACAAGAAAATGGTTGTGTGTTTGTTTGAGGGAATAAAAAACCCATAAATGGCCATGTGGCTTGAAGGACTCGTTGAGAACAGACCTTCCCTGAGGGACTCAGGGTTTGCATTTGCTCAAAAATACAAATAGCATCGTGAACATTTCCATACACCAACTTCCTCTGATTAACATTCCTTCATTTACATCCTTTAGGTGAGGAAGTTCTCAAAAGTAAAAGATGCATCTCACTGTAAAAGGAAAGAATCTGCAATGTAATCCGTGATTCTCGGTGTAATTAACCAAGAACTGGAGTTAATGACATGGAAAATTATACATCAGCTCGTTGAACACCAAACTGACACGACGCAGGCAGAAACTATATATGCTGTTACATTTCAACACTCACTTGAGTCAGTCTTAGCTTCACTGCCTCACAGATATACACAAACATCCCCGCACACACAGCCACATACACACACATCTTCACCTATGTATTTAGCACAGACTCCCCTGCTGCCCTGTGACACAGAGATATTATTTATAGGCTCTTATAAGGGTGTAAAAGAAGCCCTCCTCTCTTCAGAAAAACCCTCCCCGAATCAGACCAAAAATAGCAGGTGCTCCGATCACTTAACTAGGCTGGGGGGGATTCAGGGCTTGGAAATAAGGAGAAGGATGTTTACCCATTGCCAGAATGAAACCAGTGCTAATCTCCAATCAAGTCCAAAAGGCAGATAGTTAGCAAGGAGAACCTAAAAATATCCCAGAGGGTAACACATTCCTGATATGGTCGAGCTTAACTTTGATCATACTATACGCTGGACCGTGTGTGCTGAAAATGATTAGCACTTCTGTACAGCGCTTCGGGAGATTCCCTATATAGATTCATTTAAAGGGCATAGCCCAGAGTATTGAGGCATGTTGCACCTTTCTGAGGGAAAACCATGGAGCAGCTCAGAGTGTCTGAAAAGTTTAGCTTAACGCTGCAGTCAGCTCAAACACGCGGCCCTGGTAGGGTCAGGTGTTACATTATGTTTCACCCATTGGTCAAATATTGATTACAATCATCTAAATGGGAAAAAGTGAACTACAAAGCATTTCGTAGTTCCTCTTCTTCTGTAGGACCTGTTTGGTGAATGTTGATGTAGTAAAAGTACCTGATACTTTCCCATACAGTTTCAGTATCATCCCCACATATTCATGGCTCAGAGTTTATAAAGTGTTCTGTGGAATGTAACAAAGTTATAATGTTGAAAATTCATTTCCAGAAAGCACATCTAAAATATGAAAATATGACGCAACTTGGGAAGCTGAAACAGCAAGACGCAATGCTACTCGACACACAAAGCAGGCAATCCAGGAGCGCCTTTCATTTTCCTTGGTGCTGATTGGCTGAATCCCCAATAGTGGAGATAATGAAGACTGTAAATGCTAGTTTATGTGGTAGTGCTAAGATGGTTTGCAAATTGTATATTAATGAATAATAGGGTATGTCTGAATTATTAAAATAGTAATTTATAGGCCTTTTTAGATGGAATCTCAAGTATTTACTGATTTCTATTTCTGAGCAGTTGTGTAAGTTGTTTCTCCATGTTTATCATATTTAGCTGCATGTACATGAGCATGATTAAAAGCGCTAATAGCCTCCCCCTGGCTCTGATTGGTTGTTTCTGATCGAGTGTTGCATTTCTGCAGAGGACAGAAGGATCACAGAGAGAGAGAGGACAGTAAACTGTCACAACATGGTGACAGTTAAATAAATATGTATAAAACAATTTTATATACATATAAAAGTTGCATATTGCTACATATTGATATATTGTCTGGGGACTTCCTGCGACACATAAACAAAAAGTCCTGTAGAAAGGCGAAATGGCACAGTAATTATACATGGTTTCATTAGTTTTGATTAAAAATTGAAAGGTTTGGAGTGTATTTTCAGTACTATTCAGTATTCTGCTTTCTTCAGAAAAACCTGTAAGATTGGACACAAAAGCTGTGATGAGTTAATAAAGCTCCACTTTAATATCACATCATTCTTTCTCCAACATAATTAGTTGTTTTCATTGTCTCTGTTTTGGTGATGTTAACATGTTCCTTGTCAGTTTTATAGGTGTGTTTGTACTCTGCAGGTCCATCAGGTTTCCGTGACGACTTCCTTCATTTTATGAAGAGGCTTTTGTTAACTTAACTCCCTGTGAATCTCCACTCAAATCCATTTTTAAACTCAGTCATAATCCTTATACTAAGATTGTTAGGATTTCATAGTATGAAATCCTAACAAACCTGCTCTGTTGGTAATAAGAGCTAAACATACTGAATGCAATATCAGGCAGAGATTTCTCTCACTGGCAATTTTTCCAAAAAAATGCTATTGTCAGAAAGTTATATTAATATTATGAGAAATTTTTACTACCTCTTTTTCCTACGTTACAGCTGTGTTTTGACAAAGCCACTGAGGTTTTCAAAAAACAGAAACCTCAAAGTCACCTAATTTATTGTGCCTGCAGATCCTCACACCTCTCTTCTTACACCCCACCTCATCTGCAGCCGTCTTCTGGCAGCTCATCCTGCCTGTGCAACGTTTCAGGTCACCTCGCATCCTTTTAACATCGCATGAAGATAATAATAACTTAATTTATTAGCTACCAGACAACCTCTACATCCCACAACCCTCGGTAAGTCATGAATTAACTGTCTAATTTTGGGATCAGACCTGTGGAATCAGACAAAAAGTCTTGAAAAGCAACAGATCAAGCCGAGATCTAAATCAGGAAAGAGGGAGAAACAATGAGATCTGTCAGACTGCAAAGGGCCCCAAACACATTTGGTAAGGCTTCCAGAAAACCACACAGAGAGAAATGATCCCTATTCTTATCCATAGAACAGTGGTTAGCCAACCAACAATTCTTAAGGTCACAAAAAAGAAGAACATCATCTAAATATTGAAAAAGACATTATCCATGACACAAACCCAAGACCAACATCACTGGTGACCGGAAAGAATTCAAATTAGCCAAAACACATAAAAACCGTTGGAAAATAGTTCCACACATCCAAACTAAAACTAATAAAAGGTTTTGTTTTGTTTTGTTTGTCATTATGCTAGTGACCTGGGGAACTAACGGTAACTAAATTAACTATAATTTCATCAGTTTATGATCTTATTAATCACACCAGGGTTATGAAACAAGGCAGTGATCAAAACACACCAGCAGGTTCCCTCTGGAGGGCTCAACTACAATACAACAAAGCAAGTTTTAAAGTGGCCAAGTCAAAGTCTGGACTTAAATTTAACTGAGAAGCAGCAGCGTGACCTTGAACCTATTGTTCTCTGGTATTTACTCAAGTTAGCTTTGTCTGATATTTGAACATATTTGATTATATGAACACTTTAAATGTGATAAAAAAAATTATAACCTGAATAAATATGTAGGGGTGCAAATACTTTTCTCCAGCACTGAATTCAAAACCTTCCAGTGAAACAGCAGCAGCATATCTGATTACTTATGAAGGATAAATCACGTCATGCTCACTGAGCTCCACTGATTACTGATTCGAAAAATAAGCAGAGTTACAAATCCTTTGAACTGTTGGGTCTGAACCAAACTATGACACAGGCTTATGTTCCTTCTTAACTATTTAGTAAGTTTCCTTCAACAGTTAAGATTTTCTTATCTGATTACAATGTTACTAAATCAGTCATTTGAACCTTTCCTTGTGTTTCAGTGAACAAGCAAGAACAATAATCCATGTTGTTGGAAAATAAAGCAATATTCCCCTTACAGCTTGATTTTATGAGGCTTTTCTCGACTCAACTATTATCATTAAATCTTTTTACTTATTGTTCAGTGTGGATGCCATTTGCCTAATCCTCCCTACTGAAATTTTCCATGCGTAAAATCTTCAGATTCTTAGTTCAACAAACTTTATTTACCCACATGTCATACAGAGATAGAAAAAACAGCAACTTGCAACAGCTCATAAAATTACAAGGACACAAGGAAGACTGTGTTCTTGTCACCTCGCACTAGTTTTAGCTCTACTATGCTGCAGATATTCACACTTAATTTATATCTCAGTAATCCCCGTGTAAGCAGATTGCTTCATATCTTCAGTAGCTTTAAAATTTCTTGCAATGAAATGAAGTGAGATTAAAAAACTGAAACAGTTTCCCAAAGTTTTTCGTGTTTCAGAAACATGACAAGTAGCTGTAAGCATAATTTGTTGCATTTGCAGTTAGATTAAGCAGTTTTATCATGAGACCTGCTACATATTTAAATAGATTAGTGCAATGGTGCAAAATTTCCTTCATGCTAGATGAATGTTATCTTCAGAAGGTTCCTGGTTTGTCCTTGTGGACCGCTGTAAATCTCAGTCATGATTTTTAAGCAGTGCCTCTTACCCTCTCTGTGCATGCTGAGGTAAAATGGCTTCAGTGGACATTGATGCCGCCGTTCCAGTATCAGCCATTTTAAGATCAGCTTGAAACCTTTTTGGTTCCTGAACATTACAACTGAGGGTGATAGTTTAGGTCAGAGGATTGAAACGTACACAGCTGGGTGCTTTAAACAGAGCAATCATCCAAAGCACAAGTCTTCCCAAATCCCTCACATTAGTCATATCGGAAAATGTGGATTATGATATGAAAGGAAAAACAAAACTGGGTCTTTTTATGTAACAAAGTTAAAACTGTGGAATAAGGAGAATTATGACAGAAGCTTGTTGGTTGTAACAGAAAACTTGTGGATTCTTTGCCATATGCATTTAACCAGGTGTATCAAAAATAATGACATTTGTGGTAAGTGGATGTAATCTTCTGATGGGACTGTATGTTCTTCTGCTGTAAAAGTGCACCGAGTTAACAGGAGAACTTGTTAAGAGGATAAAAAAATTGTTTAGAATCCCCTTTATTTCATGGGTAAAAAAACAAAGTAAATATACTGTAGGTTGTTTAGCTTTTATAAATTTAAATAAAATAACTACCCAAGATGCACTGCATTGCATCCTGGGTAGGTGACACCTGCTAGGTGTCCAACCAGAAGGGTATTTTTTGTGAAATAAGTAAAGTTCAGCCCTTTCTGTTTGGACCAGAGCATGCTGAAATAAAGGGCAATGCAGAAATGATGAGGGGAAATGAAGATGAGGACTAAACTGATGAAGAAGGGCGAGTTTGTGTGGCTGCTGCTCGGAAAAGCTAACAACCCAGAAGGAGAGCGTATGCTGTAAAAGAAATTCAGTTTCCAACTCCATCAACTCTGTCAAAACCTGTTCTCAAATATATTAGAATAGTTTGTTACAAAGTCTTAAAGATCACTTTAAACATCCATTTATTATCTTCCAATTTTTTGAGTTTGTGTGCGCTGCCCTCATCAGTCCTGGACTTTTTGTGTTTTGTTTATAGAGTCGACTTTTACCAACCATCACCGCCGGGCAGCTAGAAGATTACTGACCTCTGTAGGTCAAAATATAACAAAGATACACAATTTTTGAAGTCATAAGATTTTACATATCACAAACAACTTTTAGGTTAATAGAAAAAATATTACATTTTTAGGCCAACATGTCGATCCCTTAAAGAAAACATATTTCCCAAACTATTCTCTGTCAGTTCTTTCTTGCAGGAAGTTCTTACATCTCAAGTTGCTCACCATGAAAAGTGCAGAGGCGAGACGTCGTAAAAAAAATGCCTATCCACCTGTTGTTCTGGCACAGAGGAGGCATTTTGATCCCCACCTGCAATTTTTTTGTTAGGCAGACTGTGACGTGTGTGCGTGTAAATGTCCGCCAAGAGCGTCTCCCCATAAACAGGTGGGGTTCTCCTCCACAGATATCGAGTTCCCCTCTTTGATAACCCATTACAGACTTCATTAATTTCACTCACTCTGGCCACGCACTCGCCGCCTGACAAACTCACAGAGGAATTTCTTTGTGAGTACACCTCTTTGGGCTTGTGTAAGTTTTACAAGCAGAGATTAACATGTGTGAAAACAAATGTAATTTAATCCTTTATTGTTTTAGGAAGGTGAAGCAGACATGGCGAGCTTAAAGAGAGGTTTTTGTACACAAGTCTGCAGTCGTGTCCTTAGTGACTTTATGACGAGGCTGTTTCCATTATTTTGGGGAAAAGCGAAAATCTAAAAAAGCGTTTAATTAGATTAGGAACAAAAACATTAATCAAGAGTTTCTATGTTTTACAATAAACACAATTAAATAAGATGAAGCAAAAGATAGAACAAGAACATTTAGTGGGGCATGTTCATCCTTTAAACTCACGCTAATAGGTCTCATGAGAGCTTTTTTATTCAGGGAATGGAGCTACAGTGATCTCCCATGTCCAGTTGTTCTGGACAAATTTCTGCTTTTCTTTGTTTCCTGACATTGATTGGTTATTCTCAAGCCCACAGGACACCCGATACCGCAGCCTGCCTGATTCCAGTTGTGCAGTGAGTCACCTCCATGTCTGGCAGATGACAGAGTATTACAGGGTGAACTTGGACTCGTCCTCACTCTGTCCTCACCAAAACGCTGAGATGAGCGCCCCTGTCCGAAAGCATATCTAGAATTGCTCCAAACTTTCAGAACAATGCAGGGGATTATGACGCTACGCTAAATTTAACCTCACAAAGGAATTTATACAAAAGCACACAGGCAAGTCATTTGTCTTCCTGAATGGCAGATGCAATTTGCACAATGCCACAAGCGATGCCACAAACAACTGATCTCTGCTTTGCAACCAAGGCAGTTTTATGTACCTGCTCAGTGTTGTCCAGCTCCTCCCTTTGTCTGAACGAGACAGAAGAGGCAGGGTACACATGGGAAAGGTCACTAGTCCATCACAAGTAACCACAGAGACACACAAGACAAATGGCCATGCACACACTCAAACCTAAGGGCAAATAGCCAACAATTACTGAACTCTAAGTGACTATTGCACTCACCAATATTGTGATGATGATGTATTTTACAGCCCTAGACGTGGCTCAGTGCAGCCTTTTATAAGTACTCAAGTGAATGTAACAAGTACTACCCACTTTTGAACATAGACAACAACAGTAGAAGTGTGGAAGCCCCTACTGCATCAAATCGATATAGGAATAACAGAGAGTTGGCCATTAAGGTAAAAACAAAAAACAGCTTCCAGTCCAGCTGCGCACGGCTGAGTCTGTGGGCGGGCAATACCCCCAATGCCCCCAATGCCCCCCAATACTCCCAATGCCTCCAATGCCCCCCAATACCCCCAATCCCCCCAATGCATGCCCATGCCGCCAGGCCTGGCTCAGTGTGTTGAAAACTGGCCAGAAATGACTACTGAAGGCAAAAAAACGTCATCAGATTTGGAGATGTGAGTTCCAACACAAAAATTCCTCTCCAAACTCATAAAAAGAAAGGCAGATCGAGAGGAGGACGTCGACACAGACAATGAGACAAAACAACAAGGAGCAACCTTAATAGGAATTTATATTACCAGAATATAAATTCCTATTAAGGTTCTAAAGTCATAAATTGTACATTACAAATGGTAATCAGTTCTTACCGTTCATTGTTCTCAACTCGGTCGTCTTGCCAGCCATGATGGTCCTGATCATCAGAATCCAAACTGAAGAGTTTTCACTCCATTCTGAGACATCCAGCAGTCGGTTCAAGTTCACTCTGGTATGGTCGTTTATTATTTATTCCCTTAACGTCTTCTGGCATTTCTTCATATAGAAAAATAATTCTTCGTCCATTTTCACAGATAAGCAACCAGACAGTAACATTGTATCAGTAGCCGGCTGAGGCTCAGTGCATGTTATGAACTGATGGCAGACGGTAGCTCCGCCCCCAAATCACCCCACTGAGGCATTACTGACAAAACAATAAAAGCTATTTATTTAAGTTGTAGGTCAGAGAGATTGGTCTCTGGAAAGTTTTATGAAAATGTTTCGCTAAACAATATTTATGCCATATCAACATTCTGGTTTCATTTCTCCTATAATCTCTTGGTCTTTCGTCTGTGGGAGGAAGTCGGAGTAACCAGAGAAAACTCACACATTCACAGGGAGAACGTGAAAACCTCAGGCTGAGATTCAAACCCAGGACCTACTACCTGCTACCAACTCTACAGAGCAGATCATCTTAAGTTACAACACTTATTTTGATATTAGATTTTAGTTTTTATCTGCACAGTAAACTAGCTGCATTTTGTCCTCCTGATCTTGACAAGTGTTAATGGAAAAACAACACCTTCTCTATAACTAAGCAAATAGGTGCCATCTGTGCAACATTGTTTAAAAGGAGACTAGTGTCATTTATTTTTAGTAACCTGTACCAACTATTTAAAAATGTCCTCGTAATGTTCATACTCAGGTCACTGGGGTCATTTCTTTCTTGTTGCATAGAACAGCCTCTGTTGTTAACTGTGTCCTGTTGAGGTGAAGTTAATTTATTCTGATCGGGTACACTTATTGATTTAACACAAGACAACAAAAAAGGTTTTCCACAATAAAAGTTGGAGGTTTTTCTGGGCACACTGAGAAAATGGGTGTTTGAATTGCAGATGATTCACAACATTGAGGCATCTATAAATCCATAATGAAGAAAAAACACAAACATCACGCTGGAGGAACTACTGAACAGTGGGAGTGGGAAGTTGTGGACAGAAAACCAAACAAAACCATTTCATCAAGCAATATCTGATCCTTCTCTCGGCTGAGCATTGATTTTTCTGGTTTGCTGTGTAAGTTTGTGTGCGATCTTCAACAGTTCAATGCCGTGAATGGTATCTGTTCTCATTTAATTAACAAGGTCAATCATTACCTCAAACAAGTTGAACTGCATCTTTGTAGGCATGATATTCTTTCCAGTTGGTTTGATGGGAATATTATTGGAGACGGAGGAAATGTGAGAAAAGACCTCTCCACAGCAATCATTCAGTTTTGAGTTTAGAGGAAAAAACACTAGAAATTACTTTTATGCTGTTTGAGTCAAAATCATAATGATTTTTGCTTTTTGATCCAAACAGCTGAATAATCCCGCAACAACTCTTTAAAAATATTGCTTTCATAGGAGAATGTGGAGCACAAATAATTCCTGGAACACCTTATTTCTAAATAGACAGACATGCATTGAGTTTGTGCTGACCGAGGTCAGGGCAGTGAAAAATAGTACAGCATCCTGAACTCCGTCAGTTTCAGCAACTCAAAGAGAAACATCTGGTTGGACTCAGCTCCAGTGAGCACAAACCCTGCCAAGGAGGCTGCACATGTAGAGAGCAGACAGCCTTCAAAACAAGCACCACCAGCTTCGTTGGCTACTGTCATCATTTCCTTCAGGTCTCGTTCAGTTTAATAGCCCTCCATGATCACCATGTGCAGAAGAAACCTGTTCCCTTAACGGCTCCAAATAAAAGAGAAAAGGTGGAAAAAAAGGTTCTGTAACCGTGTGCGATAACAGATATGAATATGTTACATTGTTACCTCTTTGAGCACTGTACATAGTTTGGCTTTAGTGTAATCCATCAACCCTGGGTGAGAAATAGCCTTCTATATTTGTCCCCTACATCTTTAGCTTGTGCTCTCAGTTGGTACAGCGGCAGCTGAGAAGACAACCATCTCCATCAGTCATAACTGCTGGCTCAGAGCTTGGGGTTCCTGTCACTAAGAGGCTTAAAGTGAAGACTCTTCCCCCTCATTCGAATAAAAGCCAAGCAGGTCAAAAGGTTCCGAAATGATTTGCATGACCAGGGAGGTTCTGACTTTATGACTGCGGCGCAAAATTTACACTAAGTTGTGGTTCTCTCTGATGGATAGCTGGCAACTTCTTCCTATTTCTACAGTCTCTGCAGTGATCAATCTTAAAATTTAAAATTGCTTAAAGCTGCTAGATTCTTTAAAAAAACCTAACATGTAGCCCCCTGAACTCCAGACAAGCTGTGCAGTAATTTCAGTAATTCCTCCAAATGCCGTCAAATTTCGGGTCTCTAAACGCCGTTTTAAGTCTGAGAATACGAGACCTATAAAACACAAGTGGAAGAGCAGCAAAAGGAAAACATTTGGGGAAAGCAGTTCGAAGCTGGGAATTGCTCCTGTAACACACAGCCGTGTGACCACAAGAATCCGTCTGAAACCACGTCAAGACTGCCATGATTATTTCACTCTTTTCTGCAGCTTTTCGTCTGCATCCGCTTACCACCACATCAGCACTTTTGCTCCAAATGAAATCTGAAGGCATTCCTCTCCCTCTCCGCACCCTTTTTGAAGCTCTAATCAAACCCGATGGAGCTTTCTGAACCTCTGTCCCTGATGTTGCACAATTGCTGTCTTCTCATTTTAATGTAATCAAGGTTATCAACAACAAAACTAGCCTGGGAGACATCTTAATGTCATTTTAAAGTCTTTATCATTTACACTGACAGAAAAATTGCTTGTAAGTTACAGCAGTTTTCACTTGTTTGCATAGAGTCTAAGTAGCAATGTCCCTTAATGGCTCAGATGCTGAACATGCTGAAAGAAATGTTCTTATCTGGAGAATACAGTAACCTAGACTGGGAAAGGCTCTAATTTTGTGGTTGCTCAACTTCTCCCACAGAAGTCCTCATGGCTAAAGTGACCAACCTGTTAGCTTTAAATGCTGGTGTCGTCCTGTCAAAGTGTCTTAAGTCTTTGCAACTCGTTCACTTTCTGAAATGCTCAGAGGTCTTTGCAGTCTGCTCTGGCAGTAGGGTCAGGGTGGCGCTCTGTAAGTAGGCACTGAGAGATGCCTTAAAATACTTAGGAAGTTCAAATCTCCTTGACCTGACAAGTTTTCTTCACAGTTATCATGTAAGAATCAACATATGGACTTAGAATGACAATATTTTAATAGAGTTTTGCACTTTTCAACATCCTGATATTTCAAACTTTCACTGGGTGAACAATTTGGATCATCTTCTAGACGCTGTATTTGGATTTGATGTGACTGATCAATAGAAAGTAATACATAGTTGTGAAATGGAATGAAAATTAGACGTGGTTTTCAAAGCAGCCTGCAATTGGCAGCACTGTTGCCTTGTAACATGAAGATCCTGGATTTTGCATGTTTTCCCTGTCCATGCTGGGTTCTCTCCTGGTACTCTGACTTCCTCCTACTGTCCACAGTTATGACTAAGAGGTTAACTGAACTTCTAAGACTACGAGTATGAGACCGCTGTCTGAAAACTTACACTCTATCGGATGTTGACGGTGGAAAAGATCCACGTTTAGTCGAGATCGTGAAGACATCTTGAAGCTGCTGTAGTTGTCATGCCAGGCCACTCTATGGCGCTGTGATTTCAGCAGGTCATTGAAACACCACTTTTGACCCTCAACATTAAAACCAAATGCCAATGCAAAACATATATCTTCCACATCAGAAGTTGTGTTAAACTGAACAGGTTAAGCGGCACACTCAGCACAAAGCCGTTGGAGACCATTCCCTACTGTGAAATATAGAGGAGGCTCTGTTATGTTATGGGTTGTTTGGTTGCATCAGACTCAGGGTTTCTGGAATCTGTGCAGGGTATGACAGGACAATGACCCAAAACAGCTAAAAACACCTAAAAGCACTTCTATGAGCCCTGACATAAATCCTACTGAACATGTGGAAGGAGCTGAAACAACCTTCAACCCTGAGAGGAGCAGTTTTCCCATTAGGAGGTGAACAAAACACCAGTGGACAGGTGAAGAAGCCTCATTGGCAGTTCTATTCATTTCATGCTTATTTGTGCAGCGCAGTTCAAAGAGCTTCACATCATAAAAATATCATTCAGTCACCAACTGTGAAACAAACGATAAACATTTGTCAAATGCCATCATTAAAACCTTTAAGACATATCAACATGTTGATCAGTGTTTCATTTCAGTTAGTGAAATGTGACGTAACAGGACCACCATCTCTGTCATGGCCTGTTTCGTTTCGTTTTTGGGGGATTTTTTGTAAGGTTTTGTTGAACCAAAATTCAAAAGCAATGTCTGGTATTCTTCAGTTAATTTTTAGCCATTTTTTAATGAATTATTACTTTTGTCCATTTCATTGGCCATTGTTGGCATTGCATTCATTAACAGAGGGGCGCCAACAATCAATTTTGTCCTTGTATATATATGTATGTATATGTAGTAGCAATGGTATTTTCCTATTGTTGCATCTTTTGCATTACTTGCGCCACCCAGCACTTATGAGTCATTCATTCTCCGCTTGTGTTAAATGCCACCCATGCTAAGAGAGGCTGTATGAAGTCATCAGCAGACTGAAGAGCTACTGTACCACAGAGATGTTGTTCAAGGAGGGAAGAAAAGTTGGCAGAATCTTAACGTTGTGTCACTGGAAAGGTTTTGCAAGTGGGAGAAGGACGAATGAGGGATGGTAGGGAGGGAGGGATTAGGAGGTGGATGCCTTGGAGAGACTCACAAAGAGAGCGGAGCAATGAATAAAGAGGAAGACAGAGATAAAAAGAAAGGTTAAAGGGAGTGGAGGAAGGTAAAATAGACTTGTGAGTGTGCAGGAGAGAGAACGCTGGCGTTGATAGAGGAGGTGAAAGACATTTTCTCTGGCTCCAGGCCCAGCTGGTGTCTACAGCGGACCGCTGCGGGTGTCAGATCTTTATTCCAACCCTGGAGACAGCTGGAGGTGTCAACACTGTTCTGGCCACAGTTATACTCTTGAACTGAGCCGTGTGTTTGTGCACGCAGAAGCCCCACTGTCACAACAAGCTGATATCATGTTGACACAGGGTCTCCCTCATCTTGTGACTCATAGAAGAATGTTCCCAAATCTGTGGTTTGATTTGTTACTTTGCTACCTCATGACTGCAGAATAAAACATGTTTTTAACTTCAATATGAACACTTGAAAACCAAGAGTTGATTTTTGGAGTGTATAATAAAGCATGACAGGACCCTCAAGAAAAGTTATGGAGGGACTTTCATGGCCCATTTACATTGAAACAATCACTCAGTACCAGGGTTTCAAATTCTCAAGAGCCACAGAAAGACATTCAAGGGGTTAACCCTTAACTACAAATCAAACTGGTAGGAAGGCATTTTATTCTTCTATTAATATGTTCCAGAAAAGATGTGGCTCTGACTGTCTCTATGTCTGTCTCTGAAAGTTACTCTTGGATAATTCTGTCAAAAGGTCAAAGTTTGGAAATATAAAGGGATCCATGTTCTAGATTCACTTTTTTTTTAGTTTTTTCCACAAAGGCTGAACATCAGTGAGATCCACAGCAGAGACCTGGAGGCTGTGGTGTGTATGGGAAACACACATTCCTGAGTAATAAGGTTAGTTCTGGTCCGATAGGTGAGTGAGAATGATGTGAGGGTCTACAGGAATCCAGTGACATAAAATGCAACACCAGGCTGAAATGATTTAAAATTTAAATTGAAATCGTTTGAATGGTTGAATTTTAACAGATTAGACACAGATTTTTTTTTTTTCAGGTGAGCACCAGGCAGGTAAAATCAGGCAAATGTTGCTGAACTCGAAGTTCATCACACAAGATACACTCAGGAGGAAAGTAACGATACAGCTCAAATTTAAGTTAATCAGATTTATCTGATTATTTATAAATGATGACTTTGCATATATAGTGGTTTCAAAAAGCTGTGGTAACATAAACTATTTATTTATCTTTATCTTGTAAGTTAGTACTGTCCTGCTTAGGAAGGTGTGGCCAAAATGATTTTAGTATCAGAAATGTGAGCTGCTATGAAAAACAATGTAAAAGGCTTGTAGTGATTGAGCTGTTTCATATTCTAAAGGTTTGTATGCTTTCTGGCTTTAAAATACATTGATATTATGTCTTTAACATGTCCTGAAAGTCGTTAAATGCAGTAAATGTAGATTTTTGTTTTTTTTACATGATTTTTAAGGAAATAGCTGTGGAATGTTTTCAGTATTGTTGAATAAAATCCAAGCTAACAGATGTGTTTATGGGAAATGGGATTCCTAATAAATATGTGGCATAATGTTATTGAATTAGTAAGGACTTAGGACCTGATACCATATTAAGCCTCGTCTTTTCCAGTTCACTGCTTTTGATTGCAATATATTAAAGTCCCACATGATATACTTGCGTACCTGCCTTCACTTTTCATCACCTCCGCTGAGGCAGTGGCGAGGGGTTGACAATGAATAATAAATGAGTCTGAATTTTCTGATGGAATTTCCATTTGCTCTGTGAACAATTTTCAGGAATAGGATTTAGACTTAATCTCACATGGTGGCCCCTCCAACAGTTGCTGTTTGTAGCACAGATTAATGCCGAGATCTCAATCTCTTCCGTGGCATTATGTGATATTTGCTGCCATTTAAAGACACTTATTAGTCTGCGGACTCAAATCTCAAATCTTCACGGTGAATTAAAGCAGCTACGCCTGGAATAAGGAAAAGTAAAGCAGCAAATCTCCAAATGCACATCTTTAATGCACTGCAAACAAACCCAAACAATATTTCTTTATAAGTATAAATCATATGATGATTGTGGATCTAGTTCAAGAATATATAGCTTTAGCTTTACTTCTGGCAGTGGAAGGCGTCGTAATGAAACCATCAGTGGAATTCAGAGGCCATTGGTTTTGTTAACTAATCCACCTGTAAGGAATGAATAGATGAACCAGTTAACGTCCAGACTACAATATACTGGGTTCATTGTTTCGCATAAAGATCCCCTGACTTGTGGAGTAGAAATCTAACAACTACAGAAAAACTGACTCTTCCAACTGAGTCTGCAAGGATTAATTAGTACCTTTGTGTACCAGCTTGCAGAGATGAAAATTGCTGAACTCGTATCTATTTTGGAACAAAAAAATATATATTTAAAGGATTTGTTTCAACTGAAATATTGTTTATTTTAACAGCTATGATAGTGTGGCAGCATTTTATATATACACAACAACAAATAAATATTGATAGAATGACAGCACTGATGGAAAACTGCAACAATACTGTTATTAATTTAATCCATAAAAGTGGAAAAATTAAATATAATTTCACTGTTTTTCTGGATTTCTGCGTCTGACCAACTATAGTTCAAAATCTAAATTAGTTAGACTGGGAAACACAAACTGATCATTCTTTTAAAAACTGTTTGTAATTAACAAAAAATTATTCTGTTTTTAAATATAAACATCAACAACAAACATTTATATTGCAGGAATTTTTGGTATTAAACCACCATGACAAACGTCAAAACTACAGTTTATGAACTGATCAAACTTGACTTGATTATTTTATACCATTTACAGATTTGTTAAGAGTTTGTGAACTTTTTTATATGTTTATGTGTAAAAAGAAAAAAAATGCATTCCTTCTTCCCCTGAAATGCAGATAAAATAATTTCTGGTCTTGTCCTGTGAACCCAGTCTTCTGTATCTTCTCCTCTCACACACTGGATGTATCATTAAGCACCTGATATGTAACCCAAGCAAAAAAAGAAAATTTATTTTTTATCTTTGGATTTTTGTGAATATTCATAAACAAGAGGGCAGAGCTCATCAAGAGGTCTTGAAGTATTGTACAAACATGTGTTGTGTTTGTCTGATATTTTAAAATGCTAAAGATCCTCTAAACTGTGATTGTCCCTATTAGTTAAACCCACTGATGAAGAAATTTATTTTTTTATATTTCTGTCATGGTCTTAAATGTCATTCACGATGGTCTTAAATTTGAGTGAAACTTGCAGAAACCTTGATGTGGAGCCTTAGTGGCCACCATCAACAGGAAACAGAAACAATAATACAGTTTTTATTTTCTCCTCTTCTGTTCCTCTTCCTTGTTGCGTCTAATTGTAACTGCTCCTTTAGATGAAAGCAGAGGTTAAATGTAAAGTCGCTCACATGGCACATCGTTCCTTTCTCCCCGACATAGCTTGTAATCCGACGCCTGGATGCCCCCTCTCCATCGCTCATTACCCAGCATTCCTCAGGGCTGCATGCTGAGGGTGTGGCAGAGCGACTGGAGTGAGGTTGGCGCAGGGCCAGGTGACAGCGATTGATCAAAGTATGACTGATGGCTACAGCTGATGCATCAGATCTGCTTCCAGTTGGGCCGGATCAGGCACTTCTCACCTTGTAAAAGAGCTTTGGGTTGCCTCAGGGTGTAGATGAGGAGGAAGAGGATGTTGGTGAAGAGGTCAAGAGAAACTCCATTGAAGACTTTCTCAACTTCAGCTTTTTCTCCCTTGTGTTTTAAGATGTTTTTATATGTACAGTGTTGGCGTGTTTATACCCACTGCTGCTGAAATGCTAAACCAATGCATATATGTTGTCTCCATGGCAACGTCTCATCATGTTTCATTGCTGCAGAACTATTAACTATTTAAGAAATGTAAAATAATTCTAACCTTTACACGTCTACAGTATTTGGCATTCACCTGCAGTACGGCAGCCATCTCTTTCTTTTTGACATTTATCTTCATCGTGACCTTTATGGGTTAAGATAAAAAGTAATCAACCAGAGGTGGATGCATTTACAGATTTATTTGTTTTAATAAGAATCATCAACAGGTCAAAATGTTAATTTGTGTTTCACTTTTCAGACTTAAAGATATCAGTTAGCAAGTAGTAGCATGCTCACCCTGGGAACTGTGCACTGCAAAAAAACAAACCCTGTAGCTCTCTGTAGCAGTAGAATGACTTGTGAAAGTATTCACACTCCTTAGAATTATTTATTATTGTTTTCATTATTACTTAAAATTTAATATTTAAAATGGATTTATATATTTGATGTAAATAAAAGCTTTAAAGCAAAATCCTAAGCAACAAAGCCTTCAGCATTGTACTCCACATATCTACATTTTCATGGAAGAGCAGTGAAAAGAAAGACACCAAAAAGTCCAGTTTGTAGTTTCAAGCCATGTGGGGCAGCAAGTTTGTGGAATAAGATCCTTAAATCAGATGAAGCAAAAGTTGAACTTTTTGGTCAGAAGACATTTCTTTAAAAAGTATACAGAAAATTGGACTTTGCTAAAAAATAATAATTTAAAAAAACAGTCAGTTTTACTTTTGTAAGATATCAACATATGATGTATTTGTGCAGCCTTTTAGACATTTTACCAACTCCAATGGTATTAAAGATGTATTAAATAAAAAATATACTTTTATGCATTGCATCCACTTAAAAATATTTGTTTTATTTAATTCAAACACACATCTGGTTGCTCTGCTTTAAAAGCATCTGAGTTTAGGATGCAGAAATAATTGGACGGATACATAATTGGGTGTGAGGAGAGAAAGTAGCAGGTGTTCATTAAGTGAAACTAAAAGGAAATAGGAAAAGCTTCTTTTTATTGTTTAATATTATTTGTACTTTTTTACACAGGGAAAAACATTTCTGAGTCTTTGCAAAGTTTGATCATATAGATTATAGATATGATTATAACAATTTTAACCAGTAATTTTATATCCCTTGTTTTTGATGTAATGAGCCGCATGTCTTCTGTGTGTTGCTGGTTTAATAAGGAACAGTCCACAGAAATGCTCTCTTGGTGTGTTTTCCTCTACATGGCCATAGAGCAGTTATGAAGCAGGAACTGATTGATTTGTTTCCCACTAAAGATCCTTGAAGTTGAGTGGGATTGGTGACAAAGCCTTGGTTCTGTTAATATTGCCCCCCGATGACCTGGTGGTATTTGAACTGCCCCTGAGGTCCACTGATCAGAATGCTCTGTGTTATAAGAACGAGTGTCGTGGAAGGGGTTAAGACTTGGTTGGTCTTCAAGGGCCAAGCCTCTACATCCTACCGGATCAGTACAGTTCTCTTTGCAAGGATCATCGACACGCAACCTGGCAACCTCTGCTGGTCTCAAACCAGTGGAAAATATCTATCAGTTATTATTTGACGTCCGCCTCCCAAGGGCAGCAAATCCTCTAAACATTTCATCTTCTTGGTAAACGTGGCAATCCTTTAAAATGTCCGTTTTCAGCTTTTCTCTGGAGTTCTTTCTCAATTGTTTGGAAATAGCTCCAATTTCAAATTAAAAGTTACTGTCAATTTTCCCATTCCATGTAGTTTTACCCAAAATTTAGTTGTCACTGCTAAACATTAAAGGTTTAGCAGTGACATTATGCACTGATGGCTGTGTGCAAGAAGGGTCTCCTGTAGTGGTCTGTATTACAGCAGTTCTGAAGAAGCCTCTGACTGAAGCGATCTGTTGTTTTAAAGTTGTCTGAAGAAGAGAATGATCAGGATTGTCCATAATTTCTTATTTTTATGAAGAATCCATCTTTGCGTCTTCGTCTCCACTGTGAGGTTCACACAACATGAACCTCACAGTGCTGCCTGCTTTGTCCAGATGACGGTGGATTTGTTGAAGCAGGTGTGTGATGGCGTCTCCACAGTGATGATCAAACTGTAGGGCATCCTGGAATGTGAAAAAAAAACCTTCACTACATTACATGTGTAATGTTTTAGATACTTTAACTCTGTCAAAGTTGCACATTTAACAGTTTGGAAGCTGCAGAGTCTCACAGAGATGGAAGGTGAACGAGTCAATCTGATTAGGTTTTGTAATTACATCTTGCTTGTGCTATATTTGTAAAAATGACATTTGAAAAATATGAAACAAAAGTAAAAAAGAAACTCAGCATGCAAAATGAAGTCATGTTTTAAACCAGAGGAGCTTCAAGACGATCCATCAAATCAGCCGTTATCTGTCATATAAGAAATTCTTTGGTTCGATTCCCATAATTCTCTTTTTTCTCTCCCTCCATGAACTTTTCCCCCCAATTAATACCTCATGCATTTTGATTGCAAAAGTATTCCAGCTCCAGGAAGCCTGAGGATCAGGAACATTTCTCATGTCCAAAGTTTAAAATTGAAGAATCTCATTAATTGAACACAAGCATGTTTCTATTGTATCATCCTTGGCAATGTATTCCCTGTAAAAGTTTAACAAGGGGATCATTCATCCATACTTTAGAAACTAAATCACAGCACAACTCTTTGTGATACTTAAAACGTGTTAATCTCCCACTTCAGGGCGAAGGCATGTGTAGCTGAGGGTGGTGGGAGAAAAATCGTTTGAAAAGATATGGAGCAAGATTTAAACTCTTCTAATCACATCTATCAACACGGGTGGCTTGCAAGTCGGTGCAAATGTGTTTCATGTTAACTAAACAGAGTTCGTGACAGCCCAGCAATTAATGAAAACATTTGAGAGAGCGGGGAAATGCTCCTGGGTTGGTGTGGCCTTGGCTGACGCGCCACATGCGCTGCAGTCCAGCGGCCGCTTGTCGCAGCCTCGGTGTCAGCAGGCTGGCCTTCCTCCCAGGCAGCGGGACCAGATGCAACGCTGAACTCATCATTAACACATGTATCACATACAAGCAGCCGCCACACAAACGGCCCTTTCATGATCAGATTATTGCTTTGTCTCATTCTGGAGGGTGGCAAGAATTTCAGTTCAAGGGGTTGAAAGTGAAGGTGTCTGATTTCTGGTCCAGTTCGAGGTGTGGCAGAATCAGACTCTCTGTTTCAGCTATGTGTCATAAAAAGACAATTAACCAATACAAAGATGTTAAAGATATTAGCTCAGGATTAATTGTTTTATTAATGTATTTTAATCTCTTTATTTTTTTTATTTGGGTGGACTAGTAAAATGAAAAACAATCAGTCAGTTTTTAAAGCTACAACTGGCTTCTCAAGTTTACAGATTTTCAATCATGAATGTGCAGAGCTGAGAAGTAATTAATTGCTGTCACTGTTACATTTACATTTTGTAAAAATGCTCTTTAGTTTTACTACTACACCATACTTTTTACTTTTACATGTGAAACATTACTATGAAGTATTGCTGCTCTTACTTGAGTAAAATTTCTGGATACCAACTCACTGCAAGCAACTTCATCAAAGGAAGAACAAATAAGTTTGAAGCAGAAATGCACCAGATGCAAACACAGTTTATGTTAAAGTGAGAATTCAGTTCGAACACAAGCTTTGTTGTTCTGATGTTCATTTGTATCTAAGAGACATTTGAAGGTGAAAAAAGATGCAGAAGACACATATATTGTCACTGGAAGTACTTCACCCAGTTCTAACATACACACATCACATATAAATAGGTCTGGCAGTAATCAGGTCTGGAAACTGCAGCTGAAATTTAACTCTGTTTCCCAAAAAAACTGATGTAAAGCACAATTAATGGGCTGAATGCACAAAGTGAAAAACACAACAGGACTGACATCTATCTATCTATCTATCTATCTATCTATCTATCTATCTATCTATCTATCTATCTATCTATCTATCTATCTATCTATCTATCTATCTATCTATCTATCTATCTATCTATCTATCTATCTATCTATCTATCTATCTATCTATCTATCTATCTATCTATCTATCTATCTTTAATTGTAGGAAAACGTGGTGGAATCATCTCTTGAAGTGTGTTTCTTTTCCATTGGTTCGTCACAGTGGAAACTCTTGTGTGACATTCGCAGCATGCCAGAGGTCAGCAGCGTCACACCAGAACAAGCTGGCATGTCCGTCAAAGGACGTACTTGGAAACAATCTTAAGTATTATTTACGAGTCTGGCAACTGTCTTTTCAATGAACAATGACATCACCTAAGCTTAGCCCATTAAGCATTTATTTGCAGCAATGTGGCACCTCACACATCAAGCTGTCCGCCTTATATTCCCTGTGCCACAAGCAGCCCGCGGTTAATTACATGATCTGACGGTCACCGAAGAAGGGCCGGCCTGGCTGCTCACTGCAGGATGAACCATTTTATTGAGATAGCTCATCCCTACCGCCACCGAAAACAACAGCTGCTGTGCCCTTGAGCAAAGAGTTAACTAACATCAACTAAAACGTGGCTGCTATGTAGAAATACACTTTTTTATACTGAAGTACTAAAGGCGGTCCAAAGAACTTTCAGATTCATGTGGAGTCATGTAAAATACTGCTCATGTAAACCCCACCAGGAGGAACAACAGATTTGGTATTTAGGTGTAAATTTTGATAAATTAATCACATTTCAAAGTATTTAAAAGGTGTACCAGAATTAATCACATTTTATTTCTGACTGGAACTTTTGTATTCATTCGTTTCTGGTACGGCCATAAATCTGAAGGACGAGCAACTTCTGCAAACAACAGCGATGGAACAGCGAGGAAATCCCTTCTCTCATGCCACTGGGGGTTAATTTCTGCTTGAAAAACTGATCTGATGGCACACTGGAAAAGACTCTCGTTGTGTTTAAGTTGTGCTAATATGAGTTAGCCCATGAGTGAAGTTATCAAGCCTAGAATAGCATCTCAGTGCTGAACATGTAGCAGCTAACGCTAATGTCAGCGTCCACAGTCCACATTTCTAAAGAAGCTCCATGAATGATCAGTGTTTCTGAAACCCTTAAAGCTGAATGGCTATAAAAGCACTTTGTAACAATCTAATGTTTAAAGAACTTGAATAAGAGACTAGAAACAATAAATACCTTTATTGCTGAGCTCATAGCTCATAGTTATTCAAAACATTTTTGAATTGAAAATGTTGATGTTGTTGCACATCCACTCCTGCACATTTAAAACAGTAACATGAATTTAATAAGGCATATTCCTGAGGGATTACTAGCTAAAACTAAGTATTTAACAGAGCATGTGGGCGTGGCTCGGCCTCAACGTCTGATTTCTCACGATAAAACAGGAAATACTTAAGGAGACAGGATATGACGTGTTTTACTTGTGGATGTCTCTGGTTACACCTTTTTAATCCTATTGATTTGAATCCGTCTCTAAAGTCACTGTTTAATTTACAGCTTTAATTTTGAATTGCAGTTTTAGCCAATCCTTCACTACCAAACAGCCAGTTTGTGTGAATCTGAGAAAGAGGCTTGGGTTTCCTGCAGCTTTTTGGTTTTCTGAATGCAGCAAAATGTGATTTTAAAGCTCTGTAGTGATCATATATGAGGAAAGGATCTGAAAGCCTGCAGTCACAGCCTGGAGAACCTCAGAGGTGTCAGGGCTGTTCATGTCTGCTGCAGTTTTGATTTTTTTTCAGTATTTTTCTTTGAGGCCATTGAAAAGTGATGCAATCAACCTCCCTTAATTTTTTAATTAATATTTTCTAATTAAAGCAAGTGTTTCTTTGATCTTTGAATATGAGCAGCCATACGCTTTGATTAATTGTTACCCAACAGGATAATGCCGCTCTCTGTTATGAAAAGAAGTAACCCTGGAGCTCTTTCTGTTAGACAGACAAGAACAAACATGATTTCTGCTCAACTGAACCTGGAAGTTCATGGACAGGTGCTTTTCAGGAGCACTGTGGGCTATTATTACCGTTACTGGGCCAAATTACAGAACATCTGCTTCTATTGAGGAGTTGGTGCTGTTGTCTTTTCAGCCATTTAGTGAATAAAACCTTATTATTTTCTTTCTTGTAAAAAAAACATCTGCTGAAATGATGACAGCCCTGAAGCTACAGGGTTTTGTTGATGTGGGGTCTGAAGTCTGAAAGCCTTTTCCTGCACAGTAAAACTTCTCCTACCAGTCATTTAAACACTTTAAAGAGTTCAGTCACCCTGCTCTGCTTTACTGTTTATCCACATTTTCTTTTGTAGTGATTCATTTTAGATATTGTTTAAATTAATATTTCTGTCAATATGTAAGCTTGTGTGATAGTAATCACAACTAAACACCTGCAAAATGTTTGCCTTAATTTCTTCATGTCTCCGTAAAGCTCCTCTGGTTCTGAGGAGTTCTGTAATCCAGCGTCAGTTGTTCCTTAAAGGCAGCACACAGTCGTTTGCCAATCAAACACATCACTGAAAAGTTACTACTCACTGGTGTCTTCCCACATGCCTACAGTATCAAACCTAAATCCCAGTTAACAACCTGCCATGTTTATTTGTGCATGTGCAAGAGACTTCACTGAATATAATAAAATGTCTCTGGCTGCCTGAGAGGAACAACATGGCAAGTTATTGTCAGTGTTCACTGCCAGCGGTTTGCATGTTTACTATATAAACTGCACTGTGGGTTTTTATAAAAGCTGAAAAAAAGGTGAGAACAAGGAAAGAAAATCACTTTCAGGATGTTAGACTTTAAATGATCTGGCTCCATGTCACAACTTAAAACGATAACCTCTTTTATTGGGGTATTTTGTCAGAGATCAGCACAAAGTAGTGCATAATTGTGAAGTGGAAAGCTAAACATTTGCCTTTTCTTTACTTAAATGAATCTGAAAAAGTGTGGCATGTTTTCTTCAGAAATATAGACATACACTGTAAAAAAAGTCATTAAAAATACATCAAAAGATGGTCAGATACCAACAATGAAATAACATAAAACCAAAAATGTAATTTTTGTAATTATAAAAACATCAAATAATACTTATTTGAGAAATTGGAGTAAATTTTGAATTTTGTAAAAAAAAAAAAACAAAAAAAAAAATCTGATTTTTTTTCAAAATCTCTTTCTTACTGTTTATTCAGTGTCACATTCTGTTCTTTTTTTCTTTAATGATGTAAAGCACCTTGAAATGCCTTGCTGCTGAAATGTGCTATACAAATAAAATTTGATTGATTGATTGATTGATTGATTGATTGATTGATTGATTGATTGATTGATTGATTGATTGATTGATTGATTGATTGATTGATTGATTGATTGATTGATTGATTGATTGATTGATTGATTGAATAAATGTACTAATAATGTACTAGTAGAAATATCTGGAGACCTTGAATTTTATAGGAGTATTTTGGAAATAACACAGCTTATTATACCAAGGCTGACAGAACTGAGGGAGTCGGAGCAAAAGTCAACAGAGAACCATCAGAAAGGCTCATGGGAACTCTGGAGAAATCCACAGAGATGTTTGTCTGTGGATAATGAAATTATTTTCTTAATAAGAAATTAATGTTCTCCATCCAGTTTGATTAGTCTTGAGCTTTTTCATAAAGAATACCCAAGAAGTTTTCCTTTAGATGTCCAAAGCAGGGAGAGAGATATTCCAACAGATTTGCCGCTGTGATTGCAGCAAAGGGCGGTTCTAGAAAATGTAAAAATGTCTTTACATAGATTTCTGTCTACCTATGCTGATCTCATCATTAGTTCTATTTGGTACTCCAAACTTTTCCTAATAACGTCCAAAAAATATTATTTAAATTATGATTGGGGAATCTCCCTACCACAGCAACTTAGCCAAATTATTAAATAACATGACAACACATTTATGCAGACATACGCTTATAATTCAGCGAAGATCTGATGAGAATATTTCCTTGTTGTTCTGTAGAATTATTGCATAATTTCCAAAATTTTCAAAATTCAAGTGTTGGACCACAGGTCAAAGGTCAAATGATTTCTGATCCACCATGAACCAAAATGTATCATTTGCTGTAGGTTTGTCTTTTATTTCAAAGCAGCCAAAGCTGCAGCAGATATTCTTGACTTATTTCTTTACTTTCAACATTTTGACTGTTTAGTTTTTTCTTCAGTTTCTGACTAAATGAGTTAAAACATGCAGGACCCAAAACCTTCAGGCTCTGTACCGTTTAGAGGCCCCTGGCCCTCACTGTGCTCAGTCCAGAAACTCATTGTGTTTGGGGAAATCACAGCTGGCAGCAGAGCCAAAAATTGTGAATATGTATGCCTTTAATCCCTCTTATCCTGATGTTAGGTCAGGGTGTGTCCCCCGGACTTCCATAATAGTCTGCAATGAGAAGCTTGAGTAAACACAATCAATGAAAGATACTAGCATATGCGCCACAGAGACTTCTGGAGTCCTGGTCCCCTCTCCCTTTTATTGGGTGGCACAACAACATTTCACATTTTTAGGATCACTAAGGTAAAATTATAACTCAGCAGCCATCCTCAGTGATCTGTTTTGGGGGAAAAGCCTGACTTCGTAACGGGGTTGCCCTCCCTGTCCCCGTCTGCCTCGCTCCCTCTGTACGGTTTCCTGCATGCTCTCTTACTCCTGGATTACAATCTCTTCATCCATTATTAATGAAGTTAAACTACTAGTGGCATGCTGAATGTGCTGCATGGGAGATTTGTAGCTAATCCAGCGCAAAACAGCCCCAGTCACATAATGAAGGGAAAAAAAGAACAAATGTCAACAGTTTCACACTGGGACTGGATTAGACACCCCCACCCTCCTCATTCACGCACAGCCTCGCTCCCCTCCCTCCTGCTCCTCCTCCTCCACGCTCACACAGGAAGCCCTGCACACACACACACACACACTCAGACACATCCACCATGAAGAAACCTGAGCATCCACACACACCTCCCTCTCTCTTTGGATTAAACCTGAAGCACAGATTTGAGGGAAGAGGCCAAAGAGCCGTAGAGGTCTGCATGAAACCTCCTCCACATGGCCACCAGGATTAACAGCTGCACCGTTGTTTCTTAAAATCTGTCACACTTACAGTCTATGAAGTTTGGAAAGTGACACTGAGATGTGCAGCATGGATGGATGTTGACCCAGGCCCGTCTCTGGGGTCACTGCTAGTGTAGTTGTTGCACCGGCTGCGGTGGAAAAATGTATGCAGTGCAGCCAAGCGGTGTGGCTCCGTGAAACGGACAGACGAGCATGAAAGACTGGAACTAATGGCGACACGTGACATGGGACCAGCATCCTGATTACAGATTAGCCACGTCGTACCCACCCTCCCTCCTGCTCGCTTCTGTTGCTTCTTCTATCTTCTTTTAATCCTTGTCGCATCCGTATCAGATTTATCTAATTTCTCTTGCGAGTTTCTAACATCTGCCTTTTATTTTTGTTCAGTCCAACCTTTTTAATCTATTAGCTTTTTCGTGCTTGTCGATTACAAACAGGTAGATCCTCCAAAGATTTGCAAGACTAAGTGCATGACTATCATCTATGAACAAGACAATTTGACCAGTCAAGGTCATGTTTGCTGATTTGCAGATGAATGTTTATTCAGAAAACCAGAGAAAAATTTCAGAAAAGTTGGTGCTTATTGATTTTATTATGACAGTACTAAAGGAAAAAAAGTGCATTCAATAATACAGTTGGAGTAAAAGGTTTTATCACTTTCTGGGTCTGTTTAGTAATTAATGCTGTCTGACTGGAGATCCTTGTGACGTCTCACATTCATTTTACAATACAAAACAAATTAGTTGTAATCAATTAATCAATTAAACTTCATAAAACACATTTTTTACAGTCAGGTGTAACAAAATGCTTTACAGGTAAAAAAAAAAAATAACTGAACAAAGACATTTAATGACTAGAGATCCACAATATCAAGATCAAAATGATGAAAAAGTTATGTGATCAGATAGAGCAATATTTATGGATAGTAAAACAATTAATAATAAAAGAGAGAGAAATAAATTAACATTATAGAGGAGCAGAAACTGTGGAAATGCAAGAAATATGAAAGATACAGTTCATGTATATTTTGCAAGGAGATAAGATAAACAAAATGTTTACAAAGAGCAAAGTTAAGACCATAGTAAACATAAGTAACAAGATTAAGTACAGTAAAATCAGTAATGTCACAATAAAAAATGAATAAAGAATCTAGGTGTAGCTAAAACAAGAATGAAATAATAAACTATAAGTGCTAATAAATATCTATAAACTTGAAGTAAAAGCCAGACTGAATGGATCTGTCTTTATCTGGCTGTTGAACATCTAAACTTCAGGAAGGGGGGGCGCCTCAACGCGTGTCTCACTTCTCCCTGCAGGCAGCAGCAGAAGAACCTGAGAAGCCTGGAAGCTCTGGGGACAGACGCAGATTTATAGTTTATCATGTTTTCATAATAGCACTCTCAAAGAAATAGTACCCAAACACATCTTATAAATCTAAAACATAACTGTGGATTTTAATTTTTTGTCACACATTATATTATATACCTGAATATGTCATAAGTTTAAACGGAAAAATCAGATGTTTTTGTTTCACACGTGGTGTTATGTTTCTATATGCTTTTAAAAAACTGTTTTCAATTCAGAACTGCAATTTATTTAATTGGGATTATATGTAGAAAACCAAAACAAGGTGAAAGTGATGTGTGGTTCAAACTCTTTTACCGACAATAATCTGGACAGTCGGTGTAGTTGTATCCAACTCCTTTTATTCTGATACACCTAAATAAACTCCAGCAGAATCAACTGTCTGCATCAGAATTCACATTTGATCTGATCTTCCTCTGACTGAGAATAGGAAGTGACCTGACCTTAGTGTGCTTTCAAAATAAAAGTATTGAAATGAAACAGACTTTCATGACAGTTAATGTAAAAACAAGTTTTCTGCATGGAAAATCAGCAGTTATGGTGGCTTTTCATGCAAACCGACAACCAGAGAAGCAGCAAAGAGGCTGAAAGTAACTCAGGAGGAGCTGCAGAGATCCTCCACTCAGGTGGAAGTATTTGTTGCTAGGAGAACCTCTGGTCGAAACAATGGCTCAGTTAAAGTTCAGCTGTGGTAGAACTGACACTCTCCATCCAATCCAGCTGAGCTTTAGTTCTGTTGTAAAGAGGAATGGGTCAAATGTTCGGTCTAAAGATGCTCACAGCTGGTAGAGGTTGACTCCAGCAGATGGACCATAGAGCAAAGTGTTGGATCAGAGAGCGGTGAACACAAATACATCCCAGACTTTTCATATTTTCATTATTACAGAACACTGAAAACCACACGTCCTTTTCCTTCTACTTTAGTAGCCTGACTACAACACATTGTGATGTTCTGCTGCATAAAATCCCAAAGTTTGTAATTTCAAAGTGACAAAATGTGAAAAGATTTAATGGGTGTGAATATTTTTTATGAGGGATTATAGATGGAGGATGAATGTGTAGGAAATCAGAGGCAAATTTTTGGGAAAAATTTATTTTCAGAAACATTCCATGTTTGGTTTCTTTTTTCCCTCAAAGCAACATTTCTTAAACTCCTGCATGTATTGATGAAACCAGCTGGATGTGAGGATGTGTGAGAGGAGTTGCTCTGCCGTTTTTTATTAAATATGACCTAAAAGCATTTAACTTTCTCCTACTACCATTACATGACACATTAATTTTTTGTTTTAAGATCTCCATTAAGTTCTTGGTTTCCTCCTGCGGTGTGAAATCAGCCCTCTGTGTGTCTCTGTGGGTTGTTTCATTCCTCTCCTCATCCTGCTGCTCTGCAGAAGAAGACCAATTAGAAAGGAGCTGATTGTGACCTCTGCATCCACCTCAGCACTGCCGACAGGAGAGTTAGCATGTAGCCGGACTGTTTTACATGTTATCGACGGGCTGGGAGGCATCATAGTCATTTTATCACACCAATTTCATTCTTGGCCGATTTCCCCTTAGGCAGGTTAGTGGCAGCTTCCCATTGATTTTTCATGTAATTGATCAGAGACCTGCTGGAGCAATTTATTGGCCCACTCGCACCTGTGATTAAGGCTGAGGCCGCATGTGTTTATGCATGCACCAGCAGCTGCTTTCCCTGGGAGCGACCTCTGCGCCGTAAAACGCCGTGGTCCTCTGTGTGGAAACGGTCAGCCTAATGAAAGTCGTCCTGGTCTCCAGGAAGTTTCCCATCATGCTTGACCAAAGTCATGTCATGTCCAAAGTCAAGAGCAGCGGAGACGGCTGGCATAGACCCATCAGGGCTGACAGGCCTCACACAAAAACAGAGCAGAGTTTAAATCAGAGTAATCTGTATTCATTTGAAGCTCCTTCATTCATGGAAGTAAATATGAGAGCGCCCGGGGGGCCCGAGACCACAATGACATCAGCTTTGCATTTCTTTCGGTAGCCATCGATGGGATAATTACAGAAGAAGACAAAGACGAAGAGCTGAGTACTTTTTAAATATACACCATGTTAGCCGGGCATGTCAGGAGGAGCGAGGCGAGCAAAGGAAGCCGTTACAGGCCTTACTTACTGCGCTCTAAACCACAAGCTGAGTTGGAGTGCTTAGCGTTGCTGCAGCTCATCTCCCTTTGGTACTGTGACAGAGCTGGAATAGCAAGGATCAGGCATAAAGCCGCTCAACAAGCTCAAGAGCTATCAAAGATCCACCCTTTTAATTTGGTTAATTTACAGGCAGCTTTTTCACTAATAACGTTCTTGGAGTGCTACTTGACAAATGGAAATACACACAGGATGTTTCTGACTTGGAGGAGAAAGTCTCAGCGAATGTTTTGTGTTTTTTTAGACATCTGTCTCTTTTTCTAACTCCCTTCCTTCTCCTCGTCATCCTTCACTTCCTTCTTCCCAACAAACCGCCCTTTCAATTAGACTCAACCATAAATGAAACTAAATGTCTGCTCATTATTAGACTTCTACCATATTAGCGGATCTGTTCAAACCCTTGTGGCTTTGGAAACAACACCTACAACTTTAAGTTTTACGACGTGACCCGCAAAATTTTGGTCAGACTGAACATCGTGAAAATTACATGTGGTTTTAGGCCAAATCTGTGAAAAAAAGGAAAGAGAAAGGAAGAAGCTGTTTTCAGACACAAAGGCAAACACGAAATAATGAACCCACTTCATGTCTACTAAAGCTTCCTGATGCAATACAATACATTGGATAATGTTATGGGAATATGTGAATTTATTCAAAAATAACTGCTGAAGGAAGAAATTACAGAGGCGTTCCTTTGTGATTTGACTGTAATATGAGTTATCCATGAAGACACGTTCAGGATGCAAAGACGGGAGAGAAATATGAGGTGCAACAAACTACCCTGTGAGGAAATTAAATGAGACAAATTCACTCCTGTGTCAGAGTTTATTACTCAAAGCAGCTGCACATTATGGTGATTCAACAAAGAGAAATGAGACTAAAGTCTGCAATAATTACAGTGATGCATGGGAGTGATTTCAGGCCTTTTGGTTAGAAATCTGCACACATAATCTCAATAAATTACAACTTCACTGTAAAGGTCATTTATGTCAGCAACATATTAGCTACAACAAAATTATTTTAATACAGAATATTATGGCTATGTTAAGGCCTTTGCAATCCTTTGCATCCACTTTAAGAGACGTCCAGCAACCACTGAGGGTCATTAAAGCATTCCAGTTAAAAGTTGTGTGGAAGGAAAAAGTCTGGTAGAAAAAGATGAGCAGAGGTTAGCTGCACCGAAACCCGAACCACAGAGAATCTATGGGTTGAGACACCAGAGCCAACAATGCAGGCAAGCTTTTACATTTTTAAATTGCGACTCTAATAAATAAAATATATTACATTGAGAACGTCTAAACAGCATAAATGTAATAACAATTTGAACTTTTTGCATGTAAGAAATGGAACCAACTGCTGAGTTTTGTGAATTCAAAGAGAGAAGTTCCTGTTTTTAAAGGAGCCCAGATGAAGCTCGGTTAACGGCTGACTGCCTGAGTAGTCTATCATCTCTCCTCCCTGAAGTGCAGGCTCGCATGCCGTGCTGATATACATAAAAAGCTGCAGAGAGTGTTTTGAAATCCTCTCCAGCGTGTGCAGGAGGAGGGAAAAGTTGAAGTGTCCAAACTGCGCTGACACAGACGGGCTGATGTGCTCGTTAAGAATCAGGAGAGAGCACCAGCGGAGCAGGTCACCCTGTTTCTCACATCACAGCCCCATCAGAAATTCTTTCAAGTGTCCTTCTGCGTCGCCAAAGATGACAACGGCAAATCGATAAGCGCTTGAAATGAAAAGAAGCCGCCGGTTTGCCCCCGAGGCGAAAGATTTCATACCCGCCAGCCTTGTCTGAACTTCAGGCATTCCTCTGCATCTTTCTGCGTGAGAAAGAGGAGGCAGTTCACTCATTTTTTTTCTTCCTCTCTTTGTGAAAGAAGGTAAGAGAAGCAAATGCGGCCGAAGCATCAAGCCTCTCCAGACGCTGCGCTCCCCCTTTCTTCTGTACTTGCAGGCGGGGCGTAATGTGGAGAAATCTCTGTGATGCAGGGCTGATGCTTTCTTCTTTTATTTGCATTTTTTCTCATTTGAGCGTGTTTGGTAGGCTTTCCTTGAGAAATTGGTTAAATCCTGACAAACCGGGATGTTTGACATAAAGTGTTTGACATGAATTTGTCCTTATATCACACTGCAGGTCAGGCTCAGATGACTAGAAAATATTTAAAACAATCCCGCCTGGATCTTTTATTAGTCCAAATACTTCAACTGACGCAAAAATGCTTTTTTAATTCTGTATTTATTCCTACAATTGGATAATTTTATTCCAACAAATGTAGTTTATTAAATGTATTTCCAATTACTTGATTTTCATTATATATTTTTTTTCTTTTTTCTTTTTCTTTCTTTTTTTTTGTAGAGGAAGAAACGGCGCGTACGTTTTGCTTCAGTGTCCCCCTTTTGCGTGGAAATTCCCGTGTGGATGAGCGCATTAATTACTGGCTTAATGGGAGTATGACTAAAAATGTAAAAGACGGATTATGTGCCGGGATGGCGGGCTGGTGGAGGGGGCGGTGCGGTGCGGTGCGGTGCGGGGGGACTAACGCAGGCCTGCGTCCGGTCTGCTCGCCTCGCTTAAGATGCGGGTGGAACATGCATGCAGTCTCCATCAAACGAAACGGATCCATAAAGAACATTTGCATCCGAGCCAGCTGTTCACTCCGTCCGCACATAAATCCGCAACACGATAGCGCTCTGTCTGGCGCAGAAGGAGGCCACTGCATCTCTATAAAAGCGACGCTCTCAGCTTTTATTTGAAATATTATGTTTTGTGGGTGTATTAAATTAGCTATAAAGGATTTTTTGTGTCTTATCAAATAGTCTTTAATTGAGGCTGAATGGTTGCAGAAATGAGAAAACATGTAATTATTATCTGAATTTAATAGATATGAACTGTTGCAGACAGCTGTGGTTGCGTCTTGTTTATTCTGCGCCCAATTTACCAAAGTTATAAATAGTTTGGCCTTTCATTAATAAGAAAACGAGTTATTAAAAGTTATACACGCCCGTAATGTTTAGATAAAAAGTCGTTTTCATCACCGCTTCCTTCTTGAAAAGACGCATCAGAATAGTTGGATTGTTGGTGAAAGTTGAGAGTTGCCCTCTGCTCTGCGCAAACATGCACACCCCTTTGTGAGCGCGCGCACACCCAGGCACACAAACACACGAGTTCCCCTCTGAGCTCAAAAGCTGGAAAAATTGCGCCACTCTTGGAGCGTCTTTCAAGGGAGGAAAAAAAAGTTGAGGAAGACAGAAGAGGACGAGCCAAGGGGAGACTCGGATGAAAGCGCCTCCTTCGCACTTTCTCCGCGCGCTGTAAACAGACACTTATTTATGCGCATAAATGAAACAAACCTAAAGGCAGCGCCGCGTCTCTTTTTTTGGATACGCGCGGCGTGTGGGAGCTCCTCCATGCGACGCTCACGTTTACGGACAGAAAGTTCACCGCCGCTGGAGCTCGAGGTTGTCTGAGTTTGAGCCGTGAGCGCGGCTTCTGAGGACGGTGGGATTTATTTCCTCACTTTACAAGAAAACGCCGACGGTTTGGAGACAGAAAAAAAAAATCCCTGTCCCGTCCAGTGACCGCAGCTGGTGAGTACAGGAGGAGCTGGAGCGCTTTGAGTAAAAAAAGAAAAAAACAGGAGAACCGAAATGTGAGCTAATGCGAGTGAGGGAATTTGTTCCACTTTGTGCGTTTTCTGATGTTTATTTCAAACCCGTGACTGGAGGAACATAAATGGGGGATGTGAGGGCACGGTTTGGCGCACAGGTCGGCGGATGATCATGAGGTGTTATAGCGGTGATGGAGAGCCGGGACACGGGAGAGCGCAGAGTGAAACATGCAGTGCGATCCTATTAATACGCAAAAACTACCAAAAGAAGGCAAACAGCGGACATTTAGAATAATTAAATCTTCTATCTGGAGTCTAAACACTTCGATAGGTAAAATTCCGCTTGTTATGATTTACTAATAAATATTCAGGTGATGTAGGTGGAAATTCATCAATTTTGTTCCTTAAGAGAATAAAATAATAGAAAAACGAGATGACGCTGATAGTCCCGCGTCTTTAAATAATACAGGACCATATGATGGAGGTTAGTGGGCTCATCCTGCCGGTGGTGGCTGCAGCCTCGTGCTCACGCTGTGCTAATTTCACGAGTAAAGCCTGCGTGGGGCGATGCCAGCTTTCTGTCTGCACTGGGCCCGATGCCATGAGACTCACTGATTCACATCAACTGCTGGTGCTGAGAGCAAACGGGCTCCACGGAGTGAGAATGAATGGATGAACGGGATGAAAATAAGTAAAGTGGTGATGGCGATGCTGATGCAGCTATCTTTAAACTGCTCCCACAGGGCAATTTATCCCAAATAGACATTAAAAAGAAGGGCCTGTGGCGGTTAAGGCATTATTACCCTTTAATTTACTCTAAATTGTATTATTATTATTATTATTATTATTATTATTATTATTATTATTATTATTATTATTATTATTATTATTATTATTATTATTATTATTTAGGGCAGTTGTATTCATTTTTTTAAATTAAGAAATTAATTTTCCTCACTTTTCTTTTCACTTTACTTTGTATTTAAAATGTATTTACAATTAATTTAATTTGGATTTTATTTATTTTGCGTAGTGTTAGTTCTTTCTGGAAAAAGGAAATGCAAATTTGTTAAATAATATTTTCAAAAGCAGATAATTTGTGGGTGGATTTATGTGATTGTTGCTGTATTAAAATCTCAGTTTTCTAAATAAAATCAAACCAGGTTTGCCTTCAGAGGCCGCGTGTGTAAAATCCTGGAGGGAGCTCTCATTAAACCTCTCTGATTAGATAACGCGGAGCAGCGAGCAATAACCTTCCACCTTCCAGCCTGGCCTCCCACTCTTTCATTTTGCTGCTGAAAAATAGAGAAGGGCTTCTGGAGAACTGTCGCGCAGCTACACACTGTGTAAAACTTAACCTCCAATATCTGCATCCTCTGAATGAAAAACAGGGAATATAAATAAAAAAAACGCAGCGAAGATGTAGAGCAGGTGAGGAGGAGAAGTGAGGAAAATGGTTAACAGCTTGACTGCATGCAAATTTCCTCCCGCCTCGAATTATCATAAGCAAACAGTGTGAGCCTGGACTAATAAAAACCCATCTGTGTAACTTCATATCGAGGTAGTATGAGGGTTGCGATAATGAATTTTGTAATATCCCACCGACAGACATCTCAATCAGACTCTAATCCCGTGATTTTACCACGGAATCACTCCACTTCCAACTGCAGCAGACAGCAGCAAAACACGCGTGGAGGCTCAGGCAAAACACGACGTGTTTTACCCACGCCACAGAAATCAGACAATGCAGTAAAACAATCGGAAATATGTCGACAGCAAGTGAGGAGGGCGTCACAATTATTGTTTTAATGCAGCTGTAATTTCTGACACGCTTCAAAAAAAGTTCTATAATAAAATTTAACCAGAAAAAACTCATTAGAAGTATTTCACTGACAGTCATCACTGATTCATACTTTTATTATCTTAAATTAAATAGCACCATGTCTTTATTTCCTGATTTTTCAAGCTTGATTTTTTTAATGTAAATTATTTCTATTAGGTTTTGGTCAATTTAAAGTGTTTCAGAGAATTATCTGAAGACTTCACTGTTATTATGGGAAACTAAAATATTTTCTAACCTTAAACGTTTTTAGGTTGTAGTCAAACTAACTGAATATTTTGTGTTTATCTAAATTGCAGAACAGTGACCTCACAGCGCCACAATGGAGTCCCACTGCCGCAAACTGGCCACCACCTGCGCACAAATAGGTGAGTCTCCTCAAGTTTATTCATTTAAAAACAGCGAAGAAAAGAGAAAAAAATCCATTCAGACATTTAATATTTAACATTTAATTAAACATTTAATTAAACATTTAATTAAACTCCTTAAAAATCACATTCAAATATACCGGTTATAATAATAATAATAATAATAATAATAATAATAATAATAATAATAATAATAATAATAATAATAATAATAAACTAAAAATTAAAAAGAAGGACATTTAGTCATTATCTCAATTCATTCTTATGTTTGAGAAACAACCTCCTTCTCTAATTACGTCGACGTGACGTCGGTCACATATTGTCTTTTTTTCTGATAAAATGAAAAATAGTGCAGGTAAATATTTTTCTCTGTCAATTTTAGCAGTCTGATAAAAAATGTGAAGACATATTGGCCTCTGTGGGTCATTGTTCTTTGTCTTAGTGCGCCACCTGCTGGACAGATGGAGATGTATTCTCCAATTTTACAGCAGGCTGAGTTGATGACGAGGTTTGGTTTGAGCGGATAAATAATGTTTAGCCGAATTAATTTTCAACCCCTTGTTTATTTAATTTAATTTTTTCTTTTTACAGTTTTGAATGTAAGAAAAACAAATTTTATCCCGTCAACTTTTCAATATATTCAGTGAATATAGAAACGATTTTCAAAAAAAGAAAAAAAGATTTATTTAAGTAAAATTGAATTATTTCATTGCTCTCTAATTCGATTCGAAACTCACATTCAGCTGTAAAAGAACAAACTATAACTTTGATTGTGCAACTCGGTAAACATCGATGTGGCTGCTGGATTCATCCCTTCATCCAAACCACCGCATATTAGGAATAATATGATTAATAGACGCAGAAACTGGCGAGCAGGAGCTGCAGATCACAGGGAGACGGGCGTCATCTGTGCCGCCCTGTAATATATGCAGCGCTCGGTGGATTGGCTCCTGGGAAAACTAAATGTATAATGAAAGCCTATTCGTGAGCAGGAATACGCTAATGGTGGAATCTGATGTCTTCTTAATCCTATGTAAAAAGCCTTGTCGTCTCCCGCTATATTGACTGAATTGCTAATTAATGGCCCTCTATGGCGGAGGCCTATTGCACGCAGTAATCCGCAGAAGAGAGATAAAGCATTCAGACTGTAGAAATGAAGAGGAAACCGATAATCCACTTCAAGTTTAGTATTACAATATGGCTGGAAGAGGAAAAAATGGCCTCACACTGTTTGCTGTATTATTATTATTATTATTATTATTATTATTATTATTATTATTATTATTATTATTATTATTATTATTATTATTTATGTGAAAATCTTCGTAATTTCTTGTTTTTCACATAACAGTCGCATCTAAATGGTTCCGCTCCAGTTGATTTGTCATGTAATCGGCCTGCAGGAGTGGTGACTGATGTGTGTTTCTGTGCGTGTCGGTGGTCTGCTGGTATTTATATATATATGTGGGGAGGGTTTTCATATATCACTGCGCCAAGTCCAAATGCGCTGCATGAAAGCGCGTCCAATTGGGCACGTGGGAGATGAAGGGCTCCTTTTTAGTTTTTCTCGTTTTTTGATGATGATGATGATGATGATGATGATGATGATGGTGATGGTGGTGGTGGTGGTGGTGGTGGTTATTCATGTTAAGGTGCATTTTAACCCGAGTGATGACCTGCTTCATCACATCTCCGTCACTGGTTTTCTCACACACATTTGTTCCTTTTTCTTTAATGCGTCACGTTCATTAAATGAATGAGATGAAAATTAGATGAGAAGGAAGAAAAAGTCCCAGACGGAGCAGACTGCAGGACCCAGCAGCAAAGTGAGGACAGATCCGGTTTAAGCGCTGATGATGGAGTAATCCGTCCTCACCAAACCTGGGCTGCGGCTGCTGGAGGCCCGCGCGCCTCAGCCGAGCTTCATTTAATGAATCCGAGAAGCCTAACACCGAGGGGTCAAGAGGATCACTCCATTTGACAGCTAGTGTGTGGCTCTTTTGCATGTCGTGAATCAGAAAGTCTGTGAGGTCAGGCTTTTTGTGTCTTGGACTCGATTTGTTGAGGTCTGTTTTGCTTTTATTGCCTTTGACCGAAAATCCACACTGGAAGAATTTAACAAATTAAACTGGTTTCTTTGGCTAGATTTTTGTCAACGATTTTGGAGAGAAATAATTTTTGTTTTAACTGCTGAAAGCCACTCAGTTAAATCATTCTATTGTAATTATTCCTCATCTAGTTTGTCCTTTAAGAGTTGGTCTGTGATCAATGCATAAAAATAAGTTTTAGATTTATTCTGTAAAGGTTTTCCTTGACAGCCTCAGTTAAAATATCTCATGTTTTTGCTCAGCTTTTGAACGAGTTTAACTTGAACGTGAACTCTGTCACTATTTTAGTTCTAGATGGACACGAGTTAACCTCCAAACCAACCTTTTCCAGAATGGTTCAGCTGGGACACAGCATGTCAGCAAAACTCTGTGACTTTACCTAAATATACTTTAAAATAATTGATGAGAGTCAGACTGCATAAGGGAAACACAGCAAAAGGATAAATAAATGATTCTGCAGCCTGAAGTAATTTTGAACTATAAAAGTTCAGAAGATTTCAGAAGTTTTGTTCACACTTGTCCAATGGAAGTCAAATTAGGTCAAATCTCTATTTCAACTAAATGGGAATTAGATTGTAATAGATGATCGTGTTGTACTGAGGAAGACTTGAAGTCAAAAACTCATTAGAAACAGAAGTTCTCTTTTTCACAAAGGTTGTTCCCTGGTGTGTCTGTTCACCTGATTCTGACTGCGGAGCAGCAGGGGCAGGCTATTACATGGTGGTGGGAGCATTATGCTGTGGGGACGCTTTACTTCAACACATCACAATTATGATCTGAATGTTCACAGACTGAAGTGCTTGGTGTAAATTAGCCTTTGGATGGAGTCGTTTGACTCTTTTCCTTCAGCGCCTCCATTCTGCGCCCCTGTGCGAACACACATGCGGCACGTGTGCGCTTTTTTCACATAGCATGCGTGTCTGGCAGTTAGCGTCAGCTGACAAGTGCGCGCAGATAGTTTTGGAGCGCTGGCGCCACCACAGCCCTTCTTTTGAAGTTAACATTTGTTTGTCCTTTCACGGGACCTCTGCGGTGCAGAAGGTGTTTGTCTTTGATATTCAGTGCGCATCTATTTTCTTTGCGCCTTTCAATAAAAGCCGCTTTATCCACTGAGCAAACTGCAGCGACAGAGCCGGGGAGAGTGCAGCTCAGCCTGGGTAACAGCGGCACTCCATCTCTTTACCGGGCCACTGGACCCGTCTCATAAAATGAGGCCAAACTGTGTTATTTTCATTTTTATTTGGTCTTGGGCTGCTGCGCAGCGGCGGCTCGGGGCGCAGCTCGGTACACCGTGCGTCTCATCTGACTTTACATGCTTTTATTTGGAAGAGGAAAAATAAGCGCCAGCCCCGGCATAAATACACTGGCAGACATATCTCGTTTCTGCGAGCTCCGGTTGGTTGGGCACATCCACATGGACGCGCCTGTCAGAGAGAATCGGGGCGGGGGCAAAGCGGTGACGTGGAGGTGTGGAGAGAGGCGCAGTTGGATGGGCAGAGCACAGGCAACAGCTGAAATGAGCAGAGAGCGCTGGAGTGTGTGTAAGCCTCTGGATCTAATATCACCTACCTGTCCTTGTCACTCTGATATTCAGCCAAGGTAGCCGCAGTTTTCCATCGATGCTGTGATAAAACTCAATGGCCTGTTTTAAAGCGTTCTCCAGTTTAAACAGAACGAGGGCTTCATCTCAGCAAGAGGAACTGTGCTGCTGTGCGCTTTTTGGACAGCTGAACACATTCCGGAGTCGGACTTTCCGCTCAGCCTTCCTGTGCTAGAAGCTCGTGAGATCTTTCACCGATGAGCTCTATGAGGGATCCATTAAATATAGACCACCACCTCACAGGGAATAAACTCGCCTCCACGCACCACACGGCTCTGGCGATGGCTTCCAGCCTGCAGCCGCTGCAGCGCTCCGTGGACTCTAAGCACCGGTTAGAGGTGCACACTGTGTCGGACACATCGAGCCCGGAGTCTGTGGGTAAGAACCGGCCGGGGTTTCACCCGGAGTCCCAGAGATCATCTGGTTATGAAACAATAGATGGCTGTTATCAGTCACCATGAAGGGAGATTTATACGCATAAAAACCGGAGCTGTCATTTTAATAGCCGCTCATATGTCTCTGCTTTGACGGTGAATTATTGTTTTTTGTATTGTTTGTTTTTAAACAGTTTAAATAGTTTCTTGTATTTTTAACATTATTACAAAAAGTAGAGTGCAACTTAAAAGGAAAAAGTATATATTTTTAAATCAATTAAACATTAAAAACTTCTTTAAAAGGATAAAAAATATCTGGATTTTATTCTTTTTTAAATTCAAAGAGCAAAATATCAATCTAAAAACCCGTTTTTTTATATATATATAGAAAAAGAAAAAATACAAAATAAAAACGACGATTCCTCTGACGACCCGTCCAAGAAGAAGAGGCAGCGGCGGCAGAGGACTCACTTCACCAGCCAGCAGCTGCAGGAGCTGGAGGCCACCTTCCAGAGGAACCGCTACCCGGACATGAGCACCAGGGAGGAGATAGCCGTGTGGACCAACCTCACAGAGGCCAGAGTCAGGGTGCGTAAACACACACACACACACACACACACACACACACACACACACACACACACACACATACCAAGCGCGTAGCACTTCTGATTCTCTCTGCACATGAACACAATTTATAGTTTTTTTAATTATGCGGCTTTTTGGCACAATTACGCGCGTAAATAAAACTTTATGGATTGCTGAAATGTAGTACAATATTATAAATAAAATGTTACTCATAAAATAATTAAAGGGAAATAATTTTTAAAATACTGCAGGATAAAACCACATTTAATTTGACCTCATTCCAATAAACTTGATCAATTATGACAACGCGCAAATATTTATCTCAGTACAAAAAATCTGGAAATTATCTTTATCGTTTAATTATTTTAAATATAATTACAAAATACGAAATGTCTTATTTGCCTATTAGGTGTAATTAGGCAATGATGACGCTGTTAACAGTTGAGGTTATTGACATGCCACTTGTGTTCTTCTCTCCGTGTAAAAGAGGTGCAAAGCTCGTATTTTGCGATTGTCGCCCTGACGTTGTGTGATTAAGGTCAGAGTGTTTGTGGAAGCATGCGGGGGAATACACATCCACTCCACGCCAAGATGCTCCACTGAGACTGCAGTGTGTATTCCACGCAGATAGAGGCGGCTGTAAAACTGGAGTTCTCTGCGCAAATGGGAATGAGAGGGATTTAATTTTAATTATGTACATTTAGGGGGAAAAAAAATAGAACCCAATATAAAAAATGCACAAATAACAAAAATAAAAATAAGAATGAAAAAGTGTATTTTATCTCTTATATTTGTTATTTTTTGTGCTCTAGGTTTGGTTCAAGAACAGACGAGCCAAGTGGAGGAAACGGGAGAGAAACCAGCAAGCCGAGCTGTGTAAGAACGGCTTCGGCCCGCAGTTCAATGGACTCATGCAGCCGTACGACGACATGTATCCCAGCTACACGTACAACAACTGGGCCGCCAAGGGCCTCACGTCCGCCTCCTTATCCACCAAAAGCTTCCCCTTCTTCAACTCCATGAACGTCAACCCTTTATCCTCGCAGACCATGTTCTCGCCGCCCAACTCCATCTCCTCCATGACCTCCAGCATGGTGCCATCCGCGGTGACCGGCGTGCCGGGATCCAGCCTGAACAGCCTCAATAACTTGAACAACCTCAGTAACCCTTCCCTCAACTCTGGGGTGCCCACGCCGGCGTGCCCCTACGCGCCGCCGACCCCTCCCTACGTGTACAGAGACACTTGTAACTCCAGCCTGGCCAGCCTGAGACTGAAAGCCAAGCAGCACTCGAGTTTTGGATACGCCGGGGTTCAGAATCCAGCCACCAATCTGAGCGCTTGCCAGTACGCGGTGGACAGGCCGGTCTAATTGCTACCTGCACTGCAAAAAATCGCCACCGAGCTGACATGTTAGAGGACAAAGCATTTTTAACCCCACAAAAGATCATTTTGAACTGTTTGAAGTATTAAAGGAAATTTACTGCTCGCCTGGTAACCAAGACTCAACTTTTCCATCAAATTATGAGAAAAATGTGATTTAATTCGCTCTTATTGACTTTCATTCATTTTCACGCAGGGAATCTGATTTAGAGGGTTATGTTTGTGACGGTGGTTATTTTTTGCAGTGTGCGGATAATTAATAGCAGCCGTCCACAGAAACAAGAGACTACTACAGCTACTTTTCTCTCTCTCTTTTTTTTTCTTTCGAAACAAGGGCACTAGAAGACTGAACCACTGAAACACACTCAGCTCCTCCTCGGAGTCAAACTGAACCGGGAGTTTTTTAAGTTTCTTCCTCTCCGATGAGCGATGGCCTCATTCACTGAGTTAAAAAAAAAATCAAAATAAAGGCCTGTTTCACTTTTCACAGCTCGTCATGAGGGCTTTTTCCCTGATGGATTCTGGACGTTAACTGTTGACAGAAATGTTCCTGTAAATATATTTGAATGATCATCTCCTGTTTGTTGAAGCGGCTGCGCTCCAACGCTGCAACTCCTCTCCAGGTTCCAACTTATCGACGCATGTGGATAAAAAAAATACAAATCCTAAAAAAAGGAATCATGTTTTGCTTGCAAACAAAAAGGGAATGTACATACTAAAAACGCACCAGTTGTGTGTTTCGAACATATTATAAATTTATTATTAATGTCTGTGTGAATATCGATTTAGAATAGCAATTCTGGATTTTAAAAAATAATAATAAGCATCCAAAAATGTTCCTGCGACAAATTATTTGGTTTTTTGCTCTGTGTATACTATTTGGTACGGAATTATGTTGTTTTCCCCCATCAATTCCCGAAATATTGTGTTTTATTTAATGGAAGTAAATATATTGTTCCAAAAACATTCTGCTGGGCGACTTTTATTTAATCTTTGTGCAAGAAGTCCGTTAGCGGAGTGCAAAGCAGTGACAGTCTGTCTATAGCCTTTCGATTGTCTGAGGCGCTTGTGCAGCTAATCTATAGAGGAAAACAATGGGCCGCTCCAATACACATGGCACCGGGATGCTCCGGCAGATTAGCCCCTGAATGCGTGTCTGTCTGCCTGCCTGCTCCAGCCAAGAGCCGCGGCTGCTCGCTGGGGCTTGAAATAACACCGGAATCAACAAAAAGCTGCACTGCGGCGCACACAACAAAGACAACAATCCATTAAGTTCCGTTCTCTGAAGTGGATTTTTTAGAGTCAATGAAACCTTAGAATAATGTTTAAAAAGAAATAAGGCGATTCAAACGCAGTCATGCATCAAATCAACCCTGCTTTGTTGGACTCTTATGTACACACCTTAAAACTTGCTTTGTTTTGTTTCCAACCAGTTCTTCTTTGTAGACACGCAACCAACCTTACTCATCTGTTTGCCCTTTTATTGTTTTCATTGGCGCTGCTGATTTTTTTATGCTTTAAATGTGCACAAACGTGACAAAGCCAAACAAACTATGAGTATGAAGCTTGAGCAAACATGCAGAGCTGCAGAGGTATGAAGGCCGGGGATGCATGCAGGAGGAAGCGGGGGATGAATGCAGCGTTCATGGAAGAAACACAGCCCACCTCCAGCAGAACGAAAGAAAATATGTGCAATATGCATGCAAAATGCTATATTTATATTTTATTCATTTTATATTCCCCCATAATGCAGACATGGGATGTAAAAGTGCAGCATTCCGCAGTTTTTAGCACAAAGGTGGTCTATTGGCCCGATCCGAAGATTCACTGTGAGATTCGCCTGAGGTCGCCTCTCATGGGGCTTTATTATGAGCAGAAATAAATCTCAGTAAGTCCCGAGTGTTGTTTTTACAAAAGTGCCAAATAACAAACACCAGCGAAGCGTTCATCCGTTTCCATATATGCCGGTGCCGTGCGCAGCTGCAAACCCGTTAAGATTTTCCACAAGTGTCACCTTTGGATGGAGTTGGTAAGGCGCGGAAATAATCATCCTGTAATGGTGGGGTGGAGGGGATAAACCCGGGCCAATACACAAGTCTGCAGTCTGAATACACATCGACACAATCAACATGAGACCTGAAGAGGAATCAGCGGGAAATTGTTCATTTGGCTGACACGCTGATCAGGACTGCACACTTCTGTGGATCCCCACTTCTGCTCAAAGGTAAGCATCATCTTATATTTAATTAAAAAATAAATAATAATAATAGGTATGAATTTAAAATGTAATTATTGCATGGACGTTAGGTCTGCACTTTTGAAAATACATTTAATAATTTTTCTTCAGGAAATGTAACCTTTTTGCAACACCGCAAATATTTTTGCACATTTTGATGCTTAAGCAAGAGTTGAAATTACATTGAATTCACGGATATATTATCTGGGTATATTTTATTTGAAATACTTATCCTAACTAATGCGTCAAAGAAAACACCTTTCTAAGGGATTCATAACATTGTTTTCAAATTATTGCATCATGTGTAAAATTTGTAATAAAATGCACGAATAAAGATGGTATTTTCAGTCTCATCCACACATCCCCTGCTTCATTTTTACCTACAACGCCGCAGTCCATCCTGAGGGGAAATTAGTTCCACTTGCTGATTTTAGAAGGAAAACTCGCTGCTCTCAGCAGAATTTAAATTAAAAAGACAACAAATGCAAAAATCCAGCAAAAATAATCACAGCCTCTAAAGATTCATGCAGATTAAATATGATGCTGTTTGGTGATGACGGCAAGTCTTCACAGAAGATTTCTGGCTTTTATGAATATGTTGGTTATATTTAATGCTAGGAAACTATTTTGGGTGAATAATGGATGTAGAAAATTTGACTCAGCATTGTTTTTACAAATTAATACGAACTTTTTTTTCTCCTTTCTGCATGTCATCTGTTCTTTTGCTGTTTAGTAACTCTGTGTTGCTGTAGCAAGCAGGAAATGTGGGAGCTGGAGGGATATGGGTTAAGATAATGAACACAGATTCCGGATGTTTCAGAGCAGGCAGGGTGGCTCGGATCAATAGTTTATTATTTGAAGGAGGCAGTGAAGCAACAGAGCCAAATTAAATCACAGCAGGACTCCGAAGGGACAGAAACACTCAGCTGGGTGAGGTCAGTGCTGTCTGTCTGTAGGTGAGAGAAGATGGGAGACACGTCAGCCTGGTCCATACGTATGTTTGCACACATGTTGGTATGCAGGTGTAGTTTGCAGTGAGACACTTTGGCAAGAGTTGGGCCAACAAGCATGAGCTCTGCAGCAGAGAGGACTCCTGTGTCTGGGGGAGGTGGAGTGTTTGGCTCTTAACCAATGGTGGCCCAGCAGCTTCAGCTAAAGGTCACATGGTGTGACCTCACACATTCTCACCCTCACCTAAGGCCTGAAGAGAGGTTTTCCACAAGATTCATTACAACCCATCTATAGTAACAGGAAAAAAGCTTCTCTGGCAAACTTTCAAAATAAATCAGAAGATGCCTCGATTTATTTCAACATTTGTGTCTGTTTACTTAGCTCAAAATGAAAAACTAGAAATGCTTTTTTTCATAAAAGCGTCGATCTAAAACAGGGTGAAAGTGTTTTATTTTAGTGAGTTTGGCTGGGAGTAGGTGTGCTGTGGGGAGTTCAGGCCCTGCTCAGCGCCGGTGTCTGCTGTGTGTTTGCTCAGAATACATGTGCCATTCGTGCAGCCGTGTAGGAGCTCCTCTGGCTGTGGAAGCTGGGAGCAGTTGGAGGGCAGGCGGCAGGCTAGAGCGTGTGAAAGCAGATAACCAGGACGGATTTCATGACGCACACACTTCCTGTTCTCTGAAGTTCTATTAAAGAGGGATGAAAACAAAACACACACACACAGATCCGAGTTGTTTTCTCTCCAAATCAATTTCTGCACATTGAGAGCATGCTGAAAAGATCAGCGGAGCAGCTCTCATGGAGCTTGAAGGGAGAAAAAAAAGGCTCCATCATGAGGGACTTGAGAATTTAGATGATACGGTTGATGTTTGAGGGTGAATATCACCTGCTATTTTTACAACTGAATCAAAAATCAGAAGCTCTGCTGCCATCTGGTCAAAAGAAAATATTCAAGTTCCAATAAAGAGGACTCTGAATTAAAGGGATAGTTTGGAAAATTTCAGCTGAGAAATCATCAGTAAAATTCCCCTCAGCTGTTGTAGTCAGATCAGCATGAGTCTATAGGAAAGTAAAGAAATCCTCAGAGTGCAGTTAGACTAACAAGCTAATCAGAAAGACATTGCTGTCCTGACTTAGTAGGCTCAACTCAAAATGTCCATCAGACCCGCTTATCTTCTCTTATGGAGAAGATACAGGGAAGCTTTTATGTTCACAGTGTCACTTTTCAGGAATTGCATGATGCAACCTGGAAACAGCTGCAGAGTGTAACTTTTATAAGTTAAAACTGTCAGCATGTCGATACAGTTTAACATGAGAAAACATCCAACTCCTCTCCCTCCTCCCAGTGGTCCTTCTGCCATCTGCAGAAATACATTGTTCCAGATCAGAAGCAAGCAACCAGTGGCAGAGAAAAAACTTGTCATTACAGGAAAAGTTGTTAATCCGCCGTCATCGGTGGCTATACTAACTAACCTGTGCATTCATGGAAGGGGTGGGAAACGAGCTGTAGGCTAGCAGAGCAAGGCGCATGGCCTGAGGGGGGGTACACAAGCATGATTAACAGCAGTAAGACTGTTCTCTTGTTCTGATTGGTTGTTTCTGATGGAACCCAGTATTTCTTCAGATGGCAGTATCACCACTGGCAGGAGGCAGAGGAACTTGATTTTTTTTATGATTATCTGACTCATAATATACTGTGAAGACACTTTTAACAAATAAATAAAAATCATATTATTTTAAAAAGTTGCATACTGCAGTTTTAATGCATACAAATGTCTTCCAGCTCAGACAAGCAGCAGAAAAGTTTTAGCTTTTAGCTGTGGACTTTTTTTTAGCATAACAGTGAAGTTTACCACAGAGTGTGGCCAGGCTCTGATGGAGGCCAGTGCTGCTGAAGTTGGGCTCTGATTTGTTTAAGGGCTGAATTTAATCATAATATGAAGATCATCCTTTAGCTTTTTCTGTTGATGAATGTTTGAATGTGTTTTATTTTGTGGTGGGGGACAGAAAGAACATTCCTACCTAGACAATGAAGGTTTTCATCTTGTCCAAAAACAGAGACAACATCATGATTAGTGCTTTTTCTGGAACTAGAACCGCTTTAGATTGAGACAAGCATGAAAACCACAACACAGAAACAAGTCAAACATGGTTTGAGTATTTCTGCATCTTATTAAGATATGGTTTGTGATTTATAAAAACAAAACGGTGGAGCTCATAACATGAGCCCCCACAGGTTGGTCCATTTGTCAACATGTATTTTAGGAATTTAAAGAGAGTGTCTATCAGTGAGCCTGTGTGATGTTCCACACTGTATGCAACTCATCCCACCCAGACATGCATCAGATCATTTCTGCTTTTACTGGATGGGAATGAAAACAACTGGAAGATCTACAGGATTTCTATGGGAATAATCAGTTTCTGAAGTCTTCCTCAAGCTTCGTCACGTTAACCCGACAAGTCCAAAGCTGCTAACATTTTAGCCTTATCTATAGAATCGTGTTCAGACACCTGCAGTTTACACAGGCTGCCCCCCTCCTGCACTGTTTTCTGTTTTCTTTGGGCCTGTCATCTACTGTAACAGCTTAATTGACGTTTACCTCAGTTTTGCGGCTGTCAGCCACCCAGAGTCTGAGTTTGAAGAGCAGCTCGGCACGACCGCTTCCCAGACTCCAGCTTTAGCTAGAAAATTACACCTGAGCACTTGTGTTTGCTTTAGTGCTTCTTTCATTTCATGTCCCACAATCTTCACAACCCAAGGTGAGTCAGAAAAGGCAGAGGGTAATTGTGGAAAACAGAATCTGAGTCTTTATTTTTCTTAGCTGCAAAGAAAAAGAACGAACAAAGAAAGTCAGAATGACAGAATCAAAGTACAAGAAGTTCTTCAACTTCTCTTTTGGATTTAGCCTTAAACATCCAACCTAACACTGAACATTTGCGCTCTTGAATTTCTTCAGTCTCTCCGTAAAGATCATGTTCAGTCATGCAAAATATACAAACCTGCCATATTTCTGCGCCGTAGTTTGAAATGATGGCAGGAACAAAGGCAGGAACGCCTGCAGAGTTAATGTCACACTTTACAGACCGAGTCAACGTTCCAGCTGTACAAACACCACATCTCTGAGCATAAAATGAGCAATATTACCAGGAAGCCAAGTAAAGAAAAACACACAATATCACAATTTATTCACCTAATTCCAACTTCAGTTCAGTTCCTGAGTCCAAACAGAAATGTTTTCCAAGAGAAATCTCTGTGCTTTCATGTTGTGTGGTTATGGGACAGATTCTGCAGAAATATGGACACACACATGATTTTAGTTCTGCTGAGTAAATTCTTGTCTCTTTATTCTCTCGTCCTTGTTTGGTTACTGGCCTTTCTGTTCTTATACCACACAGGTGGGCACACACACAAATCTGTGTGGAATGTTGAAAATTGTACTTAAATGTATTTGGGTGTGATCCTTTGTGGTATTTCAGGTCACTGTAGCTGTGTTACAATCGGAAAGTTTCAGGTTTGATTCCAGCTTCCTCTTGTCTCTGAGCCCCTGGGCAAGGCACTTAGCCTCACGTTGCCTGCTGCTGCATGTGAGGCAGAACTTCATCCAGTCTGTTTGCACTTGGCTGTGATTTACAGTTTTGGGAAAGTATTCACACCTTCTGAATTTTTTACATTTTGAAGCTTTACAATCACCAAAGATCTTCAGTATTTAATCAATAGAACCCAAATTAGTGCACAACTGGGAATTGAAAATAAGATATGGTTCAGATCTTTTTAGAAATAAAAGTGTGCCATGAATTTGAACTCAGCCTTTTTTACTCTGTTACCTCTAAGTAATACCTAGTGCAATTAATGGGTGGGGTCTTAAGTTATCTGATTATAAATGGAGTTCTCTTGTGTGTTTCTGAACTTAGAGATTCTTTGGAGAACAACCAGAATCATGAAGACCCAGGAAGCCAGAAGCAGGTCAGGGAAAAGTTCTGGAAGAAACTCTATTAAAACTGGAGGAGACTTATTTATATTTATAAAAAATGTTAGAAACTGTTTATCCTCTTCTTTCCACTTAACAGTTATTTGTTATTTCATATTTTCTCTCTCACATAAAACATGAATCAAATAAATTGAAGTTTGTTGTTGCAATGCGATGGAAAAGAGAAAAACATTGAGGGTATGAATACTTTTGCACTGTACATTACTCACTGTGTAATTATTTTCATAGTTGCACAAGGCACCAATGTAATAATTACACTGGCAGTTTTCAAACTCTGTAACTAAACCCACTTTTGGCAGAGTCAGCACCAGTAATTGCTGCCACATTTTTCATAACTTCAAGGAAATAACTTGGATGTAAGCAGCATTTCTGAGAGCATTTTATAACTAGTTGATGTTTTTGTTATTTTATTTTGAAGCGGCAGCAGAAGACCCTGAACATCAGCAGTTTGCTTTCATGGTTCTCAGATAAAATGTCATCTGCTCTGTTCAGAGACAACGGGCAGACGGCCCCACAAAACTACAGAAATGAATAAAAAAAATGCAGAATCAATATACTTAGAAGGTTTACAGCAGAAAACACTTTAACACATTTCTAATAATTTTGCATAGAAATTTCTTATGTTTTATATTTTTACATTAAAACATCGAAGAACCCAATTATTGTAAACTTTTTGAGAAATATCAGAAATCTTTTGTTTTAAATGTATGTCTTACTTAGTATTCACATATTAAGCATTCTTTAATTAATGTAAGCTCTAGATCAGTGGTTCTTAACCTTTTTTGACGACCAGTTTCATATGCGCATTCACTGAACCCTTCTGTAGTGATAAATAAAATATTTTTTTTTTCCCCCCAAATTCAAGATCATTAATTCTTCTTAAAATGTAGACTCTCTGAGAACAGTTCTTCAAAACATAGTCAGTGCTTTCAGCAAAGTTGAGCTGACTGTCCAGGAACGACCCAAGGTATTTAAAATCTGCCACAGTTTCAACAGGTTGGCCATCTAGAGAAACTGGAACCACTTTAAGGTCTTGTTTAGATTATTTAATTAGCTCTACATTCTTAAGAGAATTAAAAATTAATAATAAATAATAAAGACTTTGCGGTATTCTGATTTAGAAATGTAATTATATTAGTTGTGTTACCACCCCCACGCCACTAGAGGCAGTACCAACCCCGAAAATCTGCGACTAAGGAGCAGAATTAGAAGTACACCGAAAGCTACAGAATTTGGTAAAAACGGTGAGCTTTGCTGAAAGACACAAGTTCAAATCCACGCTGAGTGGAACTCCTTCAGTCGGTGCTCCTCTGCAGCTCTGATTGGCTCAGCAATGTAACGTCATCACGACTTTACACAGTGTGTCTTTACCTCCGCGTCAGAGGCTCCGCCGAACCCCTGAGACCGACTCATCGAACCCCAGGGGTTCGATCGAACCCAGGTTAAGAACCACTGCTCTAGATGAAGTGACCCAGGGGTCAACATTTACATCTAAAGATTCATTTAGACTTGTGTCTAAAATATGTCTAAAGCTCCAAAACTCCTTTTGAAAAATAGAATACTTTTTAACGGAGTGCATGAATCCCTGCACGCTGTTGAAATGCCATGAAATAAAATAATGAGAAGCAAAAATCAGTTACTCTTTTATGTCTACAAAGAAGGAAAATTTTTCTTGAGTGGACTATTCTATACCTGTGGAAAATTAAAATAAAAAAATATGCACCTCAGCTGCAACAAAAGCAAATACTTCCTGTATCATTAATGTCTTTAGACTGTGAAAAATCTGCACAAACTCCATGTAGACAAATAAGTATTTTTTATTGTCTTTATTTTTAGAGAAACAGATCAGTTTGTATTATTAAAAGCAACTGAGACGAACTTTAAGAACCAGATTTAGTTCTAGAGCTACATGTTCTGTTAGAACCAGCAGCTCAGATGATTTCAGTTCAATCTCGCATCCCATTGGTTTCATTTGTGACATTTTCTAAACTGTTGAAGCCTTGTTGGATCATAAAATTAAAAATAAAGTGAAATTAAAAAGTAAAACTTCCTCTAAACTCAATATCTGTAGTGGTGCTGCACTGGCTGTGTGAAACAGAAAATATTCTAAATAATGTTGAGAAATGTTATTAATTTTCTGAAATATCCAAATATAGGAATGGAAGCCAGCTGGAAGAATGCATAACAGAATATCTCTGAGTTTTTAAATATTAAATTATGCCACTGCAATAAAGTATTTGATAATCTATAATAAATGTTGTGCCTGATGTATTTCCTCAGTGTCTCTGTGGTCAAACATTTGCTCAGCGCTGCACTCAGTCATTCCTACAATCATCTCAGAGTTTATCGCTTCATATTTCAAATCCATCTCTGACTCCACACACACTTTGCTTCTTACAGGAGAGAAATCATCGCCTCCTCTCTGTCCTGATCTGCTGTGTGAGTTCTGTTGGAGATGAACATGCCAGCAGCACTCAGGAAAACACCACAGCCAGTTCATCAGCTGACAGAGGAAATCACCGTAATGTCACTGTTTACACCTCATAAAAATATTTGTTGGCTTCCACATTTATGGAATCCAGATGTTGTCAGTCCCGGCTTTCCCAAAATAACTTTTTTTTTTTTTTGCTTTTATCGCTTACGACATCTTTTCTCTGTCTCAGACATTTACTTTCTTTTTTTTTACTAAAGTTTTTTCCCCCAATGAGCTTTTGTTTTTCTTGCAGAGATCTGAGAAACACAAACAATGCAGTGTTTTTGTATTATTTTTACTTGTACTTTCATATTTTATGATATGACTAGTGTGTATTGTAATATTCCATGAATTTATTTATATAGTTGGTAAAAACATTTAACATGCTCTGTTGTTCTTTTTTCAGGAAAAAGGATGAGGAACAGCTACTTACAAAGGTTTTGCCAGTTATTGGACCTCAGTACTTCCTGGTTCTGGTTGCCTGAATTTGTGTGAAGGGAATAAGATTTGAAATTAAATAGAACATCCAGCAGCTTAAAAAGAATTTGTGATTTATTTGGAACATAGTGAAAGATCCAAAACTACAGACAGTATTTGTGAAGTGGAAGGAAACTGATCTGTGGATCTGAAAATGTTTTATAAAGAAAAATCTGAAAAGTGTGGCATGTATCTATATTTCGGTCGGGGAGAACGTTGTGGAGAAGTTTAAAGGTCATAGTCTGCAACAACATTGCAAGCTTTGAGCATTTCCTGGAGCTCTGATCATTTCATCACCTGAACCTGGACAGAGGAGGGGCCACCTGGACAGGTGAGCTGGTCAGAGCTGAAGGTTGATGGAGCGAAATCAAACCTTAAAGAAAACCTGTGACAGGATGGAGGAAACTTGAGACTGTGTTGGAGGTTCACTTTCCTTAACATAAACATCCAGCCAGAGCTGACATGAAAATTAATGTTCAGATCTGAACATTAATTCAGATCTTCTGACTGAATGATCTTCTGCAACTTTACAGTAAAGACTTTGAGACATTTTCAGTCTCTAGATCTGTAAAGTTGGTGGAGTCATTCCCACAGTTACATGCAACTTCACTTGTATTTACAATGAGTTAAATACAAAAGCTTGGAAATTCTGATTGAAATCTTAACAAAATCCCTTAAAATTTGTGGTTGTAATGTGACAAATTGTGTAAAAGTGTAGTATGTAAAAATACTTTGTAATATTATCTTAGTTATTTTCCTGCTTCGAATAAGTATAGAGAAGACAATATTTAACAGGGAATTAAACATTAAATCATGTTTTGATGAAATCAGCAGCTGTTCTGTCTGGATGCCTGTTGGCGTCATGAAGATAAGAAAACCTGAAACCAAATGAATCTTCTTGATTTAAAGGCCAGGTGGACAGATCTACTCTGACTTCCTGATTATTCATTCCTGTATTTTTGTTGTTGCACATTTCAGAGCACAAATGATAATATAGGTAAGAAGAGGTAAAAAGCAAAAAAATCAGCTGCTATGAAAAAGGGGGGGGGAGTGAACACTCCACCTGGTTCTGCTACCTGCTGTCTCTGCTCATGCACCTCTTTCAGCCCATCCAGCATTTCCAACCCAACAAGAACAGACGGTGTGGAGAGCGACTTATTGGATTGGATCCCATCCAGCAGTGACTTATATGCTCAACCTATATGTCACAGATGGTAGGATTTCTGTGTGGTTGATATAAGAAATCCACTAAGGAGTATTGATCTCTCTAAGATCTGCTCTCTCTGCCTGATCTTGCAGGATCTGAACATCCACACAGACCTGGAGGGGAGAGGAGCCACTGGATTCTCGTTCTGGCCTTATAAGCTAAAATAGAGATGATTCTGTTCAAATATTCAGGTAAAAAATAATTTCACACCCACAAAAGCTGTTTTATTTTGTTGTAGCTCCATTAAGCCTATAAGAAGATGTAAAACTGTTGCATACAGATGAGAAATGGTCTGTTTTTACAACTGTAATAAAGGGAAGGATAAAAATAGTGTATGCACCTAAAGTACCACAAACTGTGTCAACAGAAAACTCATTGTTGACTCACTGTTTGCCTGCAAAATCCTCTTCAGGTAGATTAGGTTCAAACCACAGCAAGAGTGATCAGTTTACCTCAAAGACTTCTGCAACACAAAGTGCAATAATCCACTGAATTATTGCTTGAGGATGAACTGAAATGCATGACCCAGCAGAACTATCTTTGTGAAGTTTGTTTCAGGAGATTTCCAACCACCAATCGTCACCTGGGAGGGATTCAAACACAAACAAGAGCTTTGATTTAATGGGCGGATATGACAGCATTAAAGAAACGTAAGATGTCTACAATGTAAAACAGCATCAGCACGTTTCAGACGTGTCTGAATGCTGGAAATGTTCTGCAGGTCATAGGTCAATTTTGTAATTGTCTTTGTGTGACTGAAGGTTCAGGTCTGACTTTGGGATGGATTACTAGCTTCTAGCTGTAATAACTTTCATTTTATGCTGAACTCCTGATCATTCCTCCGTGTCAAAAAAATTTAAACTTCAGTTTTGTTGCTATTCATCTGTAGAATGTGATGGCACATCATGCACTGATCTGTTAAACTTTAAACAGTTGAATGAGTTTATAGCCACTTAGTGACATTCTAATGTAGAGTTGTGTATCATCTGATATAATGTTATTATGGTCTGGCTCTGGAACCATAACAAATTAAAGGGAAGCAACGCATAGGGTAACTTAAAATTGGGTTTATGTAACAAAAATCATAACTGGCTGGAGAGTTATGATTGTGGAAAGGAGACAGAAAGAATGAGTGGGGTTAGTGAGAAAGAATGGTGCTTCTTAAGCTGGATCTGATGTCTTTCTGGAGACACTGGTCAGCTGCTTCCATTTCCAATCAGCATCAATTAGGAGCTCTGAAACAGGGATGTTAGAGACCCAGAGGAAAGGCCTGGTGCTGTAACAATGTAGATATTCAATAATAAGGGCTCCAAGATGGAACCCTGAGGTTCTCCAGTCATGATGCAAGTTTAAAGGAGGATCCAAGTGCAGAAAGCTGGAGGATCTACTCTCTTTAATGAACAAAATGAGCTTATAAAACTGAAATGAGGGCCAACAGGCAGCCAGAGACATGGAAAGCAGAAGGGCATGATGAAGAGAAGCAGAGTAATGGATGGAATCGAGGAGCGTAGAGTCTGGAAGGTAGATATGCAGAGTGGGGAGTGGAGATGACGAAGGAGCTAATTAGAGAAACTGAGAGCAGCTGGGAAGGGAATTGAATGGCAGACTGACTGAAACAAGATTGAACCTACAGGGAAAACTAACCAGAAATTCTAACAAAAATAAAACTAACACCTATGATAAGAATAAACTAGAGCAACATTTTAAAAAGAAAGCAAATCCAAAACCCAAATACTGGAACTAGCTGAGGGAATAAACTGGAATGAGGAGAAATAAATCAAAAGAAATCAAAAAAGCAAAGAGCCCAAATGACCATGGATATGACAACCCGAATGTGATTTTTGTCCATTTAAATGAAAAGTTACCTATCGGCACAAATAAATCTTAGTCCTTTTAGGTAATAGTCAAACCAGTCAAGTTCTGTATCAGAGAATCCAACCCAGTTTTCCTGTGGCCTCAATGATATACCATTGTCAACTGTGGTTTTTCTACAGCTTGGATGTCAGTGAAACTCAAACATGTTCTCTCTCTCTCTGTCATTATTCTGGCATTTTACAAATAGAAATAATTTTGTCAATCAAATCTGACCAAAGTCTGCTTTTTTTTAACAGTGCATGAAAGTGTAGCCTTTATGGATGTCATCTCCTGACTTCTGCCTCAGGATGGAGTCATAATCCACCCTTCAGGAGTCACTGTGTGGTCCTCAGGCTGGAGTACAACCAGTTAAGCAGCCATCTTTCACCCAGCAGACCTTCACTTTCTGAACTGATGTTTTGTGACGTGCTCTTTAATTGGATGGCCAAGTCAACAGAACAAGCAGAAAAGTCTGCCTTCCTTCTTTGTGCCAGACAGCTTTAATCTCCAGTGATGCAGTCACGTTCAGAGCCGTGAAACTCTGGTGAAGGAAGAACAACCTGCAGCCTGGGCCTCCAGTCTGCACAGCCCTGCTTCATTATGGAGCACGGTGGGGAGCCCGAGCACGCGGCGCGGTAATCCCTGCTGGAGCAGCCGCCATGCTGTCATTACTGAAACGGATGCCACTCCTAACACCAACATGCACACAGATGAAGGGCTGTAGTCACTGCATATAGACTATATCAAGAATTATATTCTCCACAGGACCTGCTATGTTAGTGCAGATTTATCCTCTCTTGTGAATCAGAGGCATGATTTGTCCTGTTTGTTGTTGTTGATGTCATATGCTTGTAGATAAGAAATGTGAGCCACTACTGTGAGGTTTAACGCTGTTTGCAGAGTCTGCATTTAAATACAGTTCCGATTAGAAGCTTATATACACATATCAGCATGAATGCTGTGCGCAAATTTAATTTGATCAGTTTGAGGCCTTTAATTAGATATTTAAGTCATTATTTTCTGGGGAGCTGGATTGGTGATGCAGTATATAACATCAGTGGTTTTATATGGATAAATCTTCAACAAGCTGCAGAGAAATGACACATCAACAGGGCTCTGATGTAATTCTGTCTGGAGATTTAATCTCTCACCTCATCTGAAAATGATCTTTTAGACTGGGCCCTGCTTTTAAACATCATCCATAAAATTTTATTATATGATTGAGATCATGGCTGTTCTCGGAAGCTCGGATGTTTCAGCCGTCTAGCTGCTGATAGTGAAGATGAAGTATTTGAAGGTACAGAGGACCCCTGCATATTAGTGATTCAATATTCCAGATTCACACGCTTGCAGACTTTTCTGTGGAGCGCAACACCAAATTATTTGCAGAAAATTTGCCAACTTGGGGATTGTGTTGTAGAGCGTATCTAAAATATTTAAAAGAAAATGCAACTTGGGCAGCTGAAATACTGTAGAGCAAGACACATGGACATGCAGAGGCCCACAAAAAATAAGTTATTAAAAAGGAAAACATGTATTCAGTTTTTTCCCCTTCTAACTGATATTCCCAATCTAGGCCAGACAATCATGGCTGCCTGAAGACTAATTCAATCTTGCATAAACATTGCTATGTTTTGTTTTATTTCATAAAATCAAACTGATTGTTGTTCAAAACTGTGTTTGTAACAGTTTAAAATAAAAACATATCCTTTTATCAAGTGTAAATTTTTGAAAATCTGATTTCTGAATTTCTAAAGCTGTTTGTTTATAAGTTTAACAAAGCATTATTTAGATTTTATTTGTGTTTAGTCTGAAACAACCACTAGAGGTCAGTAAAGAAAATTAGCACATCAGTTCTTTCAGCTAAAGACATTTTTTACAGTGATGCAGAAATGGGTTAGTTATCTTTACTGACTACACACTAAACAATAAATCAACAAAACATTTTAATAGATTTTTCAGTAATTAAAACTGTACACTCAGTATTGGCTCACGTTAAGTTGAAGTTTAACACTTATAATCAACACCAGTATATGAATCTCGTTCTGCAAAATTGGAGGAAATCCGACTGAATTTCACAAAGGAAAGAAAGTGTAGGATTCTTCTGGACGAATGTTGCAGCCTGGTATTTTCCTGACTTTATGAGGTATCATGGCAGGTAATGAAGCAGAAAGGTCAGAGGGAATGTGTTTTTATCCTCTCTAAACCAATAGGTCGGATTCCCACTTTTCACGCCCCAGCTCTGTGACTGCACCTGCTGCCCTTTTGGTTAAAACAATACATATACCACACTCACTCATACATCAGATCACCAATTTTCCATCTTATTGGCAATGTCACTCAGAGGACTGGGATATACTGCAGAATAGATTTACTGCCAAGGCTTTCTGTCAGACTCAGACATGATACAAACAGGTTGTAATGTAAGCCATACATTATGAATCCAATTTGTTTGGTGAGATCAAGTATTTGAGGTGAAAAGTAAAATCTACACTCTACCACTAGATGGCAGTATGCTTGTGAATACGGAGCCAAACATCCGCTTTGGATAATTCAGCAATTTTGTTGACCAACAATCAACAAAATTGATTTTGTTGATAATAAAAAAATCAATTAATAATAATAATAATAATAATAATAATAATAATAATAATAATAATAATAATAATAATAATAATAATAATAATAATATAGATCAACAACACTTTGGGAAAAAAAATCTTTAAAACATTGACAAACTTTTGCACTCTAGTGTATGCATAGTGAAAACTAAACATAAGGAAATGCAGCGATCACCACCCACCTCTGTTCCTAATATGAGCTCATCTGATAAAAGTCGATTTTGAAACAGCTTGATTTTCTAACATATTAGAATAAGTGGACAGTTAGCCAAAAGTGGAATAAAAGACTTTTAAAATGTTCTGCAAAATCCAATAAAAAACAGTATTCCTCATCTCTCATCCAAAATGCTTCTCCAGACCTGAGCAGAGGTTGGAATCATCATCCTAATGTAGTCAGACGTTCACACTGTAGGGCTGTTAAGGTCACTAATGAGCCCTTTAGGGTCACATGAGCAGCAGGCCGCACCATCTGGTTTAATTTTAGGGTTGTTGTCATGTCACTGAATGATCCAAGCACATCATCTAATGATGTTATGTGAGTTAATTTCATACTGCCTTAGTGTCAGGAACAAATAATCTTTTTATTTTCCTGAGATAAAGAATGCTATGAAGAAATCATTGTTTTCATAACTACTGTTTGTATTTTTACCACAAACTGGGTGCCCTTAAGTTGTTAAAATAAAATATCAGTCAAGTTTAAGTCCAACTTGTGTTCCCAGGCAGCCTTGGACAGGCTGAGGGTGATGTGATAATGTTGTTCTCCCTTGACGCTGTGATATAGAAAAGGCCTTTAACATGCTTCATTTAACATTATGAATTTTTATCAAATGACAAAATCTATTCACTGATGATTTTAATTCTCTAAAAACCATATTAGTTTTTTGTAGTTATATACATATATTTCAAAACATATGTATTTGTTTTAAGCAACTTTAGCTTTTACAATTTTATTCTGCACAAATAAAATGTACTTTAATATTTAAGCATTTTAACTTTAAAATGTGTCAATTGTTTTCTCTCTTTTTTGACAAAAATGTATTTTTTGGCTTTAACAACAGCAAATACCAAGTCAAAGTTTAATATATATATATATATACATATATAGCAAATACATTTTGAAAACACTTTGAAAAAGCTATTAATCAGCTGAAGAGACTTATTGCAATACAGGGATTATGAAAGTCTACATGTTATGTGTTGCACAACTGAAGCTGTTATATCATTGTTTTAGTGCTGCAGAGTGTCCGAGTGGCCTCTGAAGGTAGTAAATAACTCAGGTCTTTCAAGGACGGTCTATTTAAAGTATGCCAAGGAGAGCTGCAGGGCAAGTTCAGAAGATGCTGAATGTACAAAGCCAGAGCTCGGTGAAACAGGGACGAAGATCAGGTCATCTTGATGAATGCCACAACACGTTAGGAGTCATGGGCAGACTGTGTCTGTCCTTCACATGGACTGTTTCACACATGAGACTAGACTAGGAAACTCAAGGCCTTCTCTGCAGATAGACATCAGCAATTTAACTGGCATTGAGTCAAGAGGACATTACATCTCCACATATAATCCTGACATATTACTAACACTGATAACGCTGCCTGTCTGGAATTTAGACTGGCCACTAACGTTTCAACTTCCTTTTGAAATACTTTGATACCAAAACCAAAATCATCGTTTAAAGTCCACCTTACTGGGTCAAAGTTCAAGCTTTCATGATGCTTTGAATAAATATTGAAAATCTGAAAGTACTTTGGATCATCAGTGCTGAACACCTGTCCATGAAGGGCAAAGTATTTCTGTGCTTATTCTCTAACACTGATGATCTTCTGCTGGAGGAAGCAGGTCCAAAAGAGAAAACCCCCGAAACCATCTCAGTTATAACCAGAAGGATTACATGATTTTGATCAAGATCAAGTGAAAATCTTAGTGGGAATTTCTTTGGAACTTCTGCTTCCCAGTCTTTGCAACATGGATGGCTTTGTTCAAATATAACACATTTTTATAGCCTTCCAGAATGGATAAAGTACCTATTCTTCTCATAAACTATCACAGCAGCTGAGCTTTTTTGAAGGTCTAGAAGCTACATGACCAGAACAAGAAGACTTCCAGTTTGAGTCCCAGAGTTTGCATGTTGACTCTGCCTCTACTTCATGTTTCTTCCTGCATTTGGGAAACATTCCTCTGTGATTACCTGGCTGTACACTCTAAAAAGAAAATAGTTGAACCAACTTAATTGAATTGCTTCTATGGGTAACAAGCAATTCAATTAAGTTTATCCAACTTAATTTATTAAGTTTAACCAATTCAATATATTATAATCATCCAACTCAATTTGTTATTTTTTTAACAAATTTATTAAGTATGTTTAAGATAACAGATTTAAGTCAGTCTTACTCAAATCATTTAGTTTACTTCAAAAAATGGTAAAGGGACTGACTTAGTCTACCCACAGAGCCACGGTCACCTACCAGGGAATATATCCCTGGTAGGCCTGGGTGTTTTTCCTCATCTGTCTCAGTACTGGCCCAACTGGAAATAAATAAATCAATTAAAATATTTTAAAAGATCTATATTTTTCAAGCACTTCACAGTTTAATGTTGAAAAAGCCTAAATGTGTTACAGAAGGCCAATTTCTCCTGCTGTCAATCACAAACTCAAAACAATGTCCAAGAAAAAATTGTGTTGATATCTGCAATTGAAATAATTAATTTAAATATCTAAATAATAGTTTTTAAAATGTAATTTGTTTGATCCAGAAACAGGGATTTTCTCCCAGCGTCCGCTGATAGCAGCAGATGTCCTGCAGAGTGAAGGCTCTCATCTTCCTCTTCTGCTGCACTTACACAACCAAGACTGATGATGAAATTCAAATGGACAGTATGTTTTGGAGCATACTGATGTGATGAGGCAAAGATTAAAAAGGTGGAAGGAGATAGGTTTAGTCAGCTGGCTCAGAGAAGAGATTTATTTATATGAAAACAGATTTCTGGCAGCTCGCCCCATCACTCTCAAAAAGCTTCAAGAAACTAACTTGTAGTGTGGAGCCAGAACATAATTTATTAGCTGGTGTAATTGTATCATCTGCCCCCGGCAAGGTATTATAAGATTAATACATGTGACATGACAAAAGTTACAAGGCAAAAATGTAGCACATAATATGTGTAATACATGATATAGTAATTATATATGATGCCAGCAGACAATCAGCAAAATGTTACTCTATTAAATAGAGTAAATGTTTAAAAGACTGAACATCAGGATGTTCCGATGTGCAGATGGTGCAACCACTGTGGATTGCACAGTGGTGCAGTTGGTAGCACTGTAATCTTGCTCTGGAGTCTGTCTGTCTGTCTGTCTGTCTCCATTCTCTGTGTTATTACTGAGTTATTACTCTTTTTTTCCTGTTGTAATGCAAGATTTTAAACTGAATCACTCCCATTTCTCAGATGATGTTGTCCTCTGAGAATCTTGGAAGAGAATCTGGTAGTGGTGACTAACTGGTCTTTGATGGGTAGATCAAGTTGGGTGGGTCTCTCAAGCTGAGCCCATTTCAGTTTTGCTAACACTGAAGCACTAGTGTGAAAGAGAACCCCACCAGCTGAAAATGTAACAAATGTTGCAGTTTTGGTCCTCAATCAAGCTGAGGACCAGCTTGATTGAGGACCACCGAATCACCGAATCAAGCTGGACCACCAAACTGTCGGGTGGGAAAACATCCATAAAGACAAATTGACTTGTTGGTTGGTAGGTTATCAAATACTTATTTCATGCTACAATTGCAAATTAATTATTAAAAAATCATGCAGAGTGATTTTTCTGGAGCTGTGCCTACAATAAAAATGACAGATCTTTCCATTCTTTGTGTTTTGTAAGAGGACAAACTTGAAAAATTAGTGGAGTGTCCAATACTTATTTCCACCACCATATATCCAGATTGTTTTTTCGGTGGAGTTTTGGTGATGATTAGGACTTTACTGTGTCACTGTATTAAAAGACACATGAAAGGAGAAAGTGCACATGTGCCAATTCTGTTTAAAGCAATGATCAAATGTATAACAGTGAGCTTGTTGTACGTAGCCCTAGTATCTGGGTGAGAGGTTGATTGGGTGGTGCCAATGTGGCTCACACCACCTATTATCTGTTTGTCAGATCGAGGAAGGTCTTTTACCTTGGCAAGCTGATATAATCAGCACATATTCAAAGTATTGGATCAGAGCAAAGTCCTGATTTACTAGTAGGAAGTCCTTCGCTGAAAACAGAATACATGAAACCTCAGGAAGTATATCTCTTCATTTAATTTGCTGTTAGATAATTTTCTTACTAAGATAAGAAGAGATATTGAAGCATTCCAGTAGTAAGGCAGTGAGATAAGTCAACTACCTGAGTCACGTATGACTGCTTACTATGAAAGCTGCTGATTATATGTAATGTCACATAATTTTACCTTTGTAAATGCTTTGTGAAAAAGCTGCTTTATGAATAAACTTTACTTCCTTACTGAGTTACCTCAGTTATAAAAACAGAATCTGACTTCGGAATCTTATCGGTCATTTGTTATCAGGCTGCCTGGTGACAAACTGTTTGCTGTTGATTGGTTGACTAATCTTGGATTCACATACTTGCAATTTTTTTGTAGAGTTTACTTAAAGTATTAAAAAAAAATTAACTTTTGAAGTTGAAATAGACACAGTGCTACATATTGTCACTTTTTCTTGGCTCTGATTGGCTGTGCTCCCTGAAGCAAATGTAACAAGTTTAGAAAATGTGCTTTTATTTATTTTTATAATGTTTGAAATTTCACCAAATCCTGATTAATACTGAAGAATCATATTTTTTTGTTATATTTTAAGGATTGTATTATTTTATTTATTTTGGTAAACACTACTACCTGTACTGTTGCTTTAAGAGAGTGTTCTATGACATCATTACTGTACTACCCTCAGTTGGCGCTAGGCTGCCTGAGGAGAGGTAGGAAAGTTTCTTTGCTCTTGGTTAAGTTCATGGTTTTTTTGATATTTGTAAAATAATTGAAAGCACATGCAGCTGTGAATGTTTATGTTTTAATACATATATTTCTTTTGACAAGTTAAGAAAATTTTGTTGTAAATATTAGAGCTTAAATTCTTATTAGTTAGTCACAGGGTTTCTCCATGTACTTATCTGCTAGGGGAATTCCGACTTCTGTGTGTGGAAGAGCTGCATGCTAAAGGGCTTTCTGTATTTCTATTTGTGCAGGTATGTGTATTTGGTTCTTTTGTTCTACAATGTTTAAGCTGGTTGTATTAAGTACACAAAACATCTGGGTTATGTAATTATCTCAGTTTCCTTTATTTTTTTATTTTTTTATTTTTGTATTATTGTGAATTTATTTCTGGGAACAATACTATGGTACCCTGAGTTGGCGCTAGGCTGCCTGAGGAGAGGGGAATTCCGACTTCTGTGTGTGGAAGAGCTGCATGCTAAAGGGCTTTCTGTATTTCTATTTGTGCAGGGCTCTGCCAGCAACCTGCATTAAACAACAACCAGCAACTCCAGTGGTCTGAGTCCCTTCTTGGTCTGAACACAACGCAGACTACATCGAGGTTAACCGTCTGTATAAGACTAGATTTTTGGTAAAAGAACACTAGTAATATACACCGGTTACAATGGTGCCGTGACCTTTGTTTTGGATCTTTTTTGAGGACGACCATCAGCTCGTCCGCCGTGGGAAGCTGTTTGAGCTTTGTTTTTATTTCCTTTTCGCACTGTTGAGGTTTTTCTGTGGAACTCACTTTATTATTGCACGAAATTTGATTTTGTTATTGGAAACCTGTTTTTTTTCCCTCACCTGAGATTATTTTGTGTATTTGTTACTATTTGGTAGCCATCCTGTGTTTGGCTTGTTACCATTTTCATTTGCTTTTGTTGAGCATTTCAACACTGTGTGTACAGTTTGAGAGTCATGGCTGAGTCTAGAACCTATGTTGATGAGGGTGGGGACCCAGATCTTGTGGCTCGCCCATACAAATTTGGTGTGGGGAGGGGGTTTCTTAACCAGACATTAGAACCCAGATCACCAGGGCAGAGAGAAACAACGTTTGATACCCCGCAACTTACTTCAACCCGGTTTTTGGGCCGGCCTGTGTCTAATCAGGTAGAACAGAATACAGATCTAGGCTCTCTTATTACTCAGTTGGCTGAGAAACTGGGTGATTCTATTAGAGCTCAGCTCCTTTCTGGTGAGAGCCCATGTAGTACAGGGGCTTCCAATCTGTCGAGTGAGGCGACTCCACCCAATGTGAGTTTTGTTATACACTCTGACGCAAAGGAGCCACCTATATTTAGAGGTGATGGCTCTGACAAATTCACAGTACATGAATGGGAGAGTCTCATGTCTTTGTACTTAAAGAAAAGAGCTGTTCCAGTTCATGAACATTCCCAAGAAATATTAGCAAGGCTAATGGGCAAGGCTGGGGATGTGGTCAGAATCAAATTACGCAATGATAAGTCTATTGACCATGTCAGAAATCCTCGTTTAGTCTTTGATATCTTGAAACGGCACTTCAGTGAGCTGACTTACTCCAGTATGCCGTTGGCAGATTTCTACAACACATTGCCAATGCCTGGTGAGGACGCCTTGGAGTACTGGATACGGCTGAACAAGATGATGGATGTGGCAGATGAATGCTTAAAGAGACAGGGTCGTGGGATCGATGACCCACAACATGAAGTGAGCATGATGTTCATTAAACACTGCCCTGACCAACCTCTTGCCAGTGTCTTCAAATTTAAGTCTGCAGAGAAGTGGTCGGCGAATGAGATTCAAGAAAGACTGGACGAACACATGATGGGGAAGAAATCTCAGAATGCTCCACACACTCAGCAGCCGAGAGAAAGCTCCACAGTGCATAAGGTACATTCCCAATGTCATGTGCACAAGACTGACAGTCCTGTTTCAGACATTGCTGGTCCAGCTGGACAGTCTAGGATCCCTCCACCAGCTACGCCGTTGGCTGCCGGCACTGATAGTGACTGTCTGAGAAGCCTGGTGAGCCTATTGGACAGGTTAGTGCTACAACATGACCAGGTGTCTCGAACCCAGAGTGGCAGGGGTGCTATGTCTCAGCCTTTGCAGAGGGCTTGCAGGGCTTGTGGTTCTCAAGACCATTCCACGTTGAGTCACTGCAGACGGGAAAACCGCTGCTTAAAGTGTCTGTCCCCAGGCCACTGGAAGAGGGATTGCCCACAGCAGACTGCACAGCGCAGACTTCAACCTGAAAGCAGCTCTGCTGAGCCGAACCAACAGTTAAACTAGAAAACCCATGCCTGGGGAGAGGCGGTGTGGGTTTTGCACATGAATCCCTCTCCAACCCCTGTGATTTGGCTGACCTTTATGAGACTAGCTGTGCGGCTGCACCTAAGGGATCCAAAGTAATCATTCAAGCAGCACATAAGATTCAGGCGTTCAGTGAGCTGTTTTACACCCCTGTCATCATCAGTCACTCTGTGCAGCTTAATGGCATGCTGGACACTGGCTCAATGGCCTGCAGTATTAGTGAGCATGCAGTGGAGAAGCTGAGTGTTGCTGGGGTTTTGCCTGACAAGCAGCATCCCCAAGAAAGCATCATTCTTGTGGGCTGTGGGGGTATGCGGACTGAGCCTGAAGGATTTTATCACTTAGACATGCAGCTCTATGGGGTCTCCTGCAGTGTACCCACTTTGGTCATACCTGGTCAGCAGGATGATCTCATTTTGGGCTCCAATGTTATTAAACACATCATCCATGTTTTGAAAGGGGGTGAGGACTATTGGGACATTGCATCTCGACATGAATTTGCCTCCAACACTGAGATTGGGCAGTTTTTGTCAGTGTTCACAAATGTTGAAGGCTGGAGGGGTACTGAGGTTCCAGACAAAATTGGCACTGTGAAGTTGACTCAATCAGTGACCCTGCTTCCCAGACATGAACATCTAGTTTGGGGCAAGCTTCCTGCCAACATCCCCATGTCAGCCGGAAGTACTGTCATTGTCGAGCCCACCTGCTCCAAAGCTATACCAAGAGGTGTTCTAGTGGGTCGACTCATCACACCACTTTGGGGTGATAGATGGGTGCCGATGACAATAGTGAACCCATCTGACAAAGCTTTAACTCTGAAACGGAACTGCAAGTTGGCTGATGTATCACCATGCTTAGCAGTTGAGGACTTTAATGTCTTTCAGGGATTGCACATGGCTGCAGAGAAACAGACAGGAAACTCAGAGAAGCTACGAGATGATGGTTTGGTTGCTACATGCAATGACGATGGCTCTTTCAAGAGCTTATGTGATATGGGCTTGGAGACTATTGATTTGGACCCGTGTCAAGTCAGTGAGACTTGCAAGTCCCGTCTCATTGGGCTGTTGGTGGAGTATCAAGATATCTTTTCCAGAGATTCTCTAGACTGTGGCAGGGTGCATGGATACTCTCATCGTATTCGGCTAATGGACGATCGGCCATTCCGGTTGCCATACCGGAGAGTTCCCCCTGCTCATTATCAGAAGTTGAGGCTTGCTCTGAATGACATGGAGGAAAAAGGGATCATTAGGAAGTCTTCAAGTGAATATGCCTCACCACTGGTGATGGTATGGAAGAAAGATGGTGGGCTTCGCATTTGCAATGACTTCAGGTGGCTGAATGCCCGCACCATAAAGGATGCCCACCCTTTGCCTCACCAGTCTGACTGTCTGGCTGCACTTGGAGGGAACAGCTTCTTTAGCACAATGGACCTCACCTCAGGCTTTTTCAACATCCCTATGCATGAGGATGACAAGAAGTACACGGCTTTCACGACTCCCCTTGGACTGTATGAATACAATCGCATGCCGCAAGGTCTATGCAACAGTCCAGCATCATTCATGCGTATGATGATTGGAATATTTGGGGATATGAACTTCACAAAGCTCTTGTGCTATCTTGATGACTTGCTTGTATTTGCACCATCAGAGGATGAGGCTTTGTCCAGATTGCGGATGGTTTTCCAGAGGTTGCGAGAGAACAACCTTAAACTGGCTCCCAAAAAGTGCCATTTGATGCGGAAGCAGGTCAGTTTCCTGGGGCATGTCATTGATGGGTACGGCGTGTCAGTTGACCCAGGCAAAGTGGAGGTGATCACCAAGATGTCGACTTCAGACCTCATGGAAGCGGATGGTTGTACACCATCTGTTAAAAGAATCAAGTCTTTCCTTGGCATGGTGTTCTACTATCAACATTTTATTCCTAACTGCTCCTCCATAGCAAAACCTTTGTTTGCACTTACTGCAGGACAAAAAAGGAGAGGGCGGGCAGCGAAGGACAGGAGATTCCAAGGCACCTATCGTAAATTAACACCTGGTGACTGGACAGAGGGATGTGGAGATGCTTTTCAGAAGTTGAAGACTATGCTCTTGGAATGTGTCGTGCTTGCCCATCCAGACTTTGATGAACCATTTATCTTGTCTGTTGATGCATCTTTGGATGGTCTCGGAGCAGTTCTATCACAAGTGGCCCAAGGAGAATCCAAAGCTCGACCTGTTGCCTTTGCGAGCAAGACTCTCAGTGCATCCCAACAAAAATACCCAGCCCACAGGTTGGAGTTCATGGCTCTTAAATGGAGCGTCTGCGAAAAATTTAGTCACTGGCTAAAGGGGCGTAGTTTTACCATCTGGACAGATAATAACCCTCTTACCTACCTCCTGACAAAGCCGAAGCTTGACGCATGTGAGATCCGATGGGTGTCAAAACTCGCTTCATACTCCTTTGACTTAAAACACCTGCCTGGAAGGAGTAATGTGGTTGCCGATGCCTTGAGTCGAGACCCCTTTGCTAAACCAATCAGTCATAGATTGTTGGAGGAGTCATACCTGTCCCTGACACAAGAAGCCGACAAGGTCACTGAAGGTTTTGTGCAGGACATCTTCAGATTCAGCTGTCAGCCCCAGTCTGATAGATCAGTGGCTCAGCCATCACTGAAGGGTCACTATGACACAGCTGAAGTCAGAGCTCTTTGTCAAGCTCACTGTGACTGGATTGAGGGCGCAGAATCCAGAGCTCTGTGTTTGACGCAACATACTCACCAGCTTCAAGGTGGACAGGATACACTACCTGTGTTTTCCGTTCAGGAACTGCAGTGCAGCCAACTACAGGACCCAATCATCTCTAAGGTGTTACCCTTTGTTGCTGCCAGAAAACGACCATCTAGGCGAGAAAGACTTGGCGGGGACTTGATAGCCAACAGACTGCTGAAACAGTGGGATAAGCTGGAAGTCCACGATGGTGTGATGTATAGGGTGACAAAGGACCCTGCAACCAAGCAGAAAAGATTCCAGTTTGTACTTCCCCATTGTTTACGAGATAAAGCTCTGTCTGGCATTCATGACCTAGCAGGTCATCAAGGACAAGACCGTACTCTGTCTCTTGCGAGGCAGCGTTTCTATTGGCCGGACATGGAGAAAGATGTCCGTACCTATGTCAAATGTTGCCAGAGATGTGTATTTGGGAAGACACCAGAACCAGCAGCTCGTGCACCCTTGGAAAGTATTAAGAGCTCTGCGCCAATGGAGTTGGTTTGCCTGGATTTCTGGTCAGCCGAGGATAGCAAGCAACGGTCAGTGGATGTCTTGGTGATCACTGACCATTTCACCAAACTGGCTCATGCTTTCCCTTGTGCTAACCAGACGGCAAAACAGGTGGCCAAAAAGCTCTGGGATCATGTGTTTTGTGTTTATGGCTTCCCAGAACGCATACATTCTGACCAAGGCACCAACTTCGAAAGCAACTTGGTCGCAGAACTTCTTCGGCTGGCGGGTGTTGCAAAATCCCATACAACAGCTTACCATCCTATGGGAAATGGTGTAACTGAGCGATTTAACCGCACATTGGGCTCAATGCTCCGTACACTTCCTCTTAAGGAGAAGCAGAGATGGCCAGAACAAATCCAGACACTCACATTTGCTTACAATGCAACCATTCATGAAACGACTGGTTACGCGCCCTTTTATCTCATGTTTGGGCGGGTCCCAAGACTGCCAGTTGACATAATGTTCAACCATGTCCTGAATGATTCAGCAGTTGTGGATTACGACTCCTATGTCAAGTCTCTCTTTTCCTCTCTGAAAAGTGCTGTGGAAATTGCCCAGAAACATTCCTTGGCTGAGCAGCAACACCAGTCCCACCAGTACAACAAGCGTGCCAAAGGCACTCATCTGTCAGTTGGAGACCGGGTTCTTGTGGCAAACAAAGGAGAACGGGGAAAGAGAAAGCTGGCTGACAAGTGGGAGGATGTCGTGTACACGGTTGTTGAGGTGCATCCAGAGATCCATGTCTATAAAATACAAGATACCGAAGGACGTACAAAAGTTGTGCACAGAAACCTCCTGTTGGATGTGAGTTTCCTACCAGTTCCCAGGTCGGATGGTGAGGTCACAACAAATGTCTCCATGGATATCGATGGATTTGATGACGAGACCAGCAGCAGTGGAGAGGAAAGCTCCTCATTGCCTGATATGAGGGATTCATTGCACTCTCCGGGTCCTGTAGTGCCAGCCGTGCCAGAGCTTAAGGCTCCATTGGAGCCTGGATCAACAACATCACAAGAACCAGTGGCTTCAGTTGATGCGGATTCTGATTCTTCGGCCAACAGAATTAGGCCTCACTCTGCCATTTCTACTCCAAGCACTTCACAGTCAAACACTGAGTGTGATGGCCAGATTAGAACCCGTGCTGGCCGATTAGTTAAATCAGTGAACAGACTGATAGAATCTATGGTCCAGAGGCCTTTTTCAAAGAGTTCTAACATTTTGCATGTTGGCCCATTCCACACAGTTAAGCGTTGATTCCAGTTGTGTGGTGAATGTGTTATCTATGATTTCTGCTACTTAGTACTTACTATACAGATTTTGATTTGGGAAGTGTTCAGTTTTGGTTTGATGAGGATTATTTACATTGCAGGAGTCTTATGGGCCAGATGCTGTGTTGCGTAACAGGCGTGACATTGAGCTAGGGAATTGAAGGGACCTGATCAATCTCTTTCTTTCCTGAACCTTCTATAGAGGGTAACTTTTATGTTGAACGTGTGGACTAGGTCTCACTCTTCATTTGTGCCAGAATATATCGGTTGTAGACATATCCTCTTTGGTTACATTTCTTTAGATCACGCTCAGGATTTTGGTGAATTTCACGGGGGGTGAATGTAACAAGTTTAGAAAATGTGCTTTTATTTATTTTTATAATGTTTGAAATTTCACCAAATCCTGATTAATACTGAAGAATCATATTTTTTTGTTATATTTTAAGGATTGTATTATTTTATTTATTTTGGTAAACACTACTACCTGTACTGTTGCTTTAAGAGAGTGTTCTATGACATCATTACTGTACTACCCTCAGTTGGCGCTAGGCTGCCTGAGGAGAGGTAGGAAAGTTTCTTTGCTCTTGGTTAAGTTCATGGTTTTTTTGATATTTGTAAAATAATTGAAAGCACATGCAGCTGTGAATGTTTATGTTTTAATACATATATTTCTTTTGACAAGTTAAGAAAATTTTGTTGTAAATATTAGAGCTTAAATTCTTATTAGTTAGTCACAGGGTTTCTCCATGTACTTATCTGCTAGGGGAATTCCGACTTCTGTGTGTGGAAGAGCTGCATGCTAAAGGGCTTTCTGTATTTCTATTTGTGCAGGTATGTGTATTTGGTTCTTTTGTTCTACAATGTTTAAGCTGGTTGTATTAAGTACACAAAACATCTGGGTTATGTAATTATCTCAGTTTCCTTTATTTTTTTATTTTTTTATTTTTGTATTATTGTGAATTTATTTCTGGGAACAATACTATGGTACCCTGAGTTGGCGCTAGGCTGCCTGAGGAGAGGGGAATTCCGACTTCTGTGTGTGGAAGAGCTGCATGCTAAAGGGCTTTCTGTATTTCTATTTGTGCAGGGCTCTGCCAGCAACCTGCATTAAACAACAACCAGCAACTCCAGTGGTCTGAGTCCCTTCTTGGTCTGAACACAACGCAGACTACATCGAGGTTAACCGTCTGTATAAGACTAGATTTTTGGTAAAAGAACACTAGTAATATACACCGGTTACACAAAGATAAGAAAGTCTTTGGATATTAGCTTCTGTCATAGTGCCAAGATGGTATCTGCTGTGTATGAATGGATAATAAGATATTTGATGTTTGTACTTTTAACATAGGCGGTTTTAGGGATTATTATTGGATTTTAGGTATTCAAGGTTAGTTGTGGTGCCAAACTGCCATGAAACCACTGTCCACTGGATGTTTGAGAACACATTTTCATTTAGAAGCATGGGCTGGATGAGGGCCCTTAATAAAAAGTTGTATACTGATCAAAGTAGCACGTTAAATTATATCTATTGTGGTGGTTATAGTGACAAAAAAAATGTTTTGAATCTTTTTTATTTCTTCCCCCTCTTACTGGTATTTTTATGTGCGTAGAATAAATGCAACTGTTTATTACATTACTGCATAGTTCTAGTAGAATCTTTTTATCATCAGGTTTCAATCATAGTGCTCATTCTCAATCAATCTAATTTCCTGAGAACTACATAGACAGCTGCTGATTCTTCTTTCATGCAATAGAAATTCACCTCTCACAGTGTGTGATTGTGAAATGTATCCAGAGTAACTGATTTATGATAGATATTATACACAGAAATAGATTAGTTCAAACACTTCTGTCTCAGAACATAGAACTTGGAGTCCAGAATGCACTGGTCCTATTTAGTTTGTGAAAATTGCAGATTGACAATAAGGTTTCTGCTCAACAATTTCTGATGGCTCAGTCAAGTCAGTCTTACAACTTTTCTCCACATGTTGAGACTCACATGTCTGAGCATTTTGGTCATTTTGTTAATTTCTTTATATGGTAATTTTTTTGGTTCATATGTTTCTGAGATAGGTTTCGTGGCTGCCCCTTACTTCCCTACTACGTCACTATACAAACTGATATAATCACATTTCACTGTAGCTGTAATTATAAATTACGTCATTTCAAAGACTTATCAGATCGTGTTGAGTTATGAACAGACATGATAAGTGAACATGAACCAATCCCTCTAAACCCCACAGCAGCAAAACATTGTAGTTTCCCATCAGTGTGTGAATGGGTGAATGGCTGGGTGTGAGTTTTTATTGGCTAGGTACACCCATGACGCCACCACCATTTTATCTCAGGACCAAAACAAAGGGACCAATCAAAGTCACCTATACACTAACTCTAAAATGTTTAAAATCAGCAGTTAACATGTAGTTTGTACTCTGGGAGGAAGACAGGGTTCCTGCAGAACACATGCAAATAGCAACATGCAAATTCACACAGGGAGGATTCAAATCAGCAACCTTCTTGCTTGTTATGATAGAGAATAACTCTGTCTAATGAAATAAAAATGGACTCTTAACTCATAAATTAATAGCTACAAGTTGAACCTGAGGGAAAATCAGGGCTTGATTAAACTGCAGCACTTTTAGTTTAGCTTGACTTTTTCTTATCTAGTCAACCCTTTTAACATTGAACTGAGCAAACAAAGTTAAAAAAGAAAAGTGAGATATCTTTAATAATTTATAACTTACTAAACTGAACACATTTTAATATCAGACAAAGATAAGCGTAGGAAATACAAATTGCTCTTCCCGGTATGATTTAATTTACTGAGGGGAAATAAAAAGCTTTGCAAACTAACCGTGACCAATGAGAAAGTAAACATGATAACCGCAACAGTGTTTTGTGTTTTCTTTAGAAAGTGAATTAGATCTCGTTTTTACCACCGCACCTCCCAACTCAACGTTTTCACTTGAACGTGAAATGGCTCCAAACAGAAGTTCAGTTTTTCAACTGTCAAGCATCTTTTCTGGATGGCAGGTCATCAACAAAACACTTTTCAGGCAGTAGTTGTACAGCGCATACATAAAACCACCTGACCAAAGGTGCTGGAACTCCGCCTGGGTTGCTAAGTAACGGCTCAATTCCCGTTGACTGTGCCTTAACAGTAATGGTGCGCCGACCATTTCAGCTTCCCAAGCTGCATTTTGTTTGGAAATTTTGGATATGCTGTTAGGAAAAATCTGAGAATACTGAACAGTCTGTAGCCTGTTTTTGACCACTATGAAGCTGAACGTGGTAGACTGATATTCTACGTGAGGAGTTGAGTTATTTTAGGGGCCCCTGGCGGACCCTCAGAAGCAGCTGGGTTTGCTGATGCCTCGGGCCTGGGACGACCGATACAACACCGTTGAAAAGTTGAATTGTAGTGATAGCAGCATGTGAAGGGACGGCGCTAGGACCCGTAGACCTCATTCCTTCAGGAAGAGGGTGTTGGCTCCGTCAGCCGGTGGCGGAGGAGGAGAGAGCGGGGAGGGACTGCCGAGGTGCTGCTGAAAGCGGCGTGAGCGATGCGAGTCCGGGGCTGAGGAGGACAGAGAACAGGAGCAGACCCAGCAGAAAGCATCCAGTCCGAGTGTCGCTTTGTTCCACTACCTGACAGAAGCCGAACACGGAGAGCCATGTCGGTTTTAGCTTTACAAGAATATGAATTTGAGAGGCAGTTCAACGAGGAGGAAGCCATCCGATGGATGCAGGAGAACTGGTAAGGCTAGCTCCCTCCCTAACGTTAGCGCCTCGTTTTTAATCCCGCCTAACGGTTACTGTCACCGGCGTTGGATCGGGGATTCAGCTCGGTGACCTGCTGCTAAATTTGAACCGTGTAACAGCATCAGCTTTGCTCACTGGGATTAAAGCGGTTATATCATGCTCTCTGTCAGTATATAAACGGAAAAGGAAGCAAATAATCACACAGGCCTTCAGAGAACGAGACTAAAAACAGCTGAAACCGGCTGCTTCTGTCTGGGCATCCTTTTCAGTGACGATTTGTCCTTGATATTCTCCATCATCATCATCATGATTTCGTAAAGGTCATCCATCCTCCAGCTGCCTCATCCATCCAGTCACTGGGCCAGTAAGCCAAGCCTGGGCATATGCTGACACACTACACACTCCCCAGTCTGCCTCAGGGCGTCCCGATTCTTACCAAACATTACATTTATAGGCTTTTACTGCAAAACATCAAAGCAAAAACGATTTTTTACATCGATGTTATTGCAAACCTGATTCCTTTTTGGTCATAACATGTAAATGTTTGTTTAAGAAGGGATGATTTGTGAGCCACAACCGAGAAAAAGCAAGTAAAACGAAGAAAAATAATATCTTAAAGCTGTAGGTTCTCAAACTGAGGTGTGTGTACCACCAGTGGTACATGGGCTGCCTTTTAAATGTACTCAGATGAACTGTGGGTGTTATATTATTACTCATATGGTATGGTTAGTTAAAGGTGGCCTACAATGCTTAGAGTAGGTCACTAAACATGTTCATTACATTTTTGCACAAAATTATTATTAGATAATGAGATTTCAGTCTGATCAGACATTATGGACTCCTTTCAGAATTAGCGCTTTATATCCATATAATCTGCTGCTGATCATGGCCCCACATCACAATGTTTACACGCACAAGAAAATGGCTGCAAACAGATGTGCAATTATACAACCTCTGACCTTCAAACAGACTCAAAAGCATATGTAGAGCCTCCTGCACAACCAACAAGAATGTAGCAACTTTTGAATGGTAAGTCAACAACAAAACTTTTCATTTCCAACAGCCATTGTACAACTTATACAGCAGTAAAACCAGCTGACCAAATTGTGCTGGAGCTTCTTGGGTTGCTAGGAGAGGAGCTGGTTCATTTAGGTTGCCAGGTAATGGTGCAGTGCTGCCCAATTGTGACTTAACAATTGGGAGATTTTTAAACATCTCATTTTCCAGAAACAAAAAAATATTTACCTATTCTAAATAATCGGAGGTGTTTGTTTAACCCTTGTGCGTGCGAGGACTGAGGCAAACGTACGAGGACTGAGGCAAACGTAGGCAAACGTACGAGGACTGAGGCAAACGTACGAGGACTGAGGCAAACGTAGGCAAACGTACGAGGACTGAGGCAAACGTACGAGGACTGAGGCAAACGTACGAGGACTGAGGCAAACGTACGAGGACTGAGGCAAACGTACGAGGACTGAGGCAAACGTACGAGGTCTGAGGCAAACGTACGAGGTCTGAGGCAAACGTACGAGGTCTGAGGCAAACGTACGAGGACTGAGGCAAACGTAGGCAAACGTACGAGGACTGAGGCAAACGTAGGCAAACGTACGAGGACTGAGGCAAACGTACGGGGACTGAGGCAAACGTACGAGGTCTGAGGCAAACGTACGAGGACTGAGGCAAACGTACGAGGACTGAGGCAAACGTACGAGGTCTGAGGCAAACGTACGAGGTCTGAGGCAAACGTACGAGGTCTGAGGCAAACGTACGAGGACTGAGGCAAACGTACGAGGACTGAGGCAAACGTACGAGGTCTGAGGCAAACGTACGAGGACTGAGGCAAACGTACGAGGACTGAGGCAAACGTACGAGGTCTGAGGCAAACGTAGGCAAACGTATGAGGACTGAGGCAAACGTATGAGGACTGAGGCAAACGTACGAAGACTGAGGCAAACGTACGAGGACTGAGGCAAACGTAGGCAAACGTACGAAGACTGAGGCAAACGTACGAGGACTGAGGCAAACGTACGAGGTCTGAGGCAAACGTATGAGGACAGAGGCAAATTATACAAGTGATACAGGTGTGGGGTCAGTTGGACCCCATTTGTAGATACAAGGGTTAAGCTCTGAATTGTTTTTACAGACAGATGAGACCAAAATGGAAGTACAGAATTGCGCAAAATATGAATTTTACATAATATTGAACTATTTATGCCTGCTGAACTTCAATTTCTCAATTTAAATTAAATTTAACATAAGCTGCAGAATATTGTGAAATGTGAGGATTTGGTTAAACCATTAATGCTTTTTATAATAGAATGGAAAAGAAATATCCTTTAAAGTCCATCGGCGGAGAATTTGTTGTGCATCAGCAGCAAATTGACAGGAAGAATGCAGATACATATTTAGTAAAGGTAACAAAAAATGGAAAATAACAGACTTTAAAGTAAGAAAAAAACTGTTCAATTCTTAAGAATAGTATAATTCAAGTTCTAAGAAATGTTAGAACATTTCCTTTTCCCACATGGATAAAGGAACTTTCTGTTAATTTTTCCAACTTCAAACTTTTACATTTCAACATTTCACAATTAAAATATATATTTTGCAGTCAAAATGTTTGTATTGTTGATGTTAAAACACGACATACTAAAAACGTCCAACTGCTGTTGCAGAGCTGATTTAGAATGACAGTTACTATGGTGGAACTGGGAAAATCATAACTGCCAAAGTCCTTCAGCTTCTCCTAATGAGCTATTATTATTATTAATTATTAATAATTAATTAATATTAATGCAATTTTTATGTGATAAAAGTAAATAGCTTATTTCTAAAAAAAATACACATTGTTATTAACATATAGAAGATAATCTATTGTGCTTCTCATTTCCCTGATGATGGATTTTCGCACAAACTAAAGCCATGATGAATGATTGTTTGCCCAGGGCGACGTCTGTCAGGCTTTTGCACAACCTACAACATTAATAAGCCCCAATGTTCAACTGTCACTTTTGCTCTTAAGCAAATATTGCTGAACAGCTGTCTACGTTTCTTATGTAGGTCATGTGCAGGTCCATCCAAGCGTCCTCTGCTTTGACTCACTGGAGTCAAAACTGACTAGTTTGGTCAGTTTTGTCCAAACCAGTTTGATCAAAGAACTGACTTCGAGCAAAACTAAGCAAGCTGTGTGTAAAGTTGGAGTGTAAGCTTCATTAAAGATGCAGCAGTGTTTCTTGGAAGACAGGATGTGTGAGGAGAAATTGTTCATTTAGAGCCCGTCTGGTCTTACTCAGAGGTGACTGCAGAAAACAGCCACATTTCAAACAAATTCAACCTAACCAGACCTCCTGAAGCCCTGGTTTGGACAGTTCTGTCCTTATTCATTTAGACGTGTGCATGTTTGTGTGTCTGTGTGTGTGTGTGTCTGTGTGTGTGTGAAATAAAGAGAGAGAGACAGGCAGGCAGCGTGCTAGCACTGTGTTGGAGCTGTCCATACCCTGGTACTGACAGCTGACCAATCACAATCATCTTCTGATGTCTGCTGACAGAGCATTAGCCAATCGTGTTGCGGCTGATCTGTGCCTACGCCTTGTGTCGTTTGTGTAGTAGGAAGGAGACTGGAGCGAGTAGGAGCACATGGCCTGAGAGGCAGCAAGGGCAGGAAAATGAGATGAGATAGCTTATTAGCTACATTCAGAATGTAAACTGGAACTGATTGTGACATATTTTATATCACTGAAGGGTGAGGTTCATGAAGAGAAATGTAATGGTGTGTATTGTTGAAGAATAAGTCAGCAAAGCAGTTGATTATGGTTTAATTTAACACAATAGCTCCTAATTTTGCTCTCTGAGAACTTCAAGTTACTGTTGTTGTTTTATCTACTTCAGTATGGATTAAGCACACTAAACCAACCCTCAAATGAATTCTGACTTGTATCCAGAACCAGGTTAGGTCTAGATATGTAAATAAAAACATGATCATATTTCCCTGTTTAGCTGTTCAACCTTGTGGATTTGATTGTTCGTCTAGTTGGACTGAAGATCCTGTTTCTACTTCTGATCTCATTCTGGAAATTCTGCATTTCTTTTTGTTTTGAGATTTCAAATAACACACAGTACCTACTTTTTTAGTTTTAATCCATCCAGACTTTTATTAAACATGAAAATGTTATAGAAATCACCATGTGAGACTTTTTTAAACATCGATGATCGACCAGAAAACTGCTATTGGTGCACCGTTAATTTCAACACGATTGTGAATAAGAGCAACGTGATCATTTTTAATATATCATGTTGTAAATGATTGTTTTATAATAAGCAATTAACTTTTATTCATAAATTTAAAAATGAAAGAAAATACATCAATAATACCTGTTGAGAGATGTAACATTTGACTTATTTACTTTATTATAGTGTTTTACATTGTAACAGAAAAGCCAAAGTAATTATTTTAGTTATAGCTCAAAACTCTAAAATGTGTTACAAAACCAATCAATAAGTGAAATATAATATCCTGTAAAAAACTCATCACTCCAAATAGTTGATGGATGGATGAACTAGTTCCTCTGTCAAGTAAATACATTTATTAAAAGAAAATTAAAGCTACTCAGCCCTAAATTTTCTTAAATATTTTGGTATTGTGTATGTTTTTTATGCTTCAGATAAAGCAATATAGACGGATAAAGCAATATAGACGTTTCTCAGGCAGGGCTGAATGGAGACTGACAGCTCAGCGGTGTAAAGCAGGCTGCTGGAAGGAGTAAATACGGGTCGCCTCGCTGCGCCACGGTAACATTACTCCCCTCCCTGCTGCAGCCGCTGTACAGGTTTGTTCCAACCTGATGCTGCTAATGAACTCCAGGTCATTAGATCAAAACTAGCCAATAAGTGCATTGACTGAATAAACTGATAAGATGTTACATATCTGTATAAAAAACCTTAGTAAATATTTGCATTTCTTTGTACTCGCTGTTATCGCTGTTTCCCTGCTATTTTAGGAGCTCCAGCATCACATCGTACCTTGGTCATCAGAGTCATTGCATAACCAGAACTTGTTACGCATCAGTTAGGACAGCACACAACAAAACCTTATTCAGTCTGGAGGACGGCTTCATCACTGTTTACATTAGAACATCGTTCTAATGTAAAGGTATTTTTGCATCAGTAGTAAAAGACTAAAAGTAATCTTCTATTCTTCAGTTTTTAATCATATAAATGTTTTTTTTTTAAATCCCAGCAGTGTTTATAAAAGTGAGTAAAGATCAAACAAATCATAATAGCTTTTATTTCCATGTAAATGCATTGAGAGCACTGCTGGTTTTATTCCAAACCAAAACACCAAAAGAAATTCATTTTCTGACTCCACAGAAAGGTGAAAAATTAATATCAGGCTGTTCATAAATATTTGTTTTACAAACTCAGACATTTACTCTATAACAGAAAAGTGCTTGAAGATTGTTGTACGTTTTCCTGTGAATTCCTGAACTGTCTGAGTTGCTTCCAGCACCTGAGCAGGTGAGCGGCCCATGACGATTGGACTACGTCCCACAGTTTCTCTGGATTGTTTGGTTTTGTAGCATATTTGAAGTCATCCCACAAACTTCTCTTGCTTAGAATGAAAAGAGTAGAATTTTTGAAAAAAAAATATATATATATATTTTGTATGATCCTATATACGTAGTGTAGGAAACATCTTCATACCATACACCACTGTGCTTGAGGGTGATTTTTTTTGCTTTAATCCAACTCCAGTCCATTTGTTTAGAAAGTCCAGTTCATTTGGTAATGTGTAATCAAACTCTGATCCAGACCAAAAGAGCAAACTCTCCTTCAGTGGTTCTTGGTGCAGGCAAGGAGGGGAACGTGTTGCTAAAGAGCTTCTGGATCGTTTGACAATGGAGTGTAAAGAGAACTGCAGCAGAACTGAGTCTTCCTGATATGTGTGAAGAACCTTTAAAGGGTTCTGTCGCCTGGTTTCAGTGTTTGGGGCCATCTGAGAAACTTTAGACCATCGTAGAATAATCTCTCTTTCATCAGTTCACCAAATGTTGCTCTTGTCTCTTTACTCAGGGTTCTTTTTACTTCTGCTTCACATGTCATTTTTTATACTCTGTAGGCGCTTCATGTCAGCTGCTCAGGTGTCTTTTAACTGTAACAGTAATCACAGGTGTTTCCCTTTAAAATAAATAGAAAGATGTGTTGCTACTCTTTATGAGAACATACTGAAAGTGGGACGAAAATCTTTACTTTCTGCATGTATGGCTTAATGGAACACAGTGACGTTAGATTGCTTTACTTTGCAGCACACAGCAGCTTTAGCATTCCATGTTACAGTAATGATAAGCAGAAAAATAAGAGCATGTTTTTGATGTCAGAAATAAAACTGGTATGATAATAATACACCAGAGGGAGCAGAAATTCTTCACATTTACAGTTCTCCAGTGAAACAGGCTGATTTTCCAGCTGTGTATCAAACATCTGCATCCTGCTGACTCACTCCTCCAGCCTGCAGACGTCACCATCCTTCGTTAAGATGCAGGTTGTTTCAAATCGGGTTCAGAAAGCCTCTCATGGTGCTGACTGCTTCTCTCAGGTCTTTGAACTTCAGATGGATCCCTGGTGGCTGCATCGCTGCTTACTGCTAACGTAAGAGTCCCAAAAATACATCAGAGGATGAAGCTTTGTTATGATCTGCATTTATATTTCTACATTTCCTGCTGGAAGAACAGAACAACATTTACATGGCAGAATCAGGACAGGTTCAGCACTGCTTGAACACTATCCTTCAGATCGATTCACTTTGGGGGTGTGTGTTCTCCGTGGGGGTCAGGTTTCTGGGACTAGATGGTTCAGGAGATAGCTGTCTCTCCTCTGAGTTTCACATTACTCTTTCATGAAGAAGAGTCGAGCCGTGTGAGTTTCCCAGACTGGCCTTGACCTCTCAAGTGTTTTACAGGAAACATTCATTCATGTTTTCATGAAATTAGCATTTCTTATCTTATATGTTTCAATATTTTTGGACTGTGTAGATTTTTTTTGTTTCCACCAAGTTGCATATCTTACAGAGGAAGAAGCATAGTGCAAGTTAAATATATTCACACCTCTTTACCAAGAACACATTTAGACATTTTAGCTTATTTATTGAAATTTATGTGATAAACATACATAATGCACTGCATTTTTTTGATCAGGAAGTAAAATGATACCTGGTCTTCAGTCCTTTTCTTTTCTTTGTTAAAATCTGAAAAGTGTGGCATGCTTTTCTGTCCTGCTTGAGTCAGTGCTATATAGAACCACCTTTTGTTGCAGTTACAGTGTTTGTCTCCAGCTGTAAACATCTACGAAGTGAATTTTTGCTCAGGTTCTGCCAGCTTAGATGGAAAACGTCTGCAAACATCAGTTTCAAGCGTTACTACAGATGTGATGTCTAGACTTTGACTAGGCCATTTGAAAACATGAATCTCTGCCTGCTCCACCCGAGGTTTGGATGTTTGTTCTGGTGTTAGACTTGCAGGTCAGTGCTGTTGTTTCTACGGTTTTGTGTTACTGGAGCGACACGCGGTGATGCTGATGAGTGTTGACCATGCTAACCCAGAATCTACCGCAGGCTCGGCTTCAGCTCTGCTGCTCTCTTCATCATCATCATCATCATTGTCGTCAGAAATAGAGAAGTGTCTCAGGAATGAAGGTCTGCCTGAAGTATCGCTGCACTCCGCTGTCACTTTTTATTAGGCTGGAGAAGAAATGCTTTGATTTAAGTAGAGAACGAGATAGTGGTGAAGTTTGTGTGTATTTATTCAGGAAGCATGGCAGTGACAAGATTAGAGGGGGCAGCTGTGTTGTAGCAGGATGCAGACATGGCAACGTAAAGATCCATTATGAAGTGGCCAAGGTTTGTGGACATAACTGTCAATGAATGCAGGATAACAGGTTTTTCTGAGCTGCCTCTGTGTTTTCTGTTCAGTGACTGACTTTAAAACCAGGTTTCAGTTCCGTGGATCTGTGGAGGGGGTTGAGCTGAATTCAGATACTTTTTGCACGCCGTGGCACATCCATAAGCGACGCTGTGTTGAGTCAGCTCACCATGACGGCCATGCAGCCTCATCCTCAGGGTGAAAACAGAATTACATCATTACTCCAGCCAATACACATCCAAGTTACCCAGCAGGTTTGCCAGCAGCTTTAAACAACGCTGTCAGTGGGGGAGGGGAAGCATTGACCTTCTTATGTTTCTCATAATAAACTGAAAGAGTTACCGCATACGTAATGTTTAGATTTGTCAATACTGTAGTAACTATGCAGAATCCCTGATAACAATCCTACTTATGCATTGTCTTGCATGCCAGTTATTTCTGCCATGATTTATGACGTCGAAAGTGCAGATTACATGATTTGTGCTTGAAAAGTGCAATTTTAGTTTCTTCTAATAAATCAGCCTCTGCTGATTCTGTTAGTCCTCCATGCTGATCCGTCCCAAAGAGCTCTGACTGCGTCGTTTTTCACTTGTGCTGCCCCCAGCTACTTTGAAGAACCGCCGATTCAAGCTTATTCCCACAACCCTCCAATGCACATATTTACCCGGCTAGTCAGCATTTAAACAGAAGTCCTGCATGCAATGCTTGTTTTTAATATTAATGTGTTAAAATTAGTCTTTTTGTATGTTGAAGCTGAACTAACAGATGTGACAAAAGTCGGAGAATAATGAAACACTAACTATAAAACATTTCTTTATATAAACATTAAGATTTTTCTTCTTTTTCAAAATATTAATAGTAAATCTTGTTTTCTTGTGTAAAAAGTGCATGTAGCCAAAGTAGAAAAGCGAGGAAAGGCAGTCTAGATCACACCTGAAAGCTGTCAGAGCAGTGATTTTAGTTTCAAATACCGAGCTCTGAAAGTAACTTTGAACTCGGTTATACTTCAGACTTCAAACTATGCTCTGATTGTACAAGTTTTACTTCTTTCCCTAAAATCAGTCTGTCATGCTTATAAAACTCTAAACCTCCATTCACAGTTTTTTTTCCCACGAGTTGATTAGTCGTAAAAAGTTGAAATCACACTGCAGTCACACGCTGCCCTTCATTTGGCTCAGATACGAATGAAAAAAATGAGTTGTAGCTGAAGGTCTGCAGGCACTTTGTACTGACAGAAGACTCAAAAGTAAAACTCTTTGTTCAAGAAAGTGTTTTCTTACCATATTAACTTTATGCTCACAAACAACAGCAGTGGTAGCCTGGGTAGTCTGGCTGTTTACTCCCTGTTTATGTTGTCACTTTAATTTCAAGGTTCCAGTTATTTACTAATCTTGAGGCAAAAAATATTTGTCAACAAGAAGACAACAGGAAATCTATTTCAACCTTCTGAGTCTGGGGATAAGCGACATGTCTGCGTTTCCTTCGGTGTCTACTGATGTCAGTTGTTTTTTTTTTACATGTCAATTCAATAAGTAAAGCTTGGTGGATGTTAAAGGCTGAGGTTTACTTCCATCTTGTTTCTGGTTGTATTTCTAAAGAGAGGGTTGGTCATGTGACTGTGATGATGATGCAGTTCAATATTGTGAGAAGTAATGCCAGTGATGTGATCCTTAGAGTTGTTAGGCTATAAAAATATACATAATAGCGATAAATATAGGTTTGTGTGGCTCTAAAATATTGAAAAGTATCCTGGATGTTTGAAGGCCCAGAGTGAAACGTAAAATCCACGGCTGTTTTTGATCAGTTTTTTTTCAGTTGCTGCGTCCGCATCATGACTGGCTGTGTTAGACGCTCGTCTCAGTTCACTGAGATGTGACGGAGCGTTTACAGGAAAAGCTGCGTACTGGTGCGATATTTGTCACCTTCTGCACAGCTGGGACCTGAGAGCAGGAGGAAAATCCTTCTCACTGCCAGCTGATCGATGTTCCAACTTATTTTGGGACACTAAACACCTTTGGTGAAGAGTTTTTTTTCCACCATTAGAGCATATATAAAGACATGACATCATCCGAAAAAAAAGGAATGAACTTCATAAAACAGGAAGACTAGATCCACAGATAAGTGATGAAGGTGGTTACTCAGGTGATGCTTGTGAAGAAAAAAGCCTGTGGATTCCTGTGAGCTGCTGTTGCTTCAGGGCTTTAACTAGAAACGGCAGCAGCAGCACCTTCTCCTGCCCCACCGTCTCTGCCAGCTTGTCAGCTTTGACTTTGCCTTTAGGTTGATTTTTGCAGCAGAAAAATCAAATCTGTCTTCTAAATATACCTCAGTAGGGCCTGAATATCAAATACTCTGGCTTGTATTAACATTGGAAAACAAGACAGGAAAGGTGGTGATCAGATGTTCAAAATCTAATAAGTATTTTAGATTTAAAGTTATTGATACTAAAATATTCTCCTCAGCTCAGTCAAAACAGAACTGAAGGTAAACCTACAATAAAGTCCAAACCCTGGGAATGAACGCTTAGATCAGGGGTGTCCAAACTTTTTGTCGTTTGGGCCAAAATTCTCAAGTGAATTTTATACCTGCTCAGCAATAAATTATGCATGCAGTGTTTTAATAAAACAAAGTACCGTATTTTCCGCACTATAAGGCGCACCGGATTATAAGGCGCACCTTCAATGAATGGCCTATTTTAGGACTTTTTTCATACATTAGGCGCACCGCATTATAAGGCGCATAGAATAGACGCTTCATACTCTATTATTACACATCCACATTAATAAAGAAATGGTCCCCGAGTACTTTATATAGTAGGCTGGCCCAGTTGTTGTTTCACTCACGGTGTTGGTGTTGCGATATTATGCCCAACTGCTTTCTGGGTAACACAGACCAACCGACACGCTGCCGCTGCAGTCTCTGTCTCTCTTCCCCTGCCCCTCCCCCCCTTTAAATGTATTGTCAAACTTTATTAACAAACCAGTGTTCTGACAACTATCCCAGCATGCACCGCGCACTACTTCTTCTACGGGGAAAAAGGAGTTGGCGGCTGCTTACCGTAGTGGACCAACTACGTAAGCAGCCTACTGCATGTCTGTGTAAACATGACGTCTTTCATTTCGATCTGAGTTAATTAGCGTAGCATTTCTGCCGGATTTTCACAACATATCAGCCACGACAATGGACAGGGGAACCAACAAGTTCATGTCATCTTTTTTGGACGACATCAAGGTGTTTGAGCCACTGGATGCCTCCAACATTGTGCGCGTCACAGCTAAAAGCTACCGATAGATGAGGAAAACAGCAGATCCTCACAGCCTCAGCATAAATATAGCTGTGGACAAGATCACTGATGCCTATTGTTCTTGCAAGGCTGGGTAAGTCGGCATTCATGGTTTTGATGGTCCACAATGTACATTAGCATATGTTTACTACTGTAGCTTGTGTTTGTGAGACGGTCACGCACGTGGTAGCTGCACTGTGACCTAAAATGGGCATTAGCCAATGAAACGCGGCCCCTGTGGTAAGGTCCGTTGCTGGACCTGTTGTGGCTCAATATTGGTCCATATATAAGGCGCACCGGATTATAAGGCGCACTGTCGGCTTTTGAGGAAATTGAAGGTTTTTAGGTGCGTCTTATAGTGCGGAAAATACGGTAGTTGGAGGTTTTATGGAAAATGGATCCATTTATTATGGGTTTTTGCTTTATTAAAGAAACGTTTCCAGTTTGTAAATTCTTTATTTACATTTGGAATATTTGGCTCAACTGTAACAAAATGCAGATAAATGTTTTCAGCACTAAGAACATGATCTGGGTCAGTGTTTCACCAAGACGTTTGCTGTATTTATCCAAGTTTAACAGATTAATTAAAAGCAGATGTGAGTTCACCAAAGTCTGTTTTTGAGTAGAACTGTGGATAAACGTGGTCCTGTTTATTGTGCAGTTATTGCTTTTATTTGTCTGTAATAATTTTACCCTAATGAAAAATAAGAAGTCTTGATCTGGATCAGCCGTTTCTGCTGGCAGTCCAAATTTGTATCATTCTTAATCAGAAGTTTGGGACCACACAAAATCCGCTCCTAGGCCACCGTTTGAACAACCCTGTGTTAGATCAAGTTAAAAGTCTTTACATTATATTTGGTTTTATGACCCGAGGAACATCAGCGGAGTTTGACTGTTCCTGTCTCGATGCTAAATGCTAAATGGGCTTTAGCAAGTCAGTCATTCACCCATTCATACACACACACTCAAACTCACGCACTCACACCTTCACACAATATCACCTGCAGATCAGATTTCTGCAATGCTTCACTATATGCTTCCTTCGAAGGATTTCCGTTGTTACTCTAACATTCAACTGCACTATAAAGGTTAGAGCGCGTTCACATCAATACAAGATGTCTGTCTCTGCATGTGACCTGCTTTCTGCTGCTCCATAAAGTCCAGAAAGGACTTGTGATAAATCCAAAGAAAGAAACTGTCCACTATGAGCATTAATGTCCTACAGTCGCCTGGAACCGCCTTGCTCAGAGCGCCTCTCTCTTTATTAGCTATTAGCATCTTTTGGAAATAAGATATTAAATTCTCAATATTATTATTTGTTTTGCTTAGTATTTATATTGTGTTTATTCATTTGTGGAATTAGAATTTCAAAATCAATACTTCTTGAATTTTATCATCTCCCTCTTCTATTATGTCATCATTTTAATCATTAAATAAACTGCCCTCAGTGCTTCTAACCAACATTTTCTCTGTTTCTGCCCTTTATTTTTGGACTTTGCATCACTCTGAATGTGGATGAGAAGAGCTTCAGAAAAAAGATTGATGACATTTTCATTTGAATCCAGATTTCCTTTAAATTTCTGTTTTGTTACACTGTTGGCCTGTGCTCATAGTTAATAAATATATATTTATGTGCCATTTGCTGATTTTATTACAATAACCTGAAGGAGACATTCTTTCTGTTCCAGGATTTTTCTACCTTTGAGTCAGAAATGAAAGCTCCATCTCTGATGCTAAACGGGATCTGTCACACACACACACACATTCAAACTATGTGTGTGCGTGCTCAGGATCTGACTAGAGGGAACTCAGTGTACTGAAGACTTAAAGCTGAGGCTACATAACCACTGTTACCTTTGACCTTTGGCCTCGGATGGCATTTTCCTGCAGGAGAATACAGAGCTTGTTCCTCCTCTGCTGTATCTGCAGCCTCAGACAGTATGTAGGCCACCGTCTTGTGTGCTGATCTGTTCTGCCCCCTCCCTGTGTGGTTGGTTGAGGAACAGTGATGTCATTCTGCAGTCCTGTTGTCATTCTGTGAAAGCAGCTTCTTTTGACTTTGACCGTGTTGCTCTGTCCTCTGTTCTGCAGAAGCAGCTCATGAGTTTATGGCTTTCCAGCAGAAATTATCCTGGAATCATCCTCGTTGTTAAACTAACAACGATGTCTTACTGGCTTCATAAGACCTTCGGATCTGACAAAACCTGGTGCTGTTGGTTGATCTGCAAGACAAAATCAGTTTTACAGGTTAAATGTGTCTCATGCTGCAGATCTGTAGGTTGCTTTGAAGGATGGTTACATTAAATTGCTCTCTCTGGTTTATTGGTTTATACATTTCTTTAATAGTTTGATCAGTTGATTATTTTTGTGCAAACCGTTTTCTTCTGCTCAACCTTCCTGTTATCTGCTGAAGTCTTGCTCTTTCTCACAGCCTGAGTTAACCGTAGACATGGCAACAACATCCACACTAAAGAGTGGTGAATGGTGTGTTCACTGACCAAAGAATGATTTGATTTTTGCAATACAAACTGGCTGGTCACCAGGCAGACACTTGAGCTGAAAATGGGTTGAGTCTGGTCTGTAGTCGATTTCACAGGGCATTTTGAGTACAAATGCCTTAAAATAAGTTGTTGCTATGGAAACCTTGTGACCAAGATGCGACTCCTTCCTGTAGTTCTCAAACACAGATTTTTTTTACCTCCCTCCTGTAAACATGATTCCTCCAGACTTGTTTGTCCCACTTCTAGTTGATTATTTTTAAAATTATTCCTCTGACTGAACATGTGGTTGGATTTAAGTCAATAGAAATAATCTAATGTTTTTTTTACTGAGGAAGATGATTGTTCTCATTTGGCTTCCATATGTAGAGAAATGATCCTTCATATGTCATATTCATACTAAAGGGAAACAGGAAGTCATGGATTATTAATTAAGACATTTTTTGCAGTGTCAGAATGTGATTTTGTTAATTATTTCTTAAAAAAGGGATTTTATTGTCACTCAATAAATAAAGTAAAATTATTGGTTATCATGTGGAAGCCATTACTGTAATTTCCTTTATGCATCCGATATACTCTAGAAATCAAGTAATATTTGTCATATAAAGCACATTAAAAATAACTTTTCCATATTTTTTTACTTTGTTTTTCTTCTCTATTAAAAGTTTAGTTTAAATAAAAATGTGAACCATCTCAAAAATTTGATTGAGATTTACTTTAAGAGGTACTTACATTATTTTTATTTTAAAATGCTGCTTTTTTAAAGCATAATTCCTCAGTAACACAATAAAGAAAACATTTCAGCTAAAGGATTAAGGAAAATTATCCAAATTGGTCAACTGCAGCATCAGGGATATAAAACCAGTCCGTCACAGGGACAGGAAGCCTTCAGATCCAACGCTTTTAGCTCCCCTGCTTTGAGCAAATGTTATTTTAGGACAGGGCTGATCTGGTTGGCTTTTTCTTCGCTCCTCTCAGGATCCAGTCTGTCCACTCAGCCCACCTGTGCCGTGGGATTTGCTGAGTGCTGGAGAACGCTCCGTTTTTCTGTATCCAAATGGTGTTTCAACAGAAGACTTTCCACTTCATGTGGAGCAGATCTGATCTGTTGCAGACGGACAGCATTCAGTTCCACCTACAGCTGGACTCAGACTGTAATAACAGTAGGCAGGTATGGGAGTGTCTCAGGCTGTCAGACGACAATGTTCTCACGTGCCATGAATCTATTTAATATTGGGATAGTAGTGACCTCTGATATTTGCTCATTTTTATACTGTACTTTAAACACAGTTGATAAGAATTTTATAGACACAATAAAGGCACAATAGTGACATCACACCACTTTATTACCAATATGTTATATTACACAACAGTTGAAAGTGTAGAAACTTACAGTAAAGCAGTAATCATGAAAGACGCAGTTTAAATCATAATCAGATTCATAACTGAAGCTGGAACCAGAACAGCTCCAGTTCTCCTCTCACTTCTTCACTCTTATTACTCGTCTTTCTGTGTAATTTGATTTTCTCCGTCTTCCAGCCTGAAGTTAACAGGAGCATAGTTTCTCTCTCTTCAGCAGTATTATGGGTCAACTGTATTTTTGTTCAATCCAGAACAAAAGTCAGGGAATTGTCATAATTGTTTTAGCTTTACATCATGTCATAATGATTTAAAACACCCTGAGTATTGCTTTGATTCTTTTATGCATGTTTGAAGAATCCTTGAATTTCTCACACAACCATTCAAAGGTGTCTTAACATTCCCACAATGCACCGGCTTATGAACAAACTATGAAAATTATTATAGTCAGCATCGAAGATGAATAGCTGCTCTTCATTTTGGCTCTGTATTTCTACCATCTTTACCTCCTTTTCTTTTCCTTTAGTTTCAGTGAACATTAAGTCCAAACAGCCTCTGGTTAACTTGCTTTAGCACAATAAGAGCTTTCTTCAGCGATGTCTGTTTATTCTGACAGGAAGAAGTCGTTCCTGTTCTCTGCGCTCTACGCTGCCTGCATCCTGGGTGGGCGTCATGTCATGAAGCAAAGGGAAAAGTTTGAGCTGCGGAAACCTCTGGTGCTGTGGTCGCTCACGCTCGCTGTGTTCAGGTGAGAGGTTGAAGCGCAGACGATGCCTGGTTAAAGTATTCACAGTGTTTGGTCACATCACATTCCAGCTGATTTTAAGCAACAGATCAACACTATGTAATAGTAAGGACACAATACACCGATTCACTTTACAAATTTGGTTCTTTTAAAAGTGACAAGAACTTAGAAGACTTCATAATTATTCTCAGCTTTGTGTTTTTAAAATTCTAATAATCATAGTTTGTTTATCTGATGTGACAAAATGTAACTTGGTGCAGGCGGTGACAGCACTAGATGTGTAAAGTAGAAACGGTGAACAGCTACTTCTATCGACTTCACAGTAACATGAAAGTTTAGAGCCAATTATTATGCTTATACATAAACCCTTATTGAGGAGGCAGGGATTCATTTACCTGATTTGTTCACGCTTCATCGTTTCTGTTGTCTCAGTATCTTTGGTGCCATCCGCACTGGGAGCTACATGATGTTCATCCTGATGAGCAAAGGGCTGAAACAGTCAGTTTGTGACCAGAGTTTCTACAACGGGCCAGTCAGCAAATTCTGGGCTTACGCCTTCGTCCTCAGCAAGGCTCCTGAACTGGGTGAGTGGAGACATGTCTGATGTCTGACTGATGGGAGGCATGCAGCGGTTAAGGTTGCAGTAGTTAAGTATTCTGCGGTATAGCAAACTGAATTATAATGTAACTTTACATTAATGTTAAAGTTAAAGATGACAGGATTCATCTGAGACTGGATGAGAAAGTTTTTTTGATCCAGAGCTGAACCAGCTACAGGAGCTAATCTCTTCTGTTTTTGGTTGTGGTGCACCTGAGATTAATCTGCCAACATAACTTCACTTGGTGAACATAAAGGTTAAGGTCTTCTTCATTTCTGTTATTGAAGTTATAAGTCATATTATGACAAAAATCAAAGCTAATCACTGATATTAAACTTTTTGATCAGTAAACTTTGTTCAGTTTTTACCTGGAAAGCAGGAGCGTTCATATGTACCTAACAAGCTTTGCATAGTTTTAGTCTCAGATTCTTCAATCAATTATTGGTTGGAGACAACAAAACCCAAATTATGAGAAATGTCTAGTCTGGTAAAACTATGTTGGTAAAACTTGTTCATCTCTTGCAGAAGCTGAAAGGCCAAGGTTCTTCAATATATTTAATTTGGGATTCCAGAGGTCTTGTCAGAAATGTTTTGCTTGCAGTTTTTATATTTTTGCTGAACAAGCCAATATTATTCCCAGGTGAAAATGAAAATGAAGCTCATAACCCAAACCGTTCCTCCTATCTGAAATAATGAACAAATAGCTCATTAAAAGGAAAATATTTAGTGTTCTATTGTTCTGTTTTAACAATATTTAGCAAACGGTGGCGGATTCTTGGGTTGGTGGTTCGATACCACTTAGGAAAACTGCTTTGAGTCAAGCTACTTCTTCATGTTGTTCTTCTTACATTTGGAATACAATTCGGAGTGATTTAATAGACTTTTCAGTTTTCGTTTCATTTAAGAACATTTAAAAACCTTGGAAAGCCGAAACTCCAGTGATGGACTGGCAGCCTGCCCAGGGCGTCCCACACCTCTCGCCCTTTGAGCACGTTGTATCTCATCCTGAATGTTCTGAATTTCTGAAAATGATTGATAATCCCCTGTCTCCCTGCAGGTGACACTCTCTTCATCGTCCTGAGGAAGCAGAAGCTCATTTTCCTCCATTGGTACCACCACATCACCGTGCTGCTCTACTCCTGGTACTCCTACAAGGACATGGTGGCGGGCGGCGGTTGGTTCATGACCATGAACTACTTGGTCCACGCCGTCATGTATTCCTACTACGCGCTGCGGGCAGCTGGCTTCAAGGTTTCGCGCAAGTTCGCCATGTTCATCACGCTGACCCAGATCACCCAGATGCTGATGGGATGTGTGGTCAACTACCTGGTGTACTCCTGGATGCAGCAGGGCCAGGAGTGTCCATCCCACATGCAGAACATTGTGTGGTCCTCCCTGATGTACCTCAGCTACTTTGTGCTCTTTGTCCAGTTCTTTTTTGAAGCCTACATTGGCAAGTCCAACTCATCGGCCAAGACTGATGTCAAGAAGAACAAGTAGAGAGGAATGCCAAAAGCTTGGGATGCAGGGAGATAATTTAATAAAAGAATAAAAGGGAAGCGCAGGGACCAGTGGCGTGAGAGAGGATTGGATTGGGATGAGAGAAATGTGTCATGGAGTCTGGGGATGCTGGGATTATTGATGGGTTGGGGTGGGAGGCTGGGGGGAGGGAGGGGTCATGAAATGATTGGTGTTTGTGCTTTAGGGTTACAACTTATTGAAGACCTAAAAATGAGGTGATGTCTCCCTTGAGGGATACGGAGGAAGTAGCACCACCATGATCAGAAGCCATCATGAGTCATTCACCTGAACTCTAAAATTTGCCCCTATGAATTCACTTTTAAAATCCTTAAATATAACAAAAAAACAAGCTCATTCTAAACTTTTACAATAGTAAAACCATCAAATCTGTTAGAATTTGTTTTATTTATTACCGACTACAAAAAATGGTACTCGTAAAGACCGATGGCCTCATCATTAATGTGAGCCATCAGAGTTTTTGTCCGTTTCTTGTCTGTGTTTGTTGTTTCGCTTTAATCTGAGGAGGAAAAGGTTCGAGACGCCGGTGAGCAAATGAAGCTGAAGTTTTAGCAGTTGATGTGAAGCGATGTGGTGAGGGACGAACCCGTTGTTAATATAATGTGCATATCAAGATACAGTAGACATGTTTAACATCTGTTCCAGTTTACAGTGTGGCTGATTTGCTTCCACAACAGTTGCCAATGAATACAAACCAGTAGGAAAGACAGATTGAAGCTGGCCTCGCGGACTGAAGCCAGGCTGGGTGTGGATGAGATGCTGACCGTGTCCTGCTTCACCTCTGGTCTCAACTTTGCAGATGCACTGATTTCTGAACCCTTGTCTGTATTACAGGGTTTCTAACAGTGAGGAATACTGATCTGTTGGACACTGATACCTTAGATGGAGTACAAACATATTTATGTTTAGCAAGAAAACAAACAAAAAAATCATGCAAATTGTCAAAAATCTGCTGTATTGAAAAAAAAAAGGTATGTATCCTTAATGGTGTCTGTTGTGCTATTGTGCATTTGCACTACATCAATGTCAGAAAACAATTGTTGCTGAAAACCCAATGTATGAACAAAGTGTGCAAAAATGTGACATGCTTGTGGTGTTTTCTTTTGTCTGTGCCATCATGGCGTCATGCATACATAACCTGTTCGTTGGTGCTGAAAGTAAAACAAATGAGTTTAAATGCAGTCTGTCCAGTTTCTCTTGTTAAGGCGTAAGAAAACAGAGGGGAATTTCCTGTTTTGACTTAGACTTTCTCCACACGTAGCCAGCAACCTGACAAACCAAATAGATTTCTATGTGATTTGGCCTTTCATCACTAAAAATGATTGATCATAAAACATCCAGCCAAAGTGAAGATTGGCAATTTCACCTTTTTTGCTTTTGTGTGTGGATATTAGAAACTGGAGATTTAAAGGCAAACGCATGACAATCTACAACAAATAATGCTGACGTCACATGTGACCATTGCTATAGTTTGACCATGCAGTGAAGGAAAGATGGCTGCTGTCAGAGAGGGGCTGATTTTTACGTTAGTTCATACAGTTTTTACTTGTTATTTTATAAGCCCAGGTGTTGAGTTGCAAAGGGGAACGTTTGCTTTGAGGTCAGCTGTTTTCCATCAGCGTACTTTGACATGATTCCCAGTCAACAACGTCTTGTTTTATGTTAACTTTATATTCTAACATTGTATTTAAAAGAAGCTCAACCTCTCTGTCTGTCCACACAAATGGTGTCATGTTTAATTCTTAACAGGAAGTTGGAGTTGTTTTGAAGGATTGTGATTGGCTGACATATGTTTTACCTTGTTCCTATGGGTTTAGCATGTTTAATACAATACTGAGTGGAATAATTCAGCGGGTTTGTGTGGATGAACACTTTTCTTAAACCACTCAGGTGTGGATGAGATTATTTTATAGAAACGGATATCTCTGCTATGTTCCTTTAAAAAGGCCTGACCATGTTTGAACTAGGCCAATGAAACAAATTTCAGCTCGCCAGGCCTTTCTGGCGATGAGCTAAGACCAAAAACAACCATCAGAGCATAGTTGTGTTCAGAGGGGAGTGGCTTTCCCAATTAAGCAAATTAATTGAAGAGTTACCATCTCTGCTAAAATTGAGGATATGAGTTGTATTCACTGAGCTGATCGCAGTATTAACTGCTGGTCTAATCCAGAAAAAATAAAAAATTACCATTAACTGAATTTATGCATTTTCTATTTAGTCTACTGAAGGGGATATGTTCCAATCCTGGATGAGCCCCCACATGCTGAAACCAGAAGGACACCATAACAGGGAAATGAATGGAAGAATGGCTTCAGCAACTGTTTTAGGCAGGCTTGAGAAATCAGTGGTATGGTTAGCCCTCCACTATGTTAGCTCTTAGCCTGTGTTAGGACACTTTCATCTGGTTGCCCCGACAACTCGACAGTTTCCTCAGGGTGAAAGCCTTTGGTTTTGCTGCAACCAAATGCTAGCCAATAGCATATCTAGTAACATTGCACCTTGATATTTCAGCCTCTCAAGCTGTATCTTCTTTCAAATAGATATGTTGTATGAAAAGTGGATAGGCGGGGATCCACTGTAACTTTATATTTCCACTATCCATTCCACTATATTTCAGAGATAGAAGAAATCATTTGCCTGTTGTGCTAAAAGCGGTTGTCGGTTTTGATTGACCTCTTTTTTGTGAGGAATCTTTTTCTCATTTATGTGACACAATCTGGCATACTGTCCTGTCTGCATATCTGAAGAATGTCACCAGTACTGTAAATAATCATGAGTCATGACAAATAGCAGGTATTTTACAAATTGAGTTTCTGGCAGTGACAGAACTGACAACTGGCTAATGTTATGTCCACTCATTATCTCCTTGGACTGTTTGTCTCTGCATTATAATCTTATAGATCATTTTTTAAGAAACAGAAATCTGAAAAAATAACAAATCTTTAATAACTTTTTAGAAATATAACCATAATTTTGGAAAGTGTGTCACAAAGCTGAAACTGGAGCTGGACAAAGCAAGTCAAGGGCAGACAAGTTCACAGAACACAAGACACTTCAAAGTGCCTCTCAGGTTTTCAGTGTGTTGTTTCCAGAGGTCAAGAACAGAAACAAAATGCTGCCTCCTCATGTTCTGACTGTCTGCAAACACTAAGTAGGCAGGTCTGTCGTGACCTGCGGGGTCTACATGTCCATATCTGTCGAGCAGCTCAGGGATACCATGTCGCCATAAATCTTTTCAGGATAGAGATCATTCAGTGCTTTACTGGCCAATAACAATATTCTAGAATTCATCCTTTTTCAAACTGAAAGTAAGCAGAGGAATATGAAGACTTTTCTTATATGGTTCATGTTCCAGGTGTTTCTGGCAGAGGTATTTTGGATGAGCTTCACACACCTGATTGATTCAGGTGAGTCTCAGACGAGTGCAGCAGAGAACATAATGTTTTCAAGGAATTTTTTAAACTGATACAAGCAACTAATTTGGCATTGGATAATTCTTAGGTATGACAATTTTGAAACAGCAAACTGACTATTTTTAAGAAGGCTGCCATATCTGATACAGAAATAATATGCTCAGACTAGCTTGATATGAATAATTCTGGCATCTAACTATATGCTTCCTGTCAAGCAATCTGTCACCACTGTGCTAACCAGAAACACAGAGTCCTGCTGACCGGGATGGCCAGAGGGTGGAGAGGATGAGTGGATGACACCTCTGCCAAGGAGTTGCCATCAGTTGAAGAAGTGTGGCTGTAAATCTGAAATAAATTGAAATTAAAATTTAGTCCAATAGAAGGTCCAATAGAGTCCTACCTGGATTGGACAACACATCTGTAAATGTGACAGTTAGGCCAAGTCCAAATGAATCTGGAGGGGAAGTTGAACTACCCTGGTAAGGAGAGATTGGTGAAGAAGGCTTTTAGAAATATTTGCACGATTAGATTGAAAGAACAGCACTTTCACATTAAAAGAACACATTTAAATTTTGCAGCTTTGGCATTTGTCTCCTATTTTCAACAAACATTTCCCAGTAGCTGCTCTACCATTATTAATGCATTGTGTTTGTTCTAAGAAGTAACAATGAGGGAGGCATGTTGGTATATATCTGCATCTCACTCAGTCATTTCTGCACAACGGATTATCACCAGATACAGGATTATCACTGATAAACAATGGATTTCAATTACATGAACAGCCTAGATTTAGCCCGTCAGTCTGACTGATAATAGTGATTAGTGAAATGGATTTAGTTTGTATCTACTTCATATTTTACTGTTTTATTATTATAAAAGGTTTAAAGAGGTTGGTGAATCATACAACCAGCCCTGCTCTGATTCATGATGCTGAGAAACTGCATATGATGCTGCCAAAAGGTCGCTTATTATCTTCTGGATAGAGCTAAGAAAATCCAAATGTGGACAAACTGAACTGATACATCCAGCTTCGTCAGACCGAAGCTTGATTTGCTACAGTAGTAAACGCTGATTAAATGTATTTGTCCTATAATACTACTGTGTATTTAATTAAAACTTAGAAGAAATATTTATATGAACACTGTTACTTGCATGTTATCGTTTTTCTCTTATTAAAAACTGTTTGGTTTTTTTTTTTGCCTCTATATGCTGTCGCCATCTAGTGGCAAATATAAATACAAACAGCTCAGCTTTCCATACATTTTTATAGCCAAACATTCACTTATTATTTTTGAGGCTTTGTGTGCTGGGCATCAAAATACTAGAAATAAATCCCTATTTAAATAAATTTCATATTTTAGTGGAACACCTTCAGGGATATCTGCTGAAAATGATTCTAAATAAGAGGACTATTAGATCTCTTTACACCATCCAATAATATATTTGGCTTTTACACTAATGCATCTCTTGTTCCACAGGTTAGTAGGAGTTGTTTTTAGTTTCCACATTGACTGACTGAGAGCAGATTTCATCCCTGGTCCTCTGGGAGATGGAGCTACTCATGGGGCTTCGTAGTTTGGGCTTCCTCTTCTTTCCTCCTATAGACTGTGAATCATGTGTCTTTGTCTAAAAGATGCACCCCCTCCTCCTGGATTTTAAATCTACACAAATCCCCATAAATCAGTGTTACTCTGTCCTGCTCAGCAGCTGGAGGGACCAAACAGTGACCTGAAGGATCAGAGCAAAGCCTTTGAGTGGGCAGCTAATTCCTTCTTTAGCCCTCATCGGCTTTCCTCCGTGTCATGCTGGAAACATGAACGACAAGTCAAAATTACACCCATCTGCTAGAAATATTTGGACAAGAAGGAATGAGAAGAAAGCTGGTCCTTCTCGTTGTTTTGTTTCTTAGTTACACTAGAATGTGATTTTTGTAAGTCAAGCAGTGGAAACATTTAAGTTATTGTTTTTGCAGGATGGAAAATACAAAAAAGAAGCTTGAATTTATTGTCACTCAGGGTCAAACCTGATTCCATACAGGCTAAAATGAATAGCTATGTTTTCACTACTTGGTTAAATGTTCTTCAGCAAGTTGCAGAGAAATCACTCTTTTTGTAGCCATGAACATGATCTTTGACATGTGATTAGTCATTAGTAGAGCTACTAAACTGGTTGGTTTCTCAAAAAGACCAATTTTCAACAAAGCTGAAGTTTGGTGTCAACTTGCTTTTTATAAATCCCCAAACCAGTTTTTTTTTTTTTTTTGATCATATTCTTGTATCATTTTCAGTCTGTGTTGATTAAAGTCAATATGGGACAAATTTAAACTTGTGGAGCAAATTCTTGCTCAAAAAGAGTTTTTACTACATAATCAATTTAAAAACAATTAAACAACTGGTTAATAGCACATCAGATCTGTCAACTTTTTCATTACCTTCCCCTAATCCCATTATGTGACAACTTGTGTTTTGCCATCTATCTATATTAAATTAGTTTTAATATCTGAATGTACTTTTTATAGTATTTGTGTTATACTTTTGTATTGATTGTATTTATTTTCTTATTTTTTCAGTTTAACTTTGTATGTAGTGGCACTCTATTTGTTCAGAGACAACAGATAAAAAATATTCAAATGGCTAATTCTGGCACATTTACAGGAATCTTACTTAATGTGCAGTGTCCCTGCCAAACAAATAAAACAGAAATCAAATTTAAAAACTCATTTTATTATTTTTAAAAAATCAAACTTTTGAAATTAGTTTTTAAAAGCATCAAATTCATATGAAATGAACGTCCATGAAGTCTGGATGTAAACTTCTGAAAACTGTCTCAGTCAGAGTTCATATCTTTACTGAAGAATGTAATAATCCTTCTTTTTAATTATTTTACACTGTGGTGCACCCTGGTAAAAAAAAAATATACTTTAGTATACTTCAAACATTCTTAAAATTGTGAAAGTACACTTTAAGTATACTAATTATTAAGTGTACTACTACTTCCTATAAGTATATCAGAAGTATACGAACAATACACCTGTACCAATTTTGAAATTAGTACTTTAAACACACTTAAACATAACTGTACCAAAATACACTTTTAATATATTAAATAAAAGAATACTTTAAGTGAACAAAATATGAATGAATATGTATGAACTTTTAAGTGCCTTAATAATCTTTTACTATTTATTAAAATTGCATACAATAAAAAAAGGATAATCATGATGTAATTTTTAAGAAAGTGCCCAATTAATTTTCAGATGTGTGATGTAAAACCTTATAATCAACGGCATTAGCTCCAGTTCATACTCCAGACCAGATGGTGGCGGTATTGCACACTTTCATTTATTTAAAAAACGCCACAAAGAGAAGAAAAAACTTGAACGGAGGGAAGATAACAGATGCTGTTCAAATTCGCCATTTTTACTCGCATAATATTGCCTTAAAAGTAGAGAGGGCCTTGACAATAGTTACTAATTTTGGTAAATTCAAGCTGGTGACGTCCTAATCCGAGTTGGATGACAACACAACGGGACAACAACCGATGGAAATGAAATGTGTGTCACAAAAGGAGCCCGGAGGGACGAAGGATGCTAACGTGTTGCTAGCTGGTGGTAAGTTTGCTTATTAATTATCTTCATTTAATTATAAACAGTGCAGTAAATATATATAACTTACGTTGGTTTCTTAAATTTATCAATTTTATTGTGACTTGTATGATTATTACTATAGTAGTCATTCAGCTTCATGTTATAACTGCATGGAGGCTGTTTGTTGCGTCTTATACTTTATTAATTCATAAACTAACCTGGTTTTAATTAAGCTCCATATGACAGAGAGACTTTGATATTGTGAGGTTGTTGTTCTAACTCGTTCATCAGTGTTTTTATCTTCAACATATGTTTGCAGTCTAACTAAGCAAATGAAGATGAAAGAGGAAGCCAGAGAAATCAGGTGTTAGAAACCTAAAGACTTTTCTCTCTCAGAAGAAGCTCTGACTCCACCAAATCACCAACCAGCTCTGAGGATGAACCTCCACATTGTCTTCATGATGTAAGTTTGTTTTTTCAATGGGGAACTAGCTACATTTTCAACAACAAAATCTGCTGTTACCAACACTAAGTGCTTAATAAACATGATTTGATTTAAAGGTAACTGGAAAGAATTTTTCTCTTCTTGTTAATCTAACATTTATCTTTCTTTTTTTATTTGTTGTTGACTTTCAGGGCCCTGTGATGGACTGGTGACCTGTGCAGGATGAGCCCTGCCTCTCATCTGATGGCTGCTGGAGATGGGCACCACCAGCCCCCCTCACCACCCTGCAAGGATCAGCATGTTCAGATCATGGATGGAAAGATTTTAAGGTAGTTTGTCTCCTTAAGTCCACACTTAAAACAGCTTCATAGTTAATGCCAACATCAACTGATTCTATGACATTGCTGACTATTTTTTCTACTTCTAACATAAACGGGCAAAGACACCCAGAAATGTTTTTCCACCCCAGGCATCCGGTCCCAATCATCATCAGTTCTGATGATGTCACATATATGGCGAGTTCACAACGTCTTGAAATTGTAAGTATTATTTTTTTTATTTGCCATTTTTCTGTTCTCTTTAAATACAAATGCTTTCTCTGTTTAATTGCTCTATTGTTCTTTTTTTGTAGGTTTCTGTAAGGTGCAGTGAACTGGAATGTTCTGTCGTTGATCCTCACTTTCATGTTTTATTGTCACACTTAAATTTTCATGTTCATATGTTCACTTTTGATGTGTAAACTGATAATTTATGTAAAGTTCATAAAGTTGTGAGTAAAATTGGACAATTTTAAAATGTCTGTAATAAAAAAATATTTGAATTACCTTGGGCATCTTGTGTAATTAATTTTTCCATGTAATTTTAGCCTAAAACAGTGTAAGTACTGTAGTGTAGTTATGCATGTCATTTACAAAATAGTTACGTAGGAATAAAGATGAATTAAGAGTAATTAAAATTGTAGTTTATTATCAATGGCAGCAAATCCAAAATAAAAATGAAGTGTAATTTAAATACATTATTATATTAATAGTATATTTAAAATATATTTGAAGTATATTCAATATATATATATGTATATATATATATATAATATAATTTTGAGACATAATTAACACTCAAAATATAATAATTATATCAAAATGTAATAGAGCTCTGAAATATGAAATTTAAAAAGTATACTTTAAGTGCACTAAGTATACTTGAAGTTGTTCCAAAAAAGTATGTGTAGTATAATAAAGTATACTATTAATTGTAATTTTAAACAATTTAAATACTTCTAAAGTATACTAAGTACAAAATAAGTTGTTCCAAAATATTACAGTTGAAGTACATCGATAAAAGTATACTAAAGTATGTTAAAATTTAGTATACTAAAGTATACTTCTTTTTTTTTTTGTTACCTGGGAAACCACGCAAAAAAAAAAAAAAAATCCTGGTAAAAAGGCACACCGGACCGCGCAGGGTAAAACACTCAGAGTTCAGTTGATCTGTTTGGATCAGACAGATCCAACTGACTGATGAATTAGCGCAGATTCTTCTGCTGATGGGAACCAGGAGGAAGTTGTTCAGACCCCAGCGGCTGAAGTGATGCTAATTTAAGTGAAGTCGCTTAATTCAATTTATTAAAAGTTATTGGGGCCTCCGTCAGTGTTTTCTCACTACGAGAAAAATGTAGATGCATTTATCTGCTTAATTTGTGATGGGATCTGGATTCACGGTGAATATTAACTAAACCGCATATAATGCGACTAAATAGCCGATGTTAATATGATTGTAATTTCAGGATAAAAATAGTACATGACCGATTTTTATTTTTATGTTGTTGGTCAAGATAAGGATAACAAAAAAAGTCTAGCGCCACCTGCTGCCCTGACACCAACTCACACACATCTTCATTCACAGTCTTACTTGTAAATCGATTTTTCTTTTCTTGGACGTTTTGATGTTAGCTTGTCATGTCTCAGTTTTATTCGCTGGGAAAATCAATAAGCAGCTTGAGGTGACTCTGCTGCTCTCTAGTGGTGAGAAGCCGCAATGTTGGCTGGTAGCAATCGGAATGCATTATGGGAGATGTAGTTTGTAGTCAATTGATGCTCAAAACCTATTTTAAGTCAATCATTGGCCTATAAAATGCTGGGGGGGCACATGTGGCCCGCGGGCCTTGAGCATTACGCCACAGAACTGCCAATTGGTAATTGAAGTAAAGTAGCTTTGATTTCACAGAAGCCTACATTGAAGTCGATTGGCAAATAAACCATCACAAAAGGGGAAGGCTCTTGTTGTCTCACTGCACCCCAAGAGATGCATAACCTACAAAATCTGTTTCTGTCTGGTTTCGAACCAGAGACCTTTTGCATGTAAAGCAAATGTTATAACCACTACACTACAGGAACTGAACTTCTCTGCTTTGTTTCAGTTTGAGGTTCCAAAGTTGAAGATGTGAGATGCAAAGCATGAAAATTTCAACTTGCACTGAGATGCATGGATTCAGAGTACAGACCATGACACCACAGAACCCTTGTTGACCGTTAGTAAACACCTGTGATGAATAGAACATACTAAAATAGTTTCTGTCTGGTTTCGAACCAGAGCCCTTTTGCATGTAATGCAAATGTGATAACCACTACACTACAGAAACTTAGGCTCTTTGCAGTGTACCTGGTAGATGATCCAAAATTTGTTAGAGACTATTGTCAACAATGGGCATGGAATAATGTCAAATACTTATACCACAGATCCTCTCGGAGAGCACAGTAACTTGGTGAACAAACTGTCAGACTTATACTTGTGCCTAATTTCACATTACAGTCCATAAACTAAGCCTGGGATCAAAAAATTGTATTGAAGATGTCATTAGCAGAGACAAATGGTTCTACAGAGACTTGGCTAAATGGCTATAAAATAAAATCAATACTTACAAATAAAAAAATGGTTCAAAAATAAAATTAACACATTAAAATAAAAATATATCTGAAATACAATCCACACTTGAAAATTAAAAATGGTTCAAAAATAATATCAACTCTTCAAAATACAAAATCTCTGGAAAATAAAATATTATGTATGTTGTTTTGAAAAACATTAGAATATTAGAATATACTTTAAGCACTTTTATCAAATCTTCATTGTGGTAAGATCATGTAAGTTATTCTTAAATCCATGGAAACTCAACAGTTTGTAAGGTAGGTGAGTTAGCTCAGCAGGTTAGAGCACTGTGCTGGTAATGCTGAGGTTGTTGGTTCAAACCCCATATGGGGCAATTCATGTGTAAGGTCTTTCAAACAATCAACACTTCAAAATAAAAAATGGTTCAAAAATAAAAGCAACACTTTAAAATTAGAAATGGTTCAAAAATAAAATCAACACTTCAAAATAAATAAGGGTTCAAAAATAAAAAAAGCACTTTACAATTAGAAATGGTTCAAAAATAAAATCAACACTTCAAAATAAATAAGGGTTCAAAAATAAATAAACACTTTACAATTAGAAATGGTTCAAAAATAAAATCAACACTTCAAAATAAATAAGGGTTCAAAAATAAAAAAACACTTTACAATTAGAAATGGTTCAAAAATAAAATCAACACTTCAAAATTAAAAATGGTTCAAAAATAAAATTAATACTTACAAATAAAAATATTTAAAAAATAAAATCAACACTTTTCAATTGTAAAATGTATTTTTGAACCATTAAAAAATGGTTTAAAAATAAAATTAACAGTTCAAAATATATAATGGTAACTGTTTCTGTCTGTTCAGTCTATAAACTAAGCCTGGGATCAAAAAATGTATTGAAGATGTCATTAGCAGAGACAAATGGTTCTACAGTCTTGGCTAAATGGCTAAAAAATAAAATCAATATTTACAAATAAAAAATGGTTAGGAAGTGCATTACAAACCTTTGTTTGAAATGGCACGTTAAATTCAAGTTTCCATTACAGACCAGAGAAAACTAAAGAGAATGCAATGTTGTGTTTATCCATTTGAGGAGCCAGCAGTTTATTTTGAGGAAATAAATGACTGTAACATGCGCAGTCCGCTGCTCAACCACTGCTGACGTGGCTCCGCTCCTGCGAATAATTAGAAACCGCTGGAAGAAACTCATCCAGCGGATTTAACAAATGGAGCCTTCTGGGTTCACGTTATGTTAAAATCAACACTTCAAAATTAAAAATGGTTAAAAAATAAAATAAACAGTACAAAATCTATTGACTCAGTCCGTAAATGGTTGTAGTCAATTTGTGCTCAAAACCTATTTTAAGTCCATCATCGGCCTATAAAATGCTGGGGGGGCCACATAAAATGACATCACGGGCCACATGTTGCCCGCGGGCCTTGAATTTGACACATGTGACTTATAGTGTCAGTGACTCTATTGCCCCCTGTTGCCCCAATTGAGCAGTAATACAAGATAAATTGACTCTAGGCTCGATTCATATACGAGCCGGCTGATCTGCTTCTGTTTGGATTGGTGCTCTAACCTATCTGTTAGCACTAATGGAGACCAATATATAGATAAGTGTGTCTTGCCACAAAAATCAATATCAATGTGGCCACTGATGGTTTTTGAGTTAAAGTGCTTTGTTTGCTGCCATCGCCCCGAAACAAAGAGGCTGTGGTTCCTTCTATTAACGATTCCCAGTCAACCTTGAGAAAGAGTCAGAGAGATGGAGGCAGAAATGGAAAGATGGAGTGGCGGTGAAGGGTGGCACTAGTGGCACCAGCAGCACTAGAGCGGGAGATTTGCTGGGAGATAGAAAAGCATCATCGATGGAGCACAGCTGAGCTTTAAGAAGAGAGTGATGGAGTGTAACAAACCAAAAATGATTCATAAATGCTCAAAATAATCTTTCAGTTATTAAGAAAAGATTATTAAAATTACGTCCTTTACACAAAGAAAAAATTGCAGTAGAGTTGAAGTTTCATCAGGCATGATTTTTTTGTCATCAATTTATTGATAAAATAGAAATATGAAGTTTATTGATGTCTAAAACAAAACATTCAATAGTCATCATTGAGCACAATGTACATAAAATTGATAATTTTACATTTCTTTTACCTCTTTCTGTTAAAAAAAAAGTTGTAATAGTCTGTTTGGATTTAAACAAGGAGCAACAAGATTCTTTTTTCTAACCAAACTTGAAACACTTGAAGTTTTCAAAACATAAATCTCAGTAGAACTGACCATCCATCGAGCCACCTATAAAAATAAACCTTATACTTCTAATAGATGTAATGTTATTAGTTATATACAGTTAGTTATATAACTGTTAATTGTGGCAAAGTCCTACAAGCACACTACCTTAGTCGTATATAGCTGGCTGTGTTGACTTTAACTTGTTTAAATGGTAAAACCATTTTAAGTGAATTCAAATAATAAACAGATTTTGTATTTTTAGGATTTAATTATAAGAAGTTCAGGCGATTTTTTTTATCCACCAGGGTCTGAATGAAAAGTGTTCAAAAGAGAAAACTCTCAGAGCTTAAACTTTACTCAACAATGAAGCCATTTGTTTTAGTGATCTTTTTTATTTTGACATTTTCTAACTTTTACTGAATATCAAAAAATAAGAAAGAAATTGGACAAAACCAAACTATGTTATTTTTTCTTTTGCATATGCTAATGGACATTAAGCTAGCAAGAGTCACAGTTACTGACTTGTGCGCTTGAGGAAATCTGAAGTGTAACATAATCACATACAGCAAATCTATGCCAGACATTCACAAAAAGATCATATCTGTTGTGTGACCTGATAGCAAACCACATGGAACGGAGACTTAATCAGGATAAAATCCAGTCTTCCTGGTTCTGATGGAATAACAGACTTCATAGAGTCTACCTTCATATTTCTACTTTTGAATGGAAATTACACATGAAGCACACCTCTCATGGTCTGACCTTGCAAAAATGAGAAAATGACCAATAAAATAAAAAAATATTGTCATTATTTCCACATGATTGATTTATTCCCGGTTTATAGATGTAGGCAGTTCTGAAGCATAAAGTTTATTACGGTCAATAAGGTTTTCCATAATTATTTTACACTAAGAATTTTGCATATAATATCCCAAACTGGTATGCCTTTTCTAGGAAAATGATTCAGCTGAGACTCAAATATCACATCAGTGACCCAGTAAAGCATTACAAATGTATAAATGATGCGGTCTGGACACTTTAGTTTCCTCTGTATGCCCTATGCTTGAAACTTAGGTTAGTAATTATCTGACCATTTGGATGCACCCACCAAGCACTGAAAAGCAATGCCCAGATGCTCAGTAGTTTTACTTTTAAAGTTTAACTTTTTACGAGAGCTCTGGTTTCTATCATGGTAGCAGTTAATTAAATACAGTTTTACATTTACAGAAACATGTTACAGAGCGGTCCAGCTTTGTTTTGGGTTCTTCTGAGCTAGGAAGGAGGTGACTGTGGCCTGGGGGTATTACTGTGTTTCTGGTTTGACAGATGAAGAATTGTCTGTGTTTAAGTTTGATAGTGAAGGACTGAAGCGATGGGCGGCAGGCTGGGCGGTCTCTGTGGTGGAGTCTGGAAGCTTCAAATTCCCGAATTCTTCGTCATGTTTGAAGATCGATGCCTGCTGTTCAGACATAGGTTTGATGCCTGAAAACATATTTGTATCATTACAGGTGGTTTGAAAAGTGTGAAAGAAAACTTGAAGGATTTTTCTGGCACCTGATTCTGTAGCACATGGTGAGCAGGAAGCTCTCATTGGATCTGGATGGATGGCCTCCTTGTTCACACCATCTTCTGTTACCAACTGTGGATGCATATAGTAGACATGTGTAAGCTTTTATTTTGATATTTTTTGCTATATTTCCTTGTGGTGGTAATAAGTTAATGAATAGAACTGGATTTATGGCTGAATGGACATCTCTGACATCCAGTTTAATGTGGGCAGAAGTGCACATATAAGGATTTTTAATGATCCATGTTTTCTATTCTGTTTCCATGAATATAAATTTGATGCATAAGTTTAGATTTGATGCAAAATTTTTGACCCAGGTTTAAAATAGTACATACAGGCTCAAATATATACATATATTATACGTATTAGCAAGCTGCATTAAAGCTTTGGTAGCTGACAACATGATTCTAGCAGAGACAGCAGAGACAATTTTATCAGCTGATTTCCAAACCTTAAGATAAGATAAGATATTCCTTTATTAATCCCACAGTGGGGAAATTTACATTGTTACAGCAGTATAAAGGACAGAGCAGAATCAATATAAAAATCTATATATACACAGTAAAATCATGTACAGTCCGCAAATTTTCAGTTGAATCTAGATCCTGAATGTTAGCCTGTTTTATCCGGTTCAGAACCAGTTCTGGTGTGTTTGGGAGTGCTGACCTGTTGAAACCAAAAGTAAGTCAAAGTTTTACCATCTAGTTGTTGACTTGAGGTGAAATTAGAGAATCTGGATGAAATCCTCCTCATTTGTTGTTTCTTCCACTTTGTGCCAGAACAGCTACCTGTGATACAGACCCTCAGCATGATCCCATCACCACCATGCCTGACAGTTGGTACAGGCTCTGAGGTTTGAAAGCCTTGCCTTGACCCCTTGTTAATCTCCCAACAGCACCATGATTTCAAACACACCCAAACTGGTTTGGATAAGAGAGGTTAACATTAGGCAGACGATAAACTATGTTTTAATGTTAGGTATCATACCAGGATACCAAACAATTTCCATAAACTACCTGTTCTGAAAATAAAAGTGGCCAAATGTCTATTCCAGAGCCTTGTTGAAGGCAGTAAGAAGTTATATTTTTTGCAAATGTGAGGGACATTTATTCAAATATATGTGCTCAAATTTAAATGTGTAAGTAAAAATGTGACCATGTGCAAATAAAACAATTGATAGTGGTCTTACACGAGGAACGCTGGTGGTGGTCGTCTCAGACATGCTCTCATCAGTCACACTGATCTCACTCACATTATCCTCTGAGGTTTGTTTGAGGACGAGTCTCCTAGATCTTCAGAATAAAAGATAAAGTAAAACCACCACATAGTTTCCCAGAAGCCTATACTATAAGCTACAATTACCTATAATATATGACGACAACATTTGATTTTAGGAATTAGCCAGAGATGATAATCATCACATCACTCACTTTGATTTTCTTGCTTCTAAAACATGACCTTTCTTCACTGTTTGTGGCTGCAGGTGAAACAAACCCAGCAAGCTCACAGACTTCACAAGTAAGCTTTCAGTCAAGTGCAGAAGGCAATTTGAGGCAGCGCTATTGGCGACCATGTAGCGTTTCCACGGGGGTCATACCTCGCCGACTCCATTTAGTAGCCGAGGAATGACCTATTTTTGTGTGTAATTGCTGTAGAACAAGCTAAACCAACCATGTAATTGAAAGCGTGCCACTTCCACTGGGGAAGCAGGAGTGTAAACACTGGGATGTTGTAGCATGTGGGGCTGGGAGCGGGGTGCTTTGTGAAGCAAAATAAGGGAGAGAACCAGCAGAAAAACGACAATAAAACAAATCAGCTACTTAAAAACATCTCAGGTGGAAACAAAGCAGAAGAGTTGGGCTTTACTCAAACAAGCAGGATTGCATGTTAGTTGTTCACCATTTGATTGGCGTCCCGACGCCCCCTGCTGTCTGACAGAGGCCACTACATGGCTCACCCCACATTGTGTTTGACGCACTGTAAAGAATGGCAGATCATTCTTTACACAACTGAACATGTCTCGGGTTGTTTTTAACAGCCGTGGTGGTAAACCCTGAAAACTCACTTACAATATTATAGGTCTGTTTCCACCGGCCTTGTTCAACTTTTAAAGCATCACCCTACATCTAGCCTTCACTACTGCCAGCTGTCACCTGAAACTCACCGGAAACAGTAGGTGATACAGGCTGTGATGGAAATGATGGAAATGAGTGCCACCATGCAACCTCCAATGACCAGATTCCTCTCCTTCTCCTTCTCAGCCTGCTGGAGCTCCAACCATTCCAGGTCACTGAACTGACATCTCTCCCCTATGTAGCCTCGGACACAGCTGCACAACGAAGACAGACAGCAACAGTGACTGCACCATTTTTCAGTCTTACCAGCAGTTAGTTATATGCTCTATTTTTAGAATTTTTAGTTTGAATCTATGAAATCTATAAATTAATGAATAACATTTATGTTTTCCACTTATAACGGGCTAAATAACCCAAATTATTGTCGTAAAATATTTACGCAACTTTGCAAATGTTGCATATACCATATAAATAAATGCCACGTCTCCTATTTGAAGCTACATTTTTAAATCTCCATGCGGATCTCCCAAGCCCGCCTAAAATATCCAGCGTGGATTTCATGCTGCTAAAAGACTTTTTGTGGGATCATTCATATGACTGTGATTTTTTTTAACTCTGCTCTGTGTTTAGGATGCTGGTGAAGCCCAGGAATGAGTCAGTATTTCTGTCCTCCTGTCTGAGTTGAGTGATGTTCTGTCACCCAGGGATGAGTTTTAAGATTTATTATTTATTATGATTAATTATGTTTAAAATATGTCAGATTCTCTTTGCTAATAAGGACAGACACAACTCTTGTCTATCAATCAGGTAAAGTTCTTGATGGTGGACCAACAGTGACACCTGGTGCTTGTTGTCTGAAACAGCAGCTCATGTCACAATTACCATCCACAACCAAGTATTCTCTGCCTAATAGTTTAACATGCAGCAAGTTCTATGGCGCACAACATGGAGTTTTCAGTAAATTCAGAGTTTAAGCCTGTGGATTAAATGGAGAGATCTGACATGAGATGTATTTACTTGCAGGCATAGGACTTTATCTCAGGGAAGTAGACACAGACTCCGTGGTACAGACAGTAGGCGTCATGGCTGGAGGGGCATTTCTCTGCTGAGTTGCTGTTGTGGTGCTGGGTGGTCACATCCATGGGGGGTTGAGATGTTGCCTTCAGAGAAGTGCTCTCCAGTGCTAAAGGAAGTTATTTTAGTTAGCTCCATGTGTAGAGGTGCCACAACTTACTCCAACTGAACAGAAACAAAACTGAAGCTGTTATCTTTGGACCTGAAGAGGAAAGAGTCAGCAGAAAGCTTCAGTTATTACAGATAGAAACCAGTGACCAGACCTGGAATCTGGGTGTAGGATGGACTCTGACCTGAACATTCACAGCCACATTAAGACAGTTACAAAGTCGGCCTTCTGTTACCAGAACATTTCCAGGATTAGAGGACTAATATCTCAGCAAGATCTAGAGAAATTCATCCATGCGTTTATCTTTAGTCGCATTGATTACTGCAACAGCGTCTTCACAGGTCTGCCTAAAAAATTCAGTCCTTCAGCTGCAGCTGATCCAGATGCTGCTGCCATACTGACTAAAACCAGGAAGATAGAGAACTGCAAAAGTGTTGTAACACTGAGTTCCTTTAAATCAAGGCTGGAAACCCACTTGTTTATTGCTCCTTTTGTTTACAGCTTGATCATTTGTTACCATTTCTATCAGACAGTTTCAGGTTGAACTGGTTCAACCCCAGCTAGATCAAATGTAAATGCATTAATAACTGCTAGTTTTGCCAGATTTCTATTTAGAATTGTAATTTCAGCATAAAGATAACCTTACCCAGACATGTCTGTCCATCACCTGTAAAGCCTTCCTGACACAAACAGCGAGGGTTCTCAGCATCCAGCACACACCTGGCATTCACAGCACAGTGGAGCGAGTAACAGTCATTCTGGTCTGACAGAGGAACACAAATGATGCTGAAAAGGTTGCTGGAGTATAAGAATAAAAGAAATGGTCCTAAATGGCACCATTACCTGCAATCATCTTTTCTGTGAACAGAACTGGTTCAGTACCTCCATCTGAGATGAAACCAGCCTTCCTATTATCACCCACCAGTGGGATGATGCTCTCCTCATGTAATGTTTTGTTTTTCAGAGATGTTAAGTCAGAGGTTTCATCTCCAGATTCTGTATAATAATGAGAAACAAACATTTAGTTTAAACTAGAGGGTCACAAACGTATCTGAGTATAAATTCAACTACTTTACCTGCAGTAACATTTGAAGAACTGACAGACATGCAGCTTTTTCCATCAGCTGACAGGGTGAAGTGAGGCAAACAGGAGCAATGTGAGAGTCCCTGGTTGCTTTCACACTTCTGAGCACAACCTCCATTCAGGTGAAGACAAACATTTGCTCCTGAGGAGAAGTTTTAAACACATTAACTTTGTTTTCATGGTTCATCAAGACACAGAATCTGATTTTCATGTGGCGTTCAACACCCAAAATTTACATTTCAGGTGCTCTAGTGGCTTAATGATATATTAACTGACAGGAACCTTTTAGACTGTATTTACCATTGTTTATTTTGCCTACCTGGCTTAGCGAGGGGATGCACCACCACCACTGATGCCGGCTGAACCAAGCTGCCATGGATACGCTGGAGTTTCTGCCCTGTCCGCTTGTGGACGCTCCTTATCTGTTGGTGCTCCCACTCAGATATCCACAGCCTGTCCTCAAACACTGCGAGGTCAAAGGGACGTCCTAGGACAATCCAAACAGAAGACAAGAGAGGAATGAAAATGGTAAATAAGCATTTTTTTTTAAAAATTTACAATTTAATTAATGGAAAGACAAATCTATAGCTGAATAGTTTTAATTTGATCAAACTCAAGATTGTACATGAAGGGCCCTCTAGGCTCAGATGTGCTTCTCCTGGCATGTGCAAGGAGAAGAAGACAAAGATTGAACAAAACTGGTTTGTGAACTCAACAAACAATCCCAAACAATTTCTTGCAACTAAAAAATTTAATAAAAAAGATTCAACTTCAGTGCAAACCCCACAGACCCAAAATTGACACCAGTCTCAGGTTGCTGTCTTGTAAAAGCAAAAGCAAGTCATGGAACTCAGGAATAATAATAACTTTGACCTAAATTTTGACAATCACATAAACCATATTATAAAGTAAAATTTTTATCATGTACCATTCAAGAAAAGTAAAAAAAAAACAACAAAAAAACAAAACAAAGCTCTTATGACAAAATAATGCTGATGCTCTCCTCTAGGTGGAGCCAATGGTCCAATGTTCACGCTCTGCTCTCAATGCCTTCAGCAGCCACACCTGTTGCTCATCAGGTTTATTAGCGCACTGTTACAGTCACCGTGGTGTCTTGCAGTCTATAGGCTGCACACTGCAGTCTGAAGTGGCCAAATCCGATTGTTTTCCCCCTTAATGTGATCTGGCTGTCTCTGAGTGGCCACGTGGATATGTGGTCCTAAATCCGAAACGTATCTGATCTTTTCACACGTGACCTCAGTCTGTATGGCCAGGTCGTGCTCATCCGACTTGAACGTCATTGTTACTCGACAAACGTCACTATTCTGCGTCCTGATACGCGCGAGCGGGAAGAAAAACAACCGCCGTGACGGACTATAATGAGGATTATTTTGTTAATGTGCTGGCTCCCATCGGACAACAACTTTAAAATTGTAAGATTCGCTCCACCATTATCATCCACGATTACTTTTGCAAACACTGAGCACTTTTAATTTTTATGGCGGTTGGCAGAACAATGACAAGTGACGTTCTGCGCCCTGCACTGCGCATGCGGGACACTTTCAGTTCGTTTGAAGTTCTCACAGGAGATCACATACAAGGCGCACATATTTGGAAGTGTGAACGAGCTCGCCAGGAAATCTGATTTGGATCACTTCAGGCTGCAGTGTGACTGTTTACACATGAAGTGATTCCTCTGCTAGATAATTAATCTGTCTGGATATTATCTACCCAGACCGACCTGCAGGTACCAAACACTTTGCTTAGATCTCTGCGCTGTTACCTGATAAAAGCAGATTACTTTTTTAACATTCGTTAGTGCAAAGCATTAAATAGTTCAGCTTCTATCTTTTATCATGTTTCATCTTTAAAGCTTTATCATTCACCAGCTCCCTGCATGAACAGTGAAGATAAATGGATATTTATGCTCATAGTAGATGTATATGTGTTTGTATATCTGTATTATCTTTACATACTCTTAGATTTTTTTAAGTATATTCACCTTTTGTTACTCTGTTGATATGCTTTATACATCTAGACTGCCTTATACAACAAGCTATAATTTCTTTGTTTTTGCTCAGTATCTGGTAGATGACTGCAGATTTTTCCTGATAATTTTCATTGTAATTTTTCATACCACAACCTTATCTGTAACACGCATTTCTGTTTTGGTTTTATAGTTCAGTTCATTATAATGAACTGAATCATCTGTATACAGATGTCTAATTTTGTTGCATACGTGCTTCAAACAAACCTCACCTACTTGGTTCTCTATTAGGACCCGTCGATCAGAACCATCCAAAGCAGCTGTTTCTATCAGGCCCCTCTTCTGGTCGCACCAGAAGAGTCGATCATCAGTGAAGTCGATGGTCAGCCCAGTGGGAGACATGAGGCCGGTGCTGGCAATGATCACACGGCTGCTTCCCTCCAGAGTGGCGCTTTCTACCACAGGCTGAGCGCCGGTGTCTGTCCAGAATAACTTCCTCCAGAAGTAGGTGATCCAACAGGGAAAATACAGATTTCAGGTTTCATGTTAATAGAGAAGTTTTCACACTCCTTTAGCAATGGGCTTTGGGAGTTGTTTCTTTTTAGATTTGTATTAAAGGTCAAAATCAAAGTCTATAAGTCTATATCTAGTTTTTTAGTTTCTATTGTTGGGGAAAAACAAAATCAGTTTAACTCACTTCGCTTGGGGATGAACCGCAATTCCTCTTGGTTCTTCCAGCCCTTCTTTCACAACAGTTTTCCTCTTCAGTCCATCTAATGTACTGCAGTCAACAGCTGACTTGCTGCAGAGCAAAGACAATAGATACTTAATTCTCACGACTCCTAAAATGGCTCGGTGTTAAACTGTATAGCAACAACCAACTTTCTGCCAGCATTAATTTATTTTTCTCAGTAAAATTCCTACAGTTTTACCAAACACTGCTCACCTTCTATCGGTCCAGTACATCCTGTGGTGGACCCAATCGATTGCCAGTCCTTCTGGAGACTCCAAACCATCAGAGACCAGAACGTCTCTTGAGCCAGTGTTCAGGTCAACCCGCTCTATTGTCCTCTGGCTGATGCTGGCAAAGTAGACCTTGAAATTCATCCCAATTTTTGTTAAAAGAGAAATGTCATTGAGATGTAGAGAATAAACAAAGCAAGTCACTAATGACCACTAGATGGCACTGCATGCCAAGACATCTCCTAAGAGTGCAGTGGAACCTTATGTTTGCTAAGCTGTGAATAAAAACAAAATGTGCAGGAAAACGGATGAAGTTTTACACGGTGGTAGACGGGGTCAAAGTCCAGAGCTAAGATTGTTCCTCTGGGTTCCTTCACCAGAGTTTGTTCCTCCGTCCCATCTGGGTTCATTCTTCTCACATCCATCAGATTGGCCACAATTAGAAAGGCAGGAGGTCCTGAAGAAAAGAATATAGTACTTTATAATTAGATGCATGGCAGAAAAAGATGTGGGCAGTGATATGCATGCATAAGAAGAGAGCTTCTGTGTGGGCTGCTCTGACTCTGCTGCCTGCTTTGCTGCAGTGACTCACCAGTTGCAATGCAGCGTTTGCCATCTTGGTGGAGCCTGTACCCAGGAAGACATCCACACTCCCAGCGACTCGGGGTGATGGAGGAACAGAGCTGACTGCAGCCACCTCTGTCTGCTGAAGAGCAACCTGGAGATCAGCGTTAATAACACAGATCCAGATTTACACTCTGCTTCTGACAATATCTTTCCAATAATTTCATGAATTCTCTTTATAACTGCATCAGTTTTCACAATTGACAGCAATAGAAAATTTATTGGACATTGTGTTTTCTATCATTTGTCCCAGTATTCTTTTTGGTATAGTGAAAGGTTTATTAAAAAAATTAAAGACTGACCTTTTGTTTGCAACATTTTTTGAGTGAAGTCAATGCAGCCTTGAGTTGTACTTCTGGCCACAATTCATTTAAATAAATGGCTCAAAAAATACAAAAAATACAAATTACTGAGTTTGCAGACTCAAAGCTTGCTGAATGTAATTATTTGCACCTTTAACCCTCTTGTTGCAAACTTTTTTTTCTCTCCAGTGAATGCTAATTGCATCTGATATTAAACATTACCAGCTTCTACTAAGAACTAGAGGTGTGCCGATCGATCGGTCACCAATCACAATCGGGCCGATTTTCGTGAAAAAGTGCATGATCGGTGATCGGCGATCATTGGCTCTTGTTGCCGATACCGATCATCTCATTTCCAACCTGCCTGTGCAGCTGGTCTCCTCTTTCCTTCACTCTGCGCAAACGCGCAGCAACAAATCCTAAGCGATGTGGAACTATAACGCACTGAGTGAATGGGGAGGTTTGCGTGTTGCGGCAGAAAATTGAAGCAGGTCAAAATGCATCAACACAACGAAGCTAATACGACATAAAAACAATGAGATACTTGACGGAGTTTGGCTACATCGAGGCTCACTGCAGTAAAAAAGACATACGGAGGATCAGATAGCAGGTAAAGCAGCGCACAGCTACAAACACTCACCAGGATTAGCATGACGGTCAGAAAGCTAAACAAATAACCTGGAAAATTATTTAAGTCTTCGAGCTGCGATGTAAGACGCTGGTTCTGCTCTCCTGTTGAACCGCTGCTACGCTACAGGTAGTAATATTTGACAGACGGAGCTTCGCTTCTGCTCCACCTGGTAGTGACTCTCACACCGAACCTCTGCTTAAAGCTGCAGCATCTAACTTAAAAAATACATTTTACGTACGTATTAAAACTTTAGTTGTCCTAACATGAGACAGATAATCTCTAAAAAAATAATCGATCTCCTCCCTGTTCTGCATAATTACTCCGCTCAGTCAGAAACAGCCAATCAGAGCTAGCAGTAATCAGCTAGCCGCCATGCTAACAGGAAGTTTTCGTTCAGTAACTCTGGATTGTTTATTGTAATGGAACCTGTTTTTGCCTTTGAATGTTAAGTTTTATACTTGAACTTCTTGGCAATGTTGAGAGGTTTTATTTTGGCTCTTTGCATTATTTAGCCTCTTCAGAGCCTTCATATGTTATCAGTCTGTTAAAGATAGTATTATTAATAGCAGTACAATTTGCACAATGCCTGTTTTGTTTTGTTCTTGGAAAAAGTTATTAAAAACCAGTTTTTGTCTAAATTAAGTTGAATTCATGGTTCCTTTTTCCACATAATGTAACCGGTAGTGTTTATGATAATAATAATAATAATAATAATAATAATAATAATAATAATAATTATGTGATCGGTATCGGTGATCGGTATCGGTGTATCGGCCCTCATGGGTGATCGGTATCGGTATCGGGAGGACAAAACCTGATCGGCACATCCCTACTAAGAACTACACTCTTTGGAGTGGAGATTTTATTTTTACTAACCTTGATCTGCAAAAATAAAGTCACAGTTAAGATTTATGAGGAAATAATTTTCTACAAGATTTCCTTCAGGGTGCGGAGCTTGATATAAAGCTGATAACAGGAAGTCTTAATGAAGTGCAGTAAATTTGATTTAATCTTTTTTACCTTTCAGTCTTTACCAGTCATGAAAAGTGCTGATTTAAAGATGTTTGCAGCCTTTCAGAAATCACAGAGAGGCTTCTGGTTTGATAATGCTCACTTTGTTTTAAAATAGTAAAGGTGTGTTTCACAGCCACTCAGTGGCCGACTTCACTTCTGCTTCTGGCATGAATAATTAATAATTGCTCACAGCAGGAAGACAAGAAGACCAGAAGTTTGTTTCTGTTCTGTCTAAATGAGATTGGCCAGCTTTTTGGTTTCTTGTTTTAAGATTTGAGGCTCAGCTGTGATGAGGCTTGTTGGTTTCAGCAAAGAGTCAAATCGTTAAAAAGAGCAAAATGATCAAAAGGCCCCTGTGGATCATATAAAAAATGTTTTTGTTTTTCAATACATTCTCCTGAGTTACTTTAACAAGCTGATTATTCAAGCAATCAGCTTGTTAAAAGAAACAGGAAAGAAATATGAGGTAAAACAAAGGAGAAATAAAGAGGAAGCTGAAATAATCCCAAGCGCTAATATAGAATCAACTGGACCTCTTATGTCTTCAAAATGTTTCACCTCCGATCCAAAAAGCTTCTGTTCTGAAAATGGTTAGAAGTAAAAGTATTATATGTTGTCAGAACAATCACAGTAATGGGACCATGTGTCACTTAGGACACTGAGAAATAGTCCCATCTGTTATCAGCTCAGTGTTTGGGTCGTTGTCTGATGATCTGAATGTTCCCCTGAAGATGCCTTGTGATTTGTTTTGGTAACAAGATTTGAAATGTTGTAAAGCCGCCTGGGAAGACGAGTTAGAGCTGCAGAGTAGGTGTTGGAAACATGAAATCTGAAGTCGCTTCTTTTGGTCTTGTTTATTCATGTTTACCATTAATGTCTCCTTTCATCCCTCTAAGCCTCCTGTCTTCTCTGTCCCAAATATTCACATTGTTATCAAGTCTCTTGTTTTTAAGCTGTAACTGAACTTCTGATTCTTTTGCTCTTCTGTGTTGGACCGTCTGTTTGTATATGTACCAGTTAAATGCCTGTTACTTCCAACCATGTTAAGAACTGAACAAGTATTCTGGTTGAGAGAAAAATTTCTTCAATGTCCGCTTTAATCTACTGACGCATTTAGAATCGACCCTGATGAACGCCAAACTTCATATAAATATTTACTTCTTTTTATTAAGCTTAAATCTTAAGTTGTTTTTTAAAATGATGTTTACTAATTTATGGCTAATTACTTTTCAAAACTGTGAGCCTTTTATGAAACTAACTACGGTAATCCATGACCCAACAATGTTTTCTAAAGTGAGGGCCGCCAGGGGGCGCTAGAGAGGCCTCATAAATTGGGGGAAGATGAAAAGGGGAAAAAAGTAGATAAAACATTGAAGCTTACACATTGTTTTATCATACATGTTTAATTATATATTTTTAAATCGAATCTGTATTTAAATCATTATTATAAAATATAAAGTTAAAATAAATTGTCCATTTTTCTGTTTTCCTCCTCAGGCTAATGAAACAAACGTGAAACGGACAAAGTTTCTGGCATGAAAACGACCAAAGAAACAGCAGGAGCCCTGCTGTGGAGCAAAATACCTAAAAACTCATGGGAAACTAATATCAGGAGGGATGAGGTAGCATTTATGCTAAATGAATATAATAATTATGGAATAGCGAATAAAGTACAAAAAAGCTTCTAAAAGTTGATGTTTTTATAGCTTATTTTGTTGCATTGCCTGTAGGTTTGCACAGGAGGTCCTCACCTAGAAGCCAGTGCTGTTTGGGAACCCCCGACCCACACGTCACCTGCTGGGTAAGTTCTTCAACAAATACTTGTCATAGATTACTGGACCTAAAGTTTCTAAACTGGACCTGATCGGTGTCATATTGTCAGTACCGGTGCAAGTGTGCCCATCCTCCTGTAGAACGGATCCCTCAGGACAAACGCACACGGCCCCATGTTCTGTTGCTATGCAACCATCTCCACACTTCATGATGCCACCACATGGTGTTATTTCTGTAAAAGCAATTTAATAACAAACAGCTCAGATTAGCATCAGAACAGGTTTGGAATAAATATGCAGAGGTTTAAAATGTTGCATGTTTAAGATTTTTCAGCCTATTTTAGGGCCTCGCTGGTGGAAGATGAGCTGGATGGACGTCAAGCTCCTTAGGCCCCGCTGTGGTGAAATCCCTTTATGAAATCAGGTCTAAGCCCATTAAAATAGTAGAAAGTGTGAGAAGCTCACACACAGAGTGATGTAATGTTAGCTCACAAGAGAACGAGTGAAAGTGGGTGAGAGATGTCGAGGCAGGCTGCGATTCTGTTGTGGAAAGTTAAATTCCTGCTGAAAATTGTTTCTGTGGCAAATGCTCTTGACATTTTGGAGGGTTAGATTTAGGATGTGGTAAACTGCTGTACTGTTTTTGAAAGTTTGAATTTTGCATAAAACCAACATGATGAAGCTGCATTGTTGTGCTTCCTCCTTGTAATCTCTGCTCTCATCTCTATTGTCTAACATGTTGCTTGATCACATGTTTCTTCTCCACTGGACCTTGGCAAAGGTTGTCCACTAAATGCCTTCAACAGACAAAGCTGCTGACAAGATATGTTCCTTACTGCAAATGTCACCTCACTGTCTAATCCCATTGTGCCTGGGAACCTCTCCTATTGTGCAGCGAGATTAGGGAAGAAGAGATTAGGAGTAGAGTCGGACCGATTTAGCACACAGGCAGTTTTATCTGCTAATACTGGCCCATCACACGGTAACACTGCCTGTTTCTGTTGTCTGCTTTGCTCTGGTTTGTAAAACTTTGCATGGTTCATTCTCAGCTCCATCTGCAGCACAGACAGCATTGGTTGCTATGCCAGCTTTTACATTTTCATCTAAGAATGGATGCATCACATTCCAGTGATGACATTTTTGCAAAAGTCTTCACCCTTTTGCAGATTCTTTTTGTTTTTGCTTTTTTGTCACACTTTCATCTTTCTGATCATCAAACTACTTTTAATATCAGATTATTTCAAATGATAACATCATTTATTAAGGCAATATCTATCCAAACCATGTTAGCACTGTGTAAAAAAATAAAGAACTGTCACCAAGCATTTGCAACAACTGGCAATGAATCTTTTATTTTACTATGGGGGAATTTCAGGCCATTCCTCTCTCCTTATCTGTTTTAATTCAGCAACATTGAAAAGTTTTCTAACATTAAGATATTTCCTAAGCTTTAAAAGTCTGTTTAAGCTCATATCACAGCTTCAGAAGTCTGAACTTTGACTAGGCCACTAGAAACCTGTGTTTTTCTTTTTTTTTTTTCAAAAGTGGACTGTTCCTTATAATTACTCAGGTCATCCTTTCAAATTTTAAGTTTGGACATTTAGTGTGACTAAGCAAATTGTGAGTGAGCAAATCTTTTTTTATTTACATACATATTTTCTGTAGCCAAATGTTTTATTTGTGTTCTGAATGAAACTGTGAATATAAAATGATGTGTATGTTTGTTCGGTACCTTGGCACGTCCTCCCGTCTGGCAGGAGGGTGTATCCTTTGGGGCAGGTGCAGAAATATGAGCCTGGGATGTTTTCACAGCCAAGAGAGCAGCCGTGGTTCCAGTGGGCACATTCATTCACATCTGTGCCACAAAAAGACAAGATTATTATTTCAGTCATACAGCATCTGCAATTTCTTTTCATGCATTGATTGTAAACATTAAAGATTTTTGGTTTTATGAGCATTTGACTTTCAGAATAGATAAATCAGATGTAAACTGAATATTTGTAGCAACAGCCATGATGGGTCTGTTGTTGAACATTGAGTTACCTTCACAGTGAGTGCCATGGTTACTGAGAGCAAAGCCTTCAGAGCACTGGCAAACCCCAAGCTCCTCTAAACGGGAACACACATTCACACAGCTTCCACTTTGGTCATTGCAGCCTGTTTGATGAAATGACATTTATCACTGAAGCTTATTTACTTATTTAAATGTGGAGAAACTAAAAAAGAAGATTACATAAATGAAGCAACCTGGAAATGGTGAGGAAGTATCTGCCATTGGCTGGATGAGGGGATGGACCACCTTTATGTCCACTGGAGGTTTGACCATCGGTTTATCATTAACATCCACCGGTCGTCCTCCGGTGTATTTGTTTATTTTTCTTATAACACCGGCTGCAGCATCAGTGTAATAAACGTTCTCCAGAAAAACAGATATTCCAAGTGACTGAGACCTGAAAGAATATGTTAACATGATATTATTAAAGATTAGCATCATTGCAGATTTACCAAGAAGAACTGATCAGACAGGAGGCTTGTTTACTGAAGTGGCAGGTCGATGATGTGCAGTGAATTCCCACTGTAATCACAGGAAGCAATGAGTCGCTCTCCTTGGAGACCGAGCTGAACCCAGAACAACCGCTTGTCTTCTTGGTCGACCGACAGAACCTCAAGTTGCTCCTCCAGCTTTAAAACCGTCATTTTCATTTGACCTGAGAGATCAGATCGCTGGATTTCTGATCCACCAGACAGCCAAAACAAAAACCTGAAAACATTTTGGAATTTGTTCATATATATTCTGAAATATTTTTCATCTAACTTTATCACATGATTATGCCAAGTTTATTTTTTATTTTTCACACAAATCATACTGGAGAAATCTGACTCCTGTCGAAACATTTACTAATTATTTCTGTGCCAACAAAAATCATGGTTTCTTTGTAACTGGATCATTTACCTGTGGGTGGGATCAACATTTATAAAGCTTGGTTGAGACAAATGTCTTAAAATTGTCCTCTCATTTTTTCCATTTAAATCCATTTTCTTGATTTGACCCTTCCACCTGCTCGTCCAGAATACTCCGTTCCCAACCCAGTCCACTGTGAGCCCAGAGATGTGTTTGTCAGATGAATACAGTTTCTGCAAAATAAACATTAATTTAAACACCTGTAATCAAAATCCTCTGACAGTACATGATTTGGGAAATCTTCAAACTGGTATGACACTGGTGCATTACACAAAGTGAACAGACCAATAAAGAAAGAGGATGAACTCCAGATTTTTCAAACTTGGTCACTGTTGTCCAACTGGACACATTAGAACTGGTTTTGCAATGGATAAAGCTTCTGGAAGAATCTGACTGCAACACTACTGCAAGTTTGGTGAGAAAAGTGGTAAAATATTAAGATATAATAATTCCAGTAATAACTGAAAGTCTGTGGTTTCTCTCCAACCCGCAGAGGGATAATTATCCAGACTTTGAAGGGGATGGCTGTTCATTTCTGAGTCTGGATGTAGAGAAATAAAACTTGTACTAAACCTCTAAAATTGTCAAACTTTGTAGACTTCATCTTAAATACTCACACAAAGCAAAGGATCCGCTCCAGATTTCTAAGTATTAGTAAAATGCTCTGGAGCATTTTTGCATAATCACCTGTCTGTGTGCTCCTTGCACCGATGCTTTGTAGATGATGCCGGTGCGCCTGTCTGCCCAGTAAAGACTCTCTTCTCTGAAATTAAAGTCGAGAAGGATGGAGCTTCCTGTTCCAGCAGCAAGCCGTCTGTGGTTCTTTCCATCCAGGCTCATCCGATGGATTGATTTGCCATGACCAAACAGGAGGAAAGGCTGAGAGGCTTAAAGAAACCAAAGAGACAAATCTTTGCAGATGCTTTTAAAAATTTCTTTCCAAGCGTCTTAAGATGTACAATAATACTCCAGTTGAAGCATCGTACTACATGAAAATATCTGTGGTTTTAGTATCTAATGAGAGTAAAATGATTTTTGTGCAAGCAAATAGTTCTTAACTGCCTAAAGTTGCTTTCTTGTCCTCATGTTTTCACCCACAAAGAGGAAGTTTCTATACTTCATAGTCGCTCTTTGTCACACTGCTGTTAACTTGTCAAATTATTAAAATGTCTTTTCAGCTGCTTCTGGATAAAACATCATCCCTTAGCAACGAGCAGCTCTTTCTCTGAACCTTGAATGAACCGCAGTGCAGTCGCACTTTATGGCTGCTTTAGATAACAGTGACCTGAGTTCCTTTCCAAAACTCTGCAGATCTACTTAAATAAAAAATAAAAAACATGTCAAAATGCCGTCTTTATTTAAATATCCGCTGTCAGAAAGTCTTCGTTTGTAACGGTGTCATGTGCGTCCATAGACACTGCTGCTAACTCAGTGGAATGATGACAACAATGAGTTTCACCAGACAAACAACATACCAGAACGTCTGGTCCCAGTCATCACTGGGACCAGTGTTCACTGGTTCATCTTGATGAATTCAGAAGTTCACAAGATGCACCAAAGGATTTTTGATTCAGATAAGAAATGCTGTGATACTTTATTGGACATAGTTCGGTTTTGCAGCGTAGCAGGAGGATTTAAGTTTACAAAAATATTGTGGTGATTTTTTTTTCATTATTCATTTCCCACGTTCATCAGCCAAAGGAAACATGCATTCATACTTGTTTATTTTAAAATTATTGGTGTTGAAAATTATTTTATATTTTGAACTTTTAAAAAAATAATACTTTTAGTAACTTTAAGTCTCTATATTATGTCTCTACATAACATATGTAAAGTTTTTATAATTAATATTATATACAAATTAACTCCCACTATTTACTCATGAGATGAGTAAAATAGTTTCAATCATTTTTGTACTGTAGTAGCATCATCTGATGGATGAAAACCTGTAGTTTGTATATTCAGAGGAAAAAAAAACTGAATATAAATTATTTGTTTTTGACAAAATCTTTACTAGCATTTAAAACTTTTTTTAAATGCATATATTTTTATGACGGTTTGTGATAAATAGTGTGTGCTGGTAAACTAAAGTGGACCATTTGGGTTTCAGCATCTGTAAACATGTGGCTCTGCCAACAACTCAGGCTGAATCCACCCACAGGACAGTCTGCTGTCTGACTGAACATTTGGTGAAGTTCACTGGATCTTCATCATGTTTCAGAAGGTGACGGCCCTTTCTGTTATCTTTATACTATTTTTATGTAGACAAATTATTTTTAGAAGCATCTGTTTCCTAATATTACATGCTGCCATCAGAAATCTGGTGGAAAAGTACTTTTTTATTCACAATAGCACAATACTCTGTAATCTCGGTAATGTTTCATATCTCAGCAAGATCTAAAATAATTATTCTGTTTTGTCAAATACATGTGTTTATGTTCATTAGGTAGGCACTTCATTATTCTAAAGTAAAATCCACATTTCTTGTGCAGTTATTAAATTAATTTTTGAAGAATGATGAAAGAAATGAGAATAATTTGAGCTTGTCTGGAGCTGTTTCAGGTGAAATGCACCCAGCAGTTCCTTTAGAGTCAGGTTTATGTCATAAACTCACGCGTGCAGCTGCTGTTTCTTCCCGATCCTGAAAGGCGTCCATCCCAACACGCTGCGCCGAGCGCCAAGTTTCCAGTGCTTAGCACCAAAAAGAAGACCAGTGCTGTTTTAATCATTGCAGCCAGCATAATCCTGTGTTCTGTTCCTGATGCACCTGCTCACTTTGATTCAGGCATTTCCACTGTCATCACTGGCACACAAGAATTCCCAAAACCTGAGCAAAGTTTTCTTCTGTGTTCTTGGCATCCTTGTTCGAGGCTGAAACCAAGAGGGAGCGTTGCCTACCAGCAGATGTCCTGCTGGGGGATGCAGGACCCCTCTGAGAAGACTGCAGGCTTCTCAGGAAGAACAGCAACACTCTGACTGCAGCTTTACACTTAGAAAAAAAAAAAACGTGTGTGGGTCCAGCTCTCTCCCCACCTTCAGGCTTCTGACTGCGTCTCTTTTGGAAGCAAAGCTTGAAATTCCTGACACTCCAGTGGCAGATTTTGCACATCTAGTCCAGCATTGTAGCAAGATTTGCTCTAAACTGATCTGAAAAAAGGTCCCAGCAACGTATTGCTCTCCTTCCCCACCCACAGGTCTGATCCTTGTTAAACGGAGATGGATGTTTTTGAGGAAAAATAGGGGAAATGGGCCTTATTTACTCGGCTGTGGGAATCCTAAGAATTGTCATACTTAACTCCAGAGCAAAATGAATGTTTTGTTTTTCAGTGTGTGAAACCAACATACAGTAAATGTGCATTTAACATTTTACACAAGCTAAAACACAGCGAGCACTTTGTTTTGGGTTGGTGTGTGAATGAAAAGTCAGCTTGTCTCCTGTGGAGGTTCATCTGGCTCCCAGCAGGAATCGACAGAATGACTCATTTCTAGAGAACGCTGTCCCAGTTGAACAGATTATCCTTAAATTGTTTGTCACCGGCTGGGGACCACGGCCTCTATTCATGCTCTCCATGACTGGGATATTGTTAGAACCAGCATCACCACTGGTAACCTTGTAGAGGAGCAGAAGATTTACGCTGCTGAGAAAGTTGTCTTGTCTCCAGTCTGCAGGTCACTGACCTTTGTTCACCGTTTCACCCCAGACGGATAATAAAAATGTTAATGCTGGTAATCAGACACCAAAATGAGTCGCCGGTTTAGTCAGAGTTATGCATGAGTTTGAATCAGCAGGTAGAGGATATATGTTGATAAGCAATAAGCTTTATACTCCATAAACAAATACTTCGGACGGTAGAAAAGTGAGATTTTGAGCAAAATAAGTAAAACGGAGGATCTTTTTACAAACAGAACCAATTGAAGAATAAATGCTGTTCTTGCAGGATATTATGGAATCATCATTTCATCTGAAGTCCTTCCAGTTTTACTTCAGATCTTTACAGATTTTTATTACTCAGTTATTTATTTTCTTCAAAAATCTTGACCTGGTTGTTGAAAATGTTCCTATTTAGTAACTCATTCATTCAGTTGTGTTGTATTTAATATTAAGGACTAAATGAACAGAGGTTCCCAAACCTTCCAGCTTAAAACAAGCATTAAAACAAACTTGTGACATTGGCTACTCGATTAAACTATGATGTAAGTTCATAGTTTCATCATAAAACCAAAAATCTCAAGTCAAAATGTTGTTTTAAAACAGTAACTGAAAGGTTTTAGATGTGTTTTCTCTAAATGCTCCTCTGAGTTTATAAAATTATTTTAGAATATTTTTCTATGGGAATACCATGCAAGTAAGTCATATAATAGTTCTTACATTCAAAGCAAACATTTATTTACAAGTGAAAATATAATGTGGCAACATTCATCAAACGATTCACATACTGTGTTCTATCAAACACACGAACAGTACTGTACTTCTGTTTAGAAAGGCAACGATCTGCTGGATCCTTACAGCAACTATGATGTATTGGAGAATATTATGGGTCTTCTCTGAGACCCACTATATTCCAACCTTATGGTTTTGGCATCGAAGACAACATCACTATTCCCTGATAAATGTATAATCCCAGATGTCTGCATGATTTCTGTATGAAGTATAAGGCTCAGAAACAGGATAAAGGGGGTTGTTGTGATCCATTTCACACTTTTCTAAAAGGTTAAAGAGGAACAATTCTCAGTACATCACAATCATCCTTTATACACCATTAATAAAAAAAGACATGTATAATTTCTTAGTCATTTTCTTCAGAACATTGAAAGGCAGATGCATGAGCATGGAGTTAAATTATTGGCAATGTATGTTGACATCAGCAGAGATACTCAGAGCGAGAGCTGTCGCTCTTGTAGGTCATCTGAGAGTCGATGCTTGACCGGGAGCACAACAACAGACGCTCAGATTCATTCGTTGGTCTTCTTGCCCAGAGTTCAGTTGGGTGCGAGTTCAGAGTTCTTTGTTTCATTGAGATTGTCTCAAATTTGACATAGCTTTCTTTTTCCAGCTCATTTGTATCCAAAGACGTGTTGCTTCCCTTGCAATAAAGGGCAAGAATTTTGTAGATGAGCAGAGCAATTAGAGGCAAAACCAAAATGCAGGCGATACTGCTTACGATAAAGAAAAGTATGTTCTGCCCGCCGTCTTCTGTGTAGAAGTCAATGCAAGGATCTTTTCCAGTGGTGCTACCTTTTGCTACAAGGCAAACTGAGTACCTCATTCCAGGAGACAGTCCGTCAAGAAGCACTTTTCCACTCCCAGCTTTGGTCTCCATCGTCCTCTTACTGTCATCCTCCCCATATGGTGAATACACAACAGTCAGTGGGGCATCATTTAGCAATCCACCTGCAGTCCAGAGCAGCACTGCACTGTCAGCCGTCTGCTCTACAATCTCCAGGTCTTTGAGACCTCTTGAGCTGTCGGTTTTCTTGCTTTTCTCATCCGCTGCTAATTTTTTGCCTCCTTGCTGGTTTTTGGCCTCTTTGAGCGAACCTTTCTGAGAACTGTTGCCAGAGATTGGCTTGGGTGGCTTTTGGGCAGCAGAAGGTGTTGTTAGTGATCCAGGAAGGGCTGTTGGTGTAGTGAGTGGTGATTTAGAAATGTCAATCGGAGGAGTGATCGCTGTGCCTTGGCTGGTTGGTCCAGTTCCGACGCTGGGTCGTACTGGGGGAGCAGTGGTGCTCATGGTACCAGCCACCGTTAAAGAAATGGTTGCTATCGCATCACCAGCAACATTCTTTGCTTTGCAGCTGTAGTTCCCAGCATCTTTATGTTCGATTCCATGCAAGCTCATGATGGACCAGTTAATGCCTTCCCCAGGTGACTCCTGAACTGAATGGTGGAGCAAAACGAAAGCAGTCATTAAAAGTTTGGAGTTACTGAAGTCTTCCACCCACCTTTTACTAATCACAAATGTAATTTATATTTTCTCAAAAAAGGCATTTTCTTTTACCTGTGTTGTTGACTGGAGAGCCGTCTGACTTGGTCCAATAAAGAGCTGGAGTCGGAGATCCTGAGGCATCACATCGCAACAGGACATTGCTGCCTAACGGCGAAGTAATCTTGGTTGCAGAGGTCATCACTGATGGTTTCACACAATTCTCAAGTTCAGCACGCTGAAAAAGGACACCGGCTAGATTATCCGGCGTGGCACAGGTCAAAAATAAATCCATCAAGATCACTGGGGTGTCAGCCATTTTGGAAATCTCAATCAGCTTGGAGATTTTACAGTCACAGAACCAAGGATTGTCCTGAAGGCCTGGGAATGAAAAGACATGAGAGATTTGAATTATTTACTATTATTTTATATAAAACTTGTTGTGGTATTACTTGTGGTAATGTTGTTGAAAATGCCCAATACTGAACATTTGGCTCCAGTGGAAGTCAGTGAGGGACTCTCAAATAATTAGCACTTTGAGAAGATGCATTGGGTATCAGCACTTTGCATTCAGCAACAAGATATTAAACATTGCAGTTTGGAAAACTATGTTTATATTAGTCTTAGTATTTAATTAAAGAACCTCCATAAGTACGACAGTAAACACCCGTGTTCCAGCGCACGGCTTTCAACAGATTAATTTGACTTAAGAGTCGCAAAGCACCTGTAAGCTGCCGCTGGCCTTCCTACAGTTTGTGGGAACACAGTTTCCATTGGCTTTGCTGATAGAATAAACATCATCAGGTCACTTACAGTAAACACTGCCTAATCCCTGTCAAAAGTTCAAAATAAAGCTTTATACAATAAATCATTTTAGGCCCTGTTGGGTTCTATGCTAACATTATAACAAGCAAAAATTTAAGTTTTGGACAATATTGTGATTGGCCCAAATAATAATCTATGCCTTAATAAATTCTGCTGTTTGTATTTTACAGTGAGTTATCAGTAAAATGATTTTAAAAATAGAAAAAATATTAATTTTAAATTATAATATTAAAACAAAAGTCATCTAAGGTACCTTGAAACTAGAGATACAACTTGGCCAATTACTAGAATTGTGTGATTTTCAGTTTGAACTGTATTTTTTTTTTACATTATTCTGATGCTTTTCTGTTTTTTTTTCAGGTTGGAACAAAAAGCCACACTGAAGAGGAGAACAGGAAGGTTGCAGCTGAGTTGAGGTAAAGGTTTACATTCTGTTAAAAACAAACACTGTGGTTTCAGTCACTGCAACAATATGATGTGTATTAATTTGATCCTTTCATATTGTAAAGCCTCGTTTTATAGCACACACACAGAGTGACGATGTGTCTGCAATCCATTCCAGCAGGTCAATGTTTAAAAATGATGTGGATATTAGAAATTAGCTACAAAACTCTAAACAGTACATCTTTACGACTCCATTGCTTTTGCAGTTTGGTTCGCATATTTATGTCATGTTTTGTCTTCTGCTGGTCTAAGCTAATATTTTATGCAGAGTTAGCAAAATAGAACATCCAATATTAAAAGAACAAAATATTTGTAGCAACAATTATTTGGGCTCAAGAAAGACTTTGCTTTGCTACACCCAAAATACAGTTCGGGTTTTATGTTTTACTTACACTATAAAACCAAATCAGTTATCTAAAAGTTTAGCATTCACTGTTACAGAGATCCTCTTGATTGATCTGTTCAGGTAAAAGGTTTTTCAGTTATTTTATGTTTCCACATTGTTCTCTCGATATTCATTCAATTTTCTTTTATTCAATATGTTTTAGCAATACAATTAGATTTGTTGACCTGATTAAATTGTGCTTACATTAATCAATGACAGAACAAACCAAATCAGTGACTAACATCAATTACTTAACAGGGAAGTATTATGTATTTTTTTCAGCACAGTCAAGTAACAATCAAGAAAATGCTTAAAAAATATTTTTGATATAAAAATATATCAAAAGTAACTTAAAAGAATTGCTATGTCTGACGGCTTAAAATTGGTCTCTGTCTCTTTAAGAGGCTTCTACTCTTTCCAGCACTCCCCCTTCAGCACATCATCACAACAATGCTTCTCATTGATGTCGTTTACAAACGTTCTTAGGAGTGTTGTAGTTTGTATGTTAAGCTCAGCAGATGTGCGGTTCCACCAGGTGATTGCTAATTGCTGCTGCCGCTAGTCTGCAGGAGCTGCAGCCAAATCACCACATTTCCTCACAGTTGAGCAGAATATAAAAAAATTACTTTAAATCATTGATAAGAGAAAGAAATGAAGGCTGCACAATATTTTGCAGCTATAATATCATCACAATATCAGTGTGTGCAATATTAATATTGGAAAGGACTTTTTGGAGTCTAATACTTGTTGGCGAATATATTCATGTGTGATAAACTTTTCATGTTTCATACTAATATAATATTTTACCAGAGTCTGAATGCAGCAAATGCTCACACCAGACATTGATGGAATTAGCCACAAGGTTAAAGGTCACAGAAAGATGGAAGCACATGTGAGAAAGAGAGGAAAAAATAAAATGGGCCTGACAATATTTACCAATATTATTAGCATAATATGGTTTTCTAATATTCAAAGTTCAGAGAATTCAATCAGTCATATTCATTCCCTTCTTTCTGTTAATCTTCTTATTGCCTTTAATTGTCTAACCAAACGTCTGTAGTCCAACCGTAAACCTTATAAAGATGCATGACCACATTCTGCTCCTGTTCGTGTGGAAAACATGTTTGTGTTTGTTTATGTGTGGCTGCAGTAGAAAGACAACAGAGTCAAAATGAATTCCCAAGCTGAACACTTTTTATGAATAATTCTAAACTGGATTCATGTTAAACAGGCTCATCAAAGATCATAGTCTCTGAATTTGGAACAGTTGTACTACTTACAGGTTTTATAATAAATGCTGAATAATAACACTCAAAACCTTTTTTAGGTGATTATTCTGCAACAAATTAGGACAATAAGGTAAAGCACATCAAATGTCAGGTTTTGCACTACTTAGGCTAAGCTAATTAGAGAGTGACCTGATGTTCACCACCCCTCATCACAAATTCCTGAGGTAATGGACGACAACCCCAAAAGTGTCCTGACTTGGCCCTATTATCCTGTAAAACCAAGCTGGACTGAACTACTTCCACTCACCTAGCACGACTTTTTGAGAGGCATTAGAAGAGATGGGCACACCATTGAAGGGTGGCCAGATATCCATAAGGTCAGAGGGCAGGGTAGTTAGTTTGTTGCTGGACAGATCCAAATAGGTGATGTTGACTAGATAGGGGATGGCTTCAGGAGCAACACTGGTGAGTCTGTTGTTGTGGAGATCCAGCGTCTTCAGCCTTGGCATCTCCTTGAGGGAGTCCCAAGGGAAAACGGAAATCATATTCCCATCCAGCCTCAGCTCATGGAGCACTTTCAGGTTGTAAAAACTTCCCGTATCCACTGATGTGATGGAGTTGTAGGTAATCCAGAGGTATCGCAGCTCCACCAGATAGTAAAAAGCTTCGGTTGGGATTCGCCGCACTGCGGTTTTCTCTACACGGAGCTTGACGGTGTCCACAGGGACGTTGACGGGGATGTCAGACATGTCCGGGTCGTTACAGAGAACAGATCTGAAAGACAAATATTAATTGGTTGACCTGATTTAGACATATCATATCATATGAAGTAATTTTTTATTTGGTAAGTTACAAAATAGGTGAATTACTAATTGTTGTATAAGGTGCTTTGGAGTCCTCTGACTTGATAATACACAATGCAGAAGTTTAGCTTTTCACTGAGAAAAAATACACTAGTCTGGGCCTTTGAATGAATTGACTTCATCTTTTCATCCACAGAGGATGAAAAGATGTCAGACATTCACATGGTGTCTGACATATTTTCTTTACCTGCTTTAGGTCAGGTATGATTACAAGAATGACTTCTGTTTGCTTAAGGCTAGAATAATGACACATTGACATTTTTTTAAAGAATTGTCAGTTCCTTTCTTCAAATTCTGAAGTTTACATACATTAAGAATACTTTCACATTGAGTCCTCAGTGGCTACTGTCTAGTAACTTTTAGAGGCGTCCTTTCTCCAACAAATCTGAATAAGAGGCTGAATTTCCTCATCAGTAATCAGTCATTCGGCTCTGAAGCGGTTTGGTAATAAGTGGTTAATTCATTCAGGTGTGTTGGTGAAGAGACTGAACTTGGGCAGTCCAGCATTAAACACTATAGAAAAGTCCGGATGAAGAGTTCATGACCTTTTAAGCTTCTAATGGTTTAATTCTCAACATTTAAGTTAAATGAAGGCACACATGTGGTTATATTTTAAAGCAATACATAAAACACACTGCTTTGTTGTGTGACATAATACAATCTGCTACTGTTCAGGTGTTTTTTATGTCAGATTTGCAAACAGACACTCAAGCTAGAGACCTTGTGAAGACGCTGAAGTTGGTAAGAGAGCACAATTTATCCAAAGTGACATTAGTCCTGTAGCATGTGGGCTGAAAACCCACTCCACAGGGCCATTGCTTCAAGAAAAACATAATAAGCCACATTGCACTTTCTAAGTTCACTCTTCTTATCCTGATTTTGAAAACATATTCAGTGGTCTGATAAAACTAAAATTAAAGTGTTTCCTCATTGCGACCTTTGGGGCATTTGGAGGAGAAAGTTGAAACCTGTGTGCCTGAGAACTCCTGCTGTAGGATCAATGGTGCACCTGAGGTAAAAACATTCTGCAGACACACTGAAACCAGAGAAGATGTTAAAGGTTAGGCATGAATGAGTCTTCCAATGATCCTAACCATGTCGCCATTAGCTCCAAAGTGGCTTAATGACAACGGTCAAGGCTTTGAAGCAGTCAAAAAGTCCTGATCTCAATAGCATAGAAAACTGGTGGACAGAGCTGAAAAAGTGTGTGTGAGTAAGGCAGCTTACAAGCCAAACTCAGTCCTGTACAGAGGAATGGACTAAACTGTGCAGCAAACTACTGTGAGAAGCTGGTAGAGCGATAAAACGATAAAACCTTTGACCTAAGCAGTTCTGTTGAAAGGTAATTGTAGAAAAAAATTAAGAATTATATGTAGCTGTCTGGATCTGAAGAAAGTAAAAAAAAGAAAACAGCTCCCATAGTAGCACAACAGCATGCGTAGGGCCCATAATCCAAGCACAAGAGCTGTTGCTAATGCTATTTTCTCAGTTTCCTGCAGTTTTGGGGCTTTTTTACAGACTGAACTGTCGCCTTCAGATGTTTCTTAGAAAGTCTAATCAGACTGAAAGCCGGGCTTCCTCACTTATAAAGGGATTAGCACGATGCCATGAACATAACAACATTAAGTTAATACAGGTTAGAAGGCTTAGGGGGAAATCCTCTGCAATGTGAGTATTTCATATAAATTGTATTGTGAAACTCTCTGGGTGCCTGTGTACTTAAGTTGCTTTTAAAATGCCAAGGTCAACATTTACATCCAGTCTGGGTCATGCACCAGAACACACCAGTAGGCATAAGAACTATTCATTCTGTATTGCATGCAAAGTTATGATCCCCGATTGCCCTAACAGAACTATTTTCTATTAAAATTAGATTTTCTATATGTATTACAGTTTAGGGGTAAACAATCTTCCATTTAAAGAAAGGTGCATTTTTGTGTACACTCAGTAAAGCTCTTGTTACCTGGTTCCTGTTCCGTCCACCCGTCCATGAAAGACACAGGTACACTGCGAGGGACAAAAGGACAGAGCCATACTGAGACAGCATAGGAATACATGCAGACAGAGCAGTCGATGCATGGCGTCACCCTATGCTCCCAAAACGCTCACATCGAGGAGATATCAGGAAAAAAGACATCCGGATTCACTGGAAGCCAGAAGAATTCCCAGAAAACGTGAGAAAAAAGAAATAAAACGAAGAACCCGTCAAAATCCGTAAGAGACAGCGGCACCCAGGCTGAGGATCTCGGCTCGGTACAGGTGACCTGCGAGATTGACCAGTGGGTTGGGATGGAGGGGGGATTAGAGAAGGATTTGGTAGGTGTGACGGGGTCACGCAGGCTCAGCAGCAGGAGACACTGCTTGTTTCAACATGCCGCCTGCTCTCCACAGTGGCTCGCCCCGTTCAACATGTGGTTAATGAGGTTTCCTCTCACGTGAGCCAGCCACGCTTTTCTTAATCCACTTTAACAACCTCTTCATTTGTGCTTCTGTTTTTAGACCAGGTACTCGTGTCCCTAACTTTTGTTTGAACCAAAGAATAAAGATTTGGTTCACTTTTTTTTTTTTTTTTCTTAAAAAGCTATTTGAAGTTTCCAAAAATTTATTCCATGCTGTATTATTTACGTGAGATGGATATGAAAGAAGTGACAGGGGAGTTATTCTGTCTGGCACCAACGTGCAGAATGTAATCTGGGAAATGATTTATCACCCTGGCAGAGTGGATCAGTGGTTTTAGGTGAGAAGCCAAACTACACCTGAACATCAGCGAAGGAATCAGAGTGGTACAAACCTTTCATCTGTCAGCACATTATTTGTCACCTGATTCCTGCACCATTGTTGTGTTATTTATATTAGATAAGGAGTTTAAAAGCTGCAGGTATTGTTTTCTATTCTCTGCATCTGTTTGGTGCTGAAGATGCATTTTGGCTTCTACACATGGCTCATGTGAAATTAAGCTACACATCCTTACCAGCGGCCCCAGTCGATATGGAAACCCTGTTTTTTTGTTTTGTTTTGTTTTTTTAGGTTCGGAACAACTGAGAGGTGGGAGACATCTAGTGGTGAAGTGCATTAAATCATAAAATCAAATAATCTAAACTTAAGTATTTTTTTTACTTTCTCTGGTTGACCTTCACAATAAAATAAAATATTTAAAAAATCTTAACATAAATATTTTTAACTTTAACGATGCGATGACTTAAATAATTTTGCGGGTTATTTGTTTAGCTTTCTGACCGTCATGCTAATCCGGGTGAGTGTTTGTAGCTGTGCGCTGCTTTACCTGCTGTCTGATCCTCCATATGTCTTTTTTTACTGCAGTGGAATTGTTTTTATGCCATATTAGATTCGTCGTGTTGATGCATTTTGACCTGCTTCAATTTTCCGCCGCAACACGCAGCAAACTTCCCCATTCACTCAGTGCGTCATAGTTCCACATCGCTTAGGATTTGTTGCTGCGCGTTTGCGCAGAGTGAAGGAAAGAGGAGACCAGCTGCACAGGCAGGCTGCGAAATGAGATGCAGGTGATCGGCGATCACTTATATTAACCAAAATGTATTTGGTTAATGTAAACCATAAAATAAAACAAGACAAAATCAAATAAATTAAAATGTTTACCTAAATATTTTTTTCATCTTTTTTCAGGTTAATCTAAAAGATAAAATAAAATAAAAAAAAAATCAATCTTGACAAGTATTTTTTTTCATCTGCAGAGTCCTATTTTAAATGTTCCCACGGTGAAAAATTGTAAAAAAAAATAAATAAAAAATAAAAAATGTACACTTGACTCTTATAATTATTAACAAGTACACGAGTGAATTTTATTTATGCAAGCAAATTTGATCATACAGGTCAAATAAGCCACTTCTAGCTGTTGGCACATGGATGTACAAAACAGATTTCCTTTAAAGCCTGTGGTTGAGCATCTGTAGTGAAAGTACAAAAGACTAATACAAGGAGGAAGCTGAAAGGATTTTTTTCTCATCATTACAGAGTAAGTTATGTTGGTACGAGAATCAGCTTTAAGACATGATTGAAAGCTCATCACAAACTAAATAGACAGAACTCAAAGACTACGGTCTAATATCAGAAGGATAAGATGCAGTGAGCGTGGGAGGTTCATTACTGCACATATAAACAAAGGGTTGATCCATCAAGACGCTCTAAATTACAAAAATAAAGAAGGAAATAAACTTTTGAGTCAATAAGACTATATTAAGGAATCTCCATGCCACAAAAAACATCCACAGTAATTTCACAGTCTTTACTAACAGTACAGTTATCCAACTTTCAGTTGAACACCAAAGCGGTTACATCTAGAGAGCACAGAAAAAGTCAAGTCAGTGCATGAAACGGGTTGGGAGAGGCTGTTAAAAAAAAAGCAGGCAATGAAGTGACGGGCTGTTTCTGCAGCCGTATGGCAAAATGTGTAGGCAACACAGTTACTGTCATAAAACACAAATAAAATCTGTGACACACACGTTAATCACATCTTATTAATCCACCAAGGACCGACGTTACAGCAGAAACTTCTCAGCTTCAGGCTCATTCTTTTTAGTTCAGATTGATGGAGACTGGATACGTTTCTTTTTAATTTTCTTTAAACAGAAGTGCAAAAACATAAAGATCATCTTTGATGTCACCATATTTACAGTGCAGAGTTTTGCTTAAACACAAGATTAGTATTCATAATGCTCTGCTTTCCGAAAATAGATTTAAATGACAAGGTTATACTCCTCAATTAAATTTAACTTGGCTCGTTCCCCCTTTATATTAATAATAATTTCTGTTTAGCAGAGATTTCTTTGCATCGATTTGGTTCTTAATATTTAGTTGGTTTGCTACTTCATAATGAAAAACAAACTGAATAGTTGTTTATTGTGAAAGTGTGTCTTAATCCCTGGGAATTCTGGCAAAATTTGCATTTTTTTAAGGTGTGAGATGCAAAGTATTTTCAAAAACTAACCACTCATTCATTTAAAACACTCTTACACATGAAATCTCCACACACACACATGAGAAATGTGCTTAAAAACCCTTTAAAGCCCCTGTTGACCCCCTCAGAAATCAATGAAAAAGAAATAAATTATGAATGAGCAAAATTACCAAATAAAAACAAAAGATTTATACACAAACTATAATAAAACTTAAAAAAGCTGAAATATTACTGCTACTTCTGATTCTACAAACTACACTAAAACTACAATCAGCACTAAACGACTCGTATTCAAGAATAATACAACTGCCATGACGATGATTAGAAAAACCCATCCACGAGAGAGGTAAAGGGGCGTTTTTTTTTTCATTTGAGATGCTGCTTGTGACGAAGGAGCTTTGTGAGAAGCACCTCCAGACCACATTGTCACATGACGCACCGGTTACATCAGCAGTGCCGAGGGCCCTAGGCGCCATCCGCCCCCCCTCAGGAGGGGATGGTTGAGAGAGACAGAGAGAAAGCAAGAGGAGAGGCGGGGGGGAGAGAGGCCGGAGTGGCAGGGCCAGGCCTCGCGCTGGACTCTATGTGTACGCGTTGAGGCGCTCCTTGGAGCGAGTGGAGTGGATGTCATGAAGCTCCTGCTCCTCTTTGGACTTGATGTCCTCGTACTTCTGCATGCGGCAGGCATCCTTCACGTAGGCCCAGTTGGCAGACAGAACCATCAAGTAGTGGATCTGTGAGGAAAATGGAGAAATGCAAAATAAACAAGAGAAATGAATTAATTTGACACTGTTCACAATATAGAAGCCATTTTCTTAAATTGCGTGATGGTACAACCTCAGTTTATTACACCTTTTAGATGGAATACCACTGGTTTACTGTACAAGATAAGAAGACATTACTGTAGATCTGAATTCGATTCAGGATGATGAGAGTTTTGGACAGATGCAAAACTGTCACTTTGTACTGAAAGTGGTAGCATAGAGGAAAGGATAGTCAGGTAACTCAGGACGTGTGGTAGGTGAAGGTACTAAAGAAGCTGAGGATTGGCAACATGACAGAAAGGTAAATGTTACATATCTGGAAGGTTTGTAGAAACCTGTTTTAGTGTGAAGTCTTTTTCTTGTGACCTGACAGATTTTTCTATGAGCTTGTATATCATTGTCATGTGATTACTCTTTTTTATTGTTATTTAATTCCAAGAACATTTTTGTTGAAATATTTGTTATTAAAATACGCAGCTCAACAAGGAGAAGCAGAGAGGGTCATAATAGAAAACATGGAGTGCTGAAAGATGGAGATTTTGCCACCTTGTTACTGTGTTGTTTATTATTATTAATTTGGTGGTCCACCAGGTGGCAGCATGATGCCAGTCCATGCCTTGAACCATGACGTTACCATGGTAGCAGAGATTATAATGGATGTTTTGTGCTTTAATAAGACAGCTTCTCCTGTCGGTCTGACTCCTGCACCGCTCGACCTTTTTAAGATCCAGTCAGCTCCTTCAGATTTACACGTTTGGATTCAGTTGCTCCCTTTTGTCTGTGTTCCCGTTAAAGATTCTTGGCCGTGTTTGTGTGGTTCAGAACTACCAGCATTGGCTGGAGGTTCTGTTGTGGTTTCTGTTTGGCAGAGAAACAATCAGAGGAGGCATTGAGTCCAGCCACAGTTCGCGCCATTGGTTTCTGTCTAGCAACCACTTTCTGCTTCTCAGAAAATGGCTTCGCACAAATTACTGAGCGATGTTTGCAACAATCTCTGAGCCTTTCTTTTCCCTGTTTCCATGACAACAGCATGACATGCCTGCCGCCTCCAAAAGAGGGAGGGAGACGAACCCTGTCTCTTTCACTGCACCAAAATGTCTTCTTTCCTCTGTCTACCTCTTTTATCTCCCAGGGAATCACAAGGAGAAACAACAAAATGTCACCAGTTTCCCAGCGTTTTTCCTCAGTTTCCTGCAGCTAATCAGAGGAATGCACATTCTTCTTAAAACAAATGAGATCATGCACAAGCCAGAGCTGATGTATTCTGCTGGTATCTCTAGAGTTCTGCGTTTGGGAGATGTTGAGGTACATTTGAAATAATGATTTCATTTTGCTGTTGGTGGCTCACCATTGCAATAACGGCGGCTCCTGCTCCAGCGAGGGCACAGATGAAGAGGTGGAACGTCATATCCAGCTGCAAACAAATCACACCATCTTAATCACTGACACAGAACTGGCTGGTTTTAATTGTAACATTCAGATTAGAAAGAATTACAAAGAAATAGCCATTAAAATATCAGTTAACTCTGCCTCCATCCATAAAAATGGAGGCAGAATTAACTGATTACCTGCATAATAAACACCAGCTGGTGCATAATTTTGAAGTAAATGTTTTATTAAGCTTTTCAACTAAAGATATAAAAAGTCTGGTGTGCATTTGTATTACCCCACAAATCTATGTTGGTAGCTGCAAATCTTGAGTGTTATTCTCAGTGGGAGGTCCTGTGGTTTGATTTGTGCCATATCCTGCTGTAAACTTCGACATAGCTTTAGCCCAACCTGTCTGCTGCGTTCTGCTCATCTGTGCACTGTTTTATGTAGGTATCAAAACGGATACCTACATAACCTCCATTATTTATGGCTAGGTTTGGTTCTGCACACATGGTTCTTTCACATATCTTGAAAGAGTGCAATAAATAACATTTTCTGTCACTGAATCTTTTACCTCAGTAGATCCACACATCCTGTAGAACTTCTCTGATCCAGCACACACAGTTTTTGCTTCAGCAAGCGGGACAATGCCTGCAATAAGCAGTTACAGTTTTATTGTCAGGTGAGTTTTTCTTCTTTTATCAGAGCACAGAAACAATCCGCAAAATGTAGAAACGGCTTCCATAAAACAGTTCTCATATGAACAAGAGACACAGAGACAAGTTCTCATTGTCTCTGTGGTGGCAAATTGTTGTTGACACTCAATCGCTGTGTGAGTGCCTGCTGGTGGTTAATGGGCTGGAATATATGGCACTAATTCTACTATCATAAGCATAATCTGATTTGAAAACATTAAGAGCACTTCAGACAAACCTGGCTTTGATGTATCACAATTTCAGAGTTGAATATTGGCCTTCATATAAGTTCACTTCATATAAGTGCAGCCACTAGTTTGCTATAGATTTTTCTGACCTAGAGCAGCTGTTCTGGGTGCATGATCTACACATGAACTTCAAAAGTTGTGAATAAATCTGAGAGCAATGGACAGGGTAAAGAATCGAAGAAAAAAAGTTGTTACCGTATTGACGCGGGTCGAGGCACAGCGACGCCCCCTCCAGCACAGTGTCGTTTTGGCAAATATTCCAGATGTTGAAATATATAAAAACAGGAATGGAGGTGAACGCTGTCACTCCGAGCCAGGCCAGCATGAAGATGTAAGTCAGCATGATGAACTGAAAATGAACACAGGAAACCAGATAACTACTGAAAAGAATATGACATCTTAGTAAGATCATAAATGTAAGGTAAATATTGCTTTTTCCCGGTCACATTTTCAGAACTTCTGCAGCAAGTAGTACTGGTTTCTTTATGCTCTGGCTGCTGGATTTCTGTTGTTTCCCTACTTTTGATTGTGTAGAGAATCAGAATGTTGATGACACTTATAAATAATTGCGGATGTTGAGCACAGATGCAAGATGTATGGAGGAGAAACCCAAGTGTTGCACAACTTTACCCAAGAATAGACGATCAAAATGTAGCTCATGATTCAAACAAAAACAGAACTTAAACAATCCTGAAGGATTGGTCAGTCCTGTGTGTCCTGGTTGTCCAAGCCTTCTTAATAAAATTAATTTAGTCTCCAATCTCAGTTCCCCTCCTCAGCTGAATGATCTTCTGGGGAGGAGTTGTCATGAGGGACTGATCAGCCAATCAGAAGCGGACATGGGTTAATATGAGAGCACTGTGCCAAGATCTACAAATAATAGTGTTATTTTAAAAACATTAAAATTAACAAACCATTCTGAACATTTTAAGCATAAGGTGGTTTGCAGGTCATATGGTGGAAATCTATGAATGACATTTGCAGAAATAAATTATTTTGGACTTGAAAAAGTTTGTTTCTATAACAGTTTTAAAAAATGTAAAGGAAACACTTGATATGTTTACATGTTTACGGTAATCTTCTATTAATTTAGATAATTTGAGTTAATTGAAAGGTTGGCTAATTCAGGATTTCTTTGACTTAAATGCTTATATTTGAAGATCTTTACACTTTGTGGGCGTTTAAGAGCCTTTGGTTTCTCCTGTTGACCTCCAGGGTCTTAAGAAGAAGCTTAGCTTCCTGTTGCCTTGAATCAGCTCTGCTTCATTTTTCTATTTCTGTCAAATATCTATTTGGTGATGCTAACAAGTTTATTTAAACCATAGCTTACTTTCTTTATTATATTATCTTTTAAGTTACTATGTCTGAAGATGATCTTGACAGGAAATCTGCAAGCACTGGTTGCTTTTTAATCACTTTAATTTGAGTTTTTGTAGTTTAAGACGTGACAGTATGATATCAAGAAATTGTAACCAAGACACAATGTTAATACAATACCAGTCTGCTGTGTTCCTTAGTTTGTTCATTAATATTCCCCATCAAACCGCTCAGGCCTTGAGAGTTTAAACTCTGTGTATGGTGAAGCGTGCAGACTCATACCCAAGCGCTGACACAGCGTCCACAGGTGGTGATCTTGAAGTCTCCATACAGATCCTTAATGGCTCCGCTGGTGAAGAATCCCTCCACCATCAGTAGGATGCCATAGACGAAGAAAGCCGAAGCAATGCCATAGATCACATATTTGATTATGTCAATCCTGCAGAGTAAATATAGAAAACCATTTTGTTCTTCAAATTACTCTGTAGTATAGAAATTCACAATAACTTCACACAAAGAAAAAATTTAGCAATATACACAAACTTTCACATTCTTCAGCAATATTAGAAACTGATTTGAGGGATTATTTTTATCCTCATTTTCACTGAACAGTTTCTCTTTGCAAACTGATGTTTTTCACTCACATGGTGAAGACGTCCAGCGCATCCACTGGGCTCCTCACAACCTCAAAGTAGTTCTGGAGGATGGTGACGGTGCCCGACAGGGCTTCGTGCCCGCAGCCGCAGAACAGGGCCACGCCCGCATACAGCAGGATGGTAGCTACCAGGGACGGGTACGGGATGCCGCCCAGGCATTTGATGCAACACTCCAAGCATCCTGGAAACACAGCCAGGTTCCTCGGTTAGTTGACTGAGTCAGAGCAAAATTCAAGAAGACTTTTCAAGCCGGGAGACACGACTTTCCCGTCTGCAGGATTATAAATAATTCAGTCCAACATCACAAATGAGGAAACTCCATCAGAAGGTTGTACCAGTGTCTCAGTTCACTGGTGGAGAATCTGCATCATTCAGACGAGAGTTGAGCAGCAGATATCCATGCATGGAAAAAGAAACTTCCAAGACTAAATCTGAGAATGGTTTTCTATGGTTTAGAAATAATTTTCTTTAGGATAACGAGGAGCATGTCAATTCTAAAATACCACATTGATAAACGAGATTTGGACAGACTGCTTTCTGAATTAAGATTGACACCATAACTCAAATCAGAATAAGTCTATTAGTGACAAGAGATGAAAATTATGACAGCTAAACACACACACACACACACACGCACACACACACACACACACACACACATCATTTGTGTATGTTAAGCTGTGCAGTTTCTATTCTATTCTACATATGTTAAGCCAAGAAGGAGACATTTAATGTCCACTTCTTTTTCATGTTTATTATTACATTCATATTATTCTCAGTGATCCTCTGTAATATTAAAGGCCTAAAAATAATTTAATTTAATGTTTGTTTTGCAATTCTGGAAAAAGAAAATAAAGATAAATGTTTGATTCTTCCTCATTTCATTTTCTAAAACATAATCTGCATTTCTATTAAATTGAAAAGAGTCCTACTTGCATTTACATGATATCCACTCAGAAAATCTTGTAACTTTGCTAAATGTTTTGGCTTTTAGTTACTTATGGTTCAAATTTTAAAATTTGGACCTTTGGTTCTTTAACTGGCTCCAGTTGACATGCCAAACAAAATGTCTGAACAAAATGATTCTTTTGTTTGATTATCCATTGTTTAAAAATGCTTATTAGGAAAAAGCTTTACCTTGGAATATGAATTAAAAATGGAACAATTACTTTGCAGTTTAAAGACTCCAGCCCTATATTTATACTAAGAGTTGCCCAACCCTGTGGGCAATGCTGACATTTTATATTGGATGAAATCCCATCCTGAGATTTACATAGAGATTGTGACCTTTAACCCTGTCCTTTTGCCAGTCTTACCCCCAGAGGAGCTGTGGGTGACCAGGGACTGGTTGGCTGCGGTTCCAGTTTGGAGGAGTCCGTCTTCGTCCCTGAGAGGCTGGGACTGTAAACGCTGATGTATGCAGCTGTCATATGAATTGGTTAGATTTATGAGTCACCGCCATGTCTTTGGGTGTTTGTTTGTGTTTCTGAGTCAGTCATTTTTCAGACAGACAGCAGCAGAAGCTAAACCTATTCCCTGTGCTGCAGCAGAATAAGCTTTGCAAGGCACTGCAGCAAATAAACCAGCAGACATTTTAATAACATAAACAAAGGCTGCTTCATGCTCATTGGCTTTATGAACAATGGTTAAGTGTGCATGCATTTATTTGTTGCGAAAGAAAACCTAATTTTGTTATTGTAAATTATAACACAGATAAAAAAAGGATCAAATTCAGATTGTTTTCAGCATCAGATGTTAGCAGCAGTAACAGTCACCATCTCTCTCTGCAAATTAAGCGTCAAAATAACATCTCTGCTCCTCAACTCTGCTTCTGATTCTCATGGTAGACCTGAGTGGAATACTGAGTAGCTGATCCGCCTGCCAGGCTGTGCTGAGCATTCAGACGGTTGGTAAGGCTCCAGCCTCTCCCAGGGTTCATTATCTGCATCCTCACCCACTGCTGTGCTGTGGAATGTGTTTTCAGACACACTCTTTAATTTTTAACCATTTTATCTGGGCGCGCAGAGAATGTTTGCTTTTCCCAACACCTTGTGCAAGTAATTTTTTTTCTTTGCTCCAGAATCAACCTGTGACTGTTTTCAACATGATAGATGAAAGAATGAAGAAGAAAGTCCAGTGCACTTAGCTTCTGCATTGTTCTTGGTTTGTTGTTTGAATGATTTTGGATTAAATGAGCAGGATTTTGATGCATAGATGCTTACTCTGAATATTTTAGTTGAGGAAAATAAATCCTTGCCAACACCACAGCATGTCCATCAGACTTTTCTGAGTGTCAAAAGGAGTTTGGTTGTCCGGTTTGTAAGTATGTTGTGGATCTGACTTTATGTGGCAGTCTGTATTGCCTTGAAGCACAAACCAGTCCTCACATGCACAGAGGATGAATGGTGTCTGCACAAAGTGATTCTCTTTGTGTTAACACAGAAATGGAGAGAAGAAGAAGTGATTCTACTACCCATAGTATTCAGCATGCAGTGGATCAGTCTGCAGGTTCCTTAAAGTTTTGAAGCCATGGTTCTCAATGTGAATAAACTGAACTGCTTCTTCCAGGTTGAGGAATTCAAGTATTTTGTTGACTTGTTCACAAGTCATCGTCAGTCAGAGACAGACGGATTGGAGCTTCTCTGCAGTAAAGCAGCGCAGCTCCTTTGGGTTGTGATAAGGAAAGAGTTGAAACAAAATAAACTCTCGATTCAGTTCAACATCTACATTCCAGACTTCTCTGATAATGATGTTGACCAAATCGAGGAGATCTCGGACAAACGTAGCTATACTTCCTCCTTCTATCCTGATCAGGATTTCTTCTGGATGCTTTTGAAGAATATTCAACTGGGAGCAAATGACAGAGCAGATCCAGAACCCACTGGAAGAACTTTTGTCATTTTTAGCTATAAGAAAACAGAAGTTTTGATTTTATTCAACAGAAAATGTGATTGAAAGCTTTAATGTGAGAACAGTTTCAGTCATGAGAGAGATTTATCTTCAATTTTTGGAAATATTGGTCTGTCTTGTGTCTGAAGAATGTGGAGAAGAATATCTAGGTATCCAGTTTCAGGTAAAATGACGTGGCAAGAGGTTTTGGCGAGGTAACGATGCTGGACCTCCTGGGTTGAATCTTTGTGGAATGGCAATAAAGTCTAGGTCTAAGAATGTTTTTTAAAAATACCCCTAACCAACACCAGGTTTTTCTGGGACTTAAGACTGAACTTATAATTACATATTTATGGAGAATTAATATTTAATTTGAATGCTATTAGTTGTTTCTGGCTTTACTGAGGGAGGCAACAGCCCCTCCCCCCCAAGTTCCTGTAGATCCGCCCCTGTCCCTACCGGACTTTTCCTTTCTAACACAAGTTTCCTGTTGGTGGCGTTATGTTGTTGTTTCTTCTCATCTTAAACTTGCCTCAAACATCAGATTGTTTGAAAATCCTCCAGGACAGACGGTGACTTTGCCACCTCTCTTCTCTCAGTCTCATGACTGGATTTATTGACCCAATGGTGACTCACATGAAGCGTGATAGATGCAGCCAATCACATTTGCTATCTGGTCATCAGAGATTCACAGAAGCAGACATTAAATGTACAAACATCTTATAGGTTTCATGCCTTACAGGTGGAGCAAAAACATGTTTTCTGGTAATAATCTCTTTTTGTGGTTTTTATTTTAGACATTTTTTCTCACCTATTCAAGTCATAGCTGTGATTTTTCTCATTCAGCGTTGATTAAAAAAACAAGACTGTGTCTCTTTATACACTTTGAAGCCGTGCCGATGAAATGTGTTGCTGCAGCCATGCAGAGACGATTTCAACATGATGGGGAAAGAGCGCTCGTATAAAAGATTTATGGCCTGGCCTCAATTGATGTTTATTACTTTTGCATTATTTACATTCCTGCTCACAGATTACACCAAGTCAAAAATCGTTCTCTCCTTCTGGTTTAATGTTGCTCATTTTCATCTGAAGCATAATCAAGTCAATTATCAATAATTCATACGGAGGAAAAACAGAAGTCTTAATTATTTTTGCTTATTAAGCTATAATTAAAATAGCCTGTTGTGCATTAGTGAGAGGACATGTTTCCATGGAAACAGCAGAGTGGAGATACAGGGTTGGATGAGCGCAGTGTGTGCATTAGTGAGGGGCTGTAACATGAGTGATGTTTTATTGATTCTCTGCTTTTAATTTTGTGGAATGGAGACACTTTGGATTCACTAAATACTGAAATATAAAGACAGAATGACCATTTGATTCCCCGATAGAAATCTATAAATATATATGTTGAATGAGCGCAGCGATGAATAAATGATACAGAGAAACAAGATTTTCTTCTCCGTAACTCTTTGCCAAACTTAACTGACCAAAGTTTGGGCCAATGAAGGATGAGGTGGAGCTGCTGGGTGCTTGATCCATAATTTAGGAGTCGCACAATACAACCGCATGGAAGCCTCTCACATGACTTATTCATGCTTTTTGCTTAGCCATGGTAAAAATAAAATATCCCATGCTATATTAGGGGTCAAGGAAGCTATAGTAGATCTGAAAATATGTAAAAACATTTTTGTTGTTTTTTTTTAAAGTATTTTCTGTGAACTTTAAGAATTTTGTCCTACTGTTTTTGTTGCAGATTGCCTTTACTGTGTATTGCATATCCTATTAGAAACACCTCAATCAGCTCAAAATCGGTTGAGAATCAGTTACATTTAAACACATCATGGTGCAAAATAAAAAGGATTTTAACATTTTAATTATTTAAACAAAGAACTCTGTGGGATTTGCATAATGCATCCTTATATGATAAAACCTCTCCAAAAAAAAACAAACAGGTGTAAAAAGTGAATGTGACCCCAAAACACCACGGCCCAATCAGCAGACAAAGAGAAAGGATCACCGCCCCCCCACCTCACACCTCCCACCGCTGCTCCATCTGTCAGTGTCACATCCAGCAGGCAAAAGAAACACACACATCCTCAGATCCTCAGTGACCCAGTCAACTTTTCAGTGCTTAAATATGCTCAGAGCTAAATGACGTCTAGCAGAGGGAAGACGGCTCAGGATGATGGTGGGTTTCATTAACGAAGGATTTACTGCTCCTTTGAGGCACCAGAGCATCGAAATGTTGTACAAATTGAGGAAAATGCATCGTTTTACATCAGTCTCGTTCATTAGTCACCTCATGCATTGTAAATGTTTAATTTCTTACTCAAGAATTGTATTTGAGATAAAACTTGAAATTCACAGCAGTATGAATAAAAGCATTTACAGTTTATCCACAGAAGTCTACATTTGACTCCTGATTAGTCTCACCAAGAAAGAGCCAGTCAACATTTTTAAATTCATTACACTGACCATCATTTGTTGAAGCCTTTTTGGAAACCTATAATCCAGTGTGCCGTGTTCAGGCACCTTTTTGTGTGTCATGGTTTTAAGCCGATTTTGGCCATTGAGTCTGTAATCGTACAGCATTAAGTGACACAAAGAATGATTAGGGTCATGGCTAAAGCTCACACTGTGACGTGTGAAAAGGAAAACATGAGTTTGGGTGTTATTCATTCATCATTTCATGAGACCAGGCTGCTTAATTATGGAGAACTTGTGAAACTTCCAACACCATTTGGGTAAATAATGCTTGCAGTCATGCATTTGTACTTCCTAATACCTGCAAAAGTGAAAGTACGATCCAATATCTATAAATACTGTACAGTATAAGAAGCTGTCCAAACCAAGCAGATAAAAGGATGTGAGATGTGTTAATTTAGTTAATATCTTCATCTTGAAAACTAAAACTAGACTAAACTTTCTAATATTAGATCAGTGATAGATGATCTTCTGACCTTTGCAGTGCACCAAACACCTGCAAAACTTAAGAGATATTTGCACATTTCACCTCATTTACTTGCTTTCTTCCAAGTCCCTGTAAAATATCCGTTATGGACCGTCGGTCTAGTCAAAGATCCTTCCTGTTCCAGCGTAAGTTTTTTTTTACTTGATAAAAAGCATTCAGAAGCTCAAATGTGAAAACATTTATCTGCCATTGTTGGTAATTTCAGTCTCTTGAGTCTGAAGAATGTGGTTGAAAACAATCAGTCATATTAACAACCATCTAATATAAATGCAATCACACTTTACACCGATCTGCCTCTGATTGGTTGCTGAGTCCTTCATGGCGTCTCGTCCAGGAAGACACATTCTGCTCAGCTTCCTTCACGGAGCTTTTTAAAGTTTGTCACCCATTTCCAAATCCAAAGTGAGGAATCTGAGAGTTCAGTACCTCCTGCCATCTGAGTGACCTCCTGGCAGACAGGACTGCTGCAGCAGCAGAAAAACCAGCTGAAAGGAAAGGAGGAGTCAGATTCCCCGAGACGAAACACAAAACGTGCAGGAAGAGAAATCACCGTAAATAGCTGCGTCTGACCCACAGTAGACACCGTTTTCGTCTTCAGGTCTGAGAAGCCATCATAAAGGCGATTCTGCAACTTTTAATATCTCCTCCCCTTTTTTCTTACCCCAATATTGTAGATAGTTAAGATATTAGATATTATTTTCAAAGTTCAGTTCCTTCCTATAACTTCTGTTGCAAAGCAGAATTAAGTTTAAAATCCTTTCCTTTATCATTTTTGTTTCTTTTCAAACTCATATTTAGGATAGGAGTCTCAATTGTCAGATTAAAAGTACCTTTTGAAAATAACCTTTAAGAAGGCATTAAACATACTTCTTATTAAGCTCACATCCCTGTTTTAATTTATTTATTTTTATTGGTCTGATGTTCTAATTTTAAATATGTTTCATTAGCTGTAAATGTAAAGTTATTACCACTTAGGAGAAATAAAGGTGCTAAAACATCACTTTGTATAACTTATAATGTGTTTCACTTGGTGATGGAGTTATTGAAATAAATTGACGTTTCAATAATACTCCAGTTTGTTCAGTGTGGCTGTAGGAATGTTATGTTTGATTAATACATAAACCTTTATCTGAGAAACACGGATAATCCAGTAACTTCTTTAAATCTAAGGTGGATTTCAACAAGAGTTTAAAGACTGTAAATATGAATAATCTTCTTTACTTTATTATAGGATGTTTCCTCTTCAAGTTCTCAAATCTAAAAACATATTTTATCAGGGAAAATTCAGAAATTTGTGGGGTTTCTTTTTTATAGTAACAATGCTCCTTGGCAACATGTTTCATTGCTTTGGAAATGAGAAATACTTGGAGGTTATGCAGCAGAGTAGAGGATCTGGATTGTGGCCAAAAAAAAAAAGCTAATCAAATCCTCCAGTAGAAGAGTGAGAGGTCGTCCCACAACAGTGTGTGACCAGGCCTGGTTATAGGCTCTCGTGGTTGTTTGGTTCTTCCATGTATTTCTGAAGTTTCAGTATGTTTAGTTCCTTCAGATTTTGTGAGATCTCAGTAATATCAGATTAAACTGTCTGCTGGAGAAGAACTGACAAGGTTTTCATGGGAACAACTCACTTACTCAACTCTGCTGCTCAACTAAAAAGTGCTTTTACCTCACAAATGTAGCACCATTTAAGGCGAAATGAAAAGGAATGCAGCTAATTGCCAGGCCTTTAATTAATTGATTACAACTAATTGCATTTTAATCAAACCATTTATCCACAAATTAAGCAACATTTTCAATTCAGAAACCCTTTTTGCTGCTAAATTACTAAAGGTTGTATTGCTTTTAATCAGATATTTATTTTATTCAACCGTCAGACTGGTGCAAAGTACTTCTCTACACATACAGCTGCCCAGTGTTTAGGAAACCCTGATCATTCTTGGAGCTTCTTTAGTGGACTGGAGACGCTGACATTCGCGGTGGGGACGTGTGTGCTGCTGCTACATGTTTAGCATTGAGATGCTTTTTTATGCTTGAATAGCTGCACTGATAGGCTAACTCCTTTTAGCACAACTTGAACACAATAGTCTTTTCCAGTGTTCCATCAGACCAGCTTAGAAGCAGAAATGAACCCCAATGGGTCTAGAGAAGCAGTTTGTCATCTATCACTGTTGTTAGTGTGTCAGATTTACAGGTGTACCAAAAACACACCAATATAAAGGTGTCATATCTTTACATAGGGGGAAAAAAGGGATTAATTGCATTTAAATTGCATATAGGTTCAAATCTATGTAATTAGCAGAAATAAATCTGGGTAGAAATGTGAAGTCAGGTAACCTGAATGTCTTCAGTATGAAAAATCAAATCTGATCCTACTAGAACAATGCACTTAACATCAGTAGAGAATACCTAATCATGTTTGTTTGGTTATGATTAGTTTGCACCACAATGCATCCAATCAGACATGATTGCTGGTGCTCGTTATCAGAGGAGTTATGTATGGGGGCAGGGAGGTGGTGGGTCGTTCGCGGACTTAAAGGGAAAGGAGGGTGGGGGGGATGGTGGATCTGTGTCAGTGTGAGGGTATAACATGCTTGTCTCGTTGCTTTCCTTGCTCCGTTTTATGCCGCTCCCCCTCTCACTGCACACCATTTCTCCTGTAGCGAGCGGCAAGCGCTCTTTTTCTTTCCTGCTCCCCCATCTCCTCTGCGCATGTTTAATCAACCAGTATGGTTGCCATGACAACCCCAGCGCGAAATCTGAGAATAGAGCGAGTACTTCAGAGCCATGACCCACTTTACTGTATGTCAACAAATTCAGTGGGACAATAGTGAATGAGACGCACTTCACACACGAGCCCTCAGGGCCAAGGGGCCGATGAGGGCCAGGTCCAAAGGCCTGGCGAACAATTTCCTCTTTTTCTCCTCAGAGATACAAGAGTCTGAGAAAAACTGCATGGCTGATAGACTGGGGGCGTTCTTTTGTTTAACTTCATTCCAGGAACTAAGCGATAAATGTAAAAAGAAAAACGCCAGAGATTTGCATGAAATGAACTCACTATGAAGAAAGAAGGAATGTAGGAATTTCATGAGAAAGCTGCAAAGCAAAACCTTTTTCTGCTATTTAATGTTCTCAAGTTTATCTGACCAGCAACTTAAACTTTACTAAAGCATACTACTGCTTGATAATTTTACTACAGCAATATTGCAGTCATGTTTATTACCACCATTAGATGTTGAATCACAGGATTTACAGGACAATCAGTTGTTTTGGCACAATAAGAAGTCGTCATGATGTTTTCAGAGAAAAGTCTCAAAAAAGGTGAAAGGAACAATTGGAGGAAGTCCCCTGACTTCTTCAGGACCGGACAGGTTAGGACTCCAAACAATGAGACAGGGAGGAGCGCACCGAGGACACAAGACTCATGTTTTATAACACGGCCAAAACTGGATAAATTCTGCTGCTGCACCCTGACCTGACCTCAGTTTGGCCAGGGTCCTCACTGCTGCACAGACTCTTTATAACAGTCTGAACATTTGGCAGTAATAAAGCTTTATTGGATTTATGGATGTTCCACAAATCCTCAGATAACATGATGCTGAAGTCTCTTCAAGAGATTTTATTTATAAATCTAATGTCCTTTGACTTTACAAATCAGGATGGATCAGTTTGTGGTTATTTAACTAAATAAAAAATACTGTTTTAGTGCTTAACATCAAACTGAGCTAAACCCTTCAGAGCCTAATACTCTAAAACTTAACCTGTCTATTAGATAAGTTGAAAACAACTTACTAAAAATTGTCATTAATATTGTGTTGCATTGTATATTAAATACAAATATACATAAATGAAACGTGTAGTTCTAGAATAATTAAATCTAAATAAGTTTAAAAATAATTTACTTTTACTTTTTTGTATTTTAAAGTAAAAATTACATTTAAAAAATTTGAGTAAACAGACCTTATTTACTGAGTCGTAATCACAATTCATACATCTTTACATGTTTTTCAACTTAAAAGAAATGAAAGTCGCTTACTCAGTGACTCTATTGAGGATAAAAAAAATGTTATATGTCACTTAATCAGATGTTATCTGAAAATAAATACATTCATTTGTGTTTAAGTATAAATATCTTTTAGAAAAAGAATAAGAAATAGAATCTGTTCAATCATTTTACTTACTCAATTTTCTGTTTGTCTTTCATATTAAGACCTGGAAAACCAAATGTAAAGTTTTGAAACTATTTCATTTAAAACCACCTGTCCTTCAGAATAATGATAAAGCCATTCTCTAATAATAGAGGAACCTATGTCTGGATGTAACCCGAGGTTTCAAACTTGTATACCATGCTGATTATAGTTGTGTTAAAAAAAAACATCATTTAGATCAGAACATCAATTTTGAGTTTTGATTTTCCATATGGCGTCTGTGATGGATTCACAAGATTATAAAGTTTCCCTTTTTCTGGATTTATAAAAAACGTTGATCATGGACTAAAGAGAGTTGAAGGGATAATTTGGGGTTACAGGCATTGATTGGAGTGGATTTTCATATGAATCAGCTTTGCGCTTTGGGTGTGACGGTGGATTGAGTGTAACGGTGAGCAAAGAAGCCAGTTAACTGTGAGACATGCGGCAGAAATGAGCAGACAGGGTTGTTGTTGCCATTTTGTTGAAAAACTCAGAAGTGGCAGAAACAGGACATTAAAAAGACCACTGGAGTCTCTTTTACAAGATGAGTCGTCCATGAAAATTAAAACTTATGAAGGAAGTGATGCAGTTTTGTTTTCAGAAAGAGGAGAGATGAGAAGATTGTGAAGATTGTTGTACTGAAAACAGTTTGAGTTTGATGCAAGTTTAAAATTGAAACATTATTAAAATTCTGTGAACCTTTCAAAAGTATCGCTAAACTCCAGGATAAAGTAACATGTTGTGTTTGTTTCGTAGAGTCTCTATTTTAGGCTGATAAAAATATCAATAAGGTCCTTGATATGTATCTGGTGCCAAGTAAGAATCCTCATCAAACCTCAGAAGCAGAAGGACACGCTGTGCCTTGTGGAGCAGCTTCTTGGCTCAGGCTGGGCTAACAGGTGGACTTTTCCCTGTTTTTCCACTGAGCATCAATCAGCACACTGACTGGGTACATTTTCAAAACTTCAGTTTGAATGATTTGTGAACAGTTTTACTCCTCATGTTGTCATTTTTAAGGGGTTCCTTGGAAAACTAATCATCTTAGCCTCCTGTCTGTGTTTCAGAAAGGTTGTTGCTTTGCTTCCCTGTGGCGTCTGGCCACTTTCATGTGTGGAGTGGACCCCTACTGTCGGCCAGCAGCTCAGTGAGCAGAACCCACCTGGTGCATCTGACTCATAATCTGAGATTTGCAGCCTCAGAAGAGGAAGACAGAAGGGAATTAGCGGGCAGTGAGTGCACTCAGTGACACCCGCAACAAGGAATTAAAAACATGTTTTAGAAATTGATTTTCTCTTTGTGTGGGAAAGTTCTTTTGAAATAGTCAAAGATCCATGTGATCCGATACTTTCAGACTCCATCTCTTGTGTCTCAGCACCAAAGTGTGGCTCTTGCTTCTGAGTAATGATTGTTACAGTGGATTACAGGATTTTACAGAAAGATGGGCATGAAATCAAAGAGGACAGCCTCAGTCTTCATCTCGCCTCTTCAGTGAAGTCATTCTGATCATGTGGCCTCTTCAAAGAGGATCTGTTAGTCACTGCTTTAATATCAGATGCATCAAGTTTCTGTCTAATATCTTTATTAACCAGAGGCTTATTTAGCTAATGTTTGAAAGCTGCTTTAAGTTGATATAGTAGTTAAGGTGATAACAGGATATTAAAAACTTTTAATCCCTTTTTTTTCTTCGAGCTTTCAAGGAGTTTTGTTTTAGCAAACAAATAATCATTGAACACTATTGAACTGAATGTGTCATTTTGTGTCATTACTCCTGGATCCATATGAAGGATGTCAGTCTGAAGTAGTCAAATGTAAGATAAAGAGACAAAATAAAGATTAATAAAGTAAATAAATGTCAAGTAATAACACATTTATTCATTTTTGTTTCTATATTTAAATTTGATACCAAAAGGTTTTGTCATCCATCAGATTGATTTTATCACATTAATGAACAGATTCTTTTTAAAAATATACATTAATCATAATGAGACTTTTACCTGAATAATTAATTTCAAAGAATAGTTTAATTTTTTTTAAATATTATTTTTTAAATTAAATATAGATCACTTATATGATTTAGGAAGCACAGCCATATGCCACTTATATTTGGTCTGTAATTTACAGATATTTATGTGTGGAGCATATGACATCACTAGCATTGTTATGGTAACAGGTTGATTTGATTTAGTTTATTTATTTTTAACTGCCTTAGAAATTCTGGTCTCTCTCAATGAGACTTTAGCCTGAATAATAATAATGATAATAATTATAATGTTTTTTTAAGTAAAACATTAAAATTATAGATGCATACAGTTTTTGTGTTTGGGTAACATATGTTATGTTGACTCTCAGTCTGTGGCACAAAACCACTCCAGAATTGTTCTGTCTCGATATTTCTGTCATTCCTGCAGCTCCTCAGGTCTGTCTTTCTGTTTTATGTTCACTCAGTGTGTTCATACACACACACACACACACACACACGCACGCACACACACACACACACACACACACACACACACACACACACACACACATACGCCTTTTCCTCTATTTGCAGTGAGTTGGTTTGATTCTGCAGCTCTATAAGTCTGGCCGCCTCAGTCTTTCGCAGACACAGTGAATTATTTCTGCATAACTGAAGTGTAATCAGAAGGAGTGGGCGAATAGAAATTAGATGATAAGGACGGGTCTGTGGCAGCTGCTGCAGCTCGTGTGTGTGATGCAGAGGAGAGGGACTGGAGGAGGGGAGCAAAACACAAACATATGAAGCCATGCCTGTCACATGAAGTGGATTTCAGGAGGGGAGAGTTCAGGCACAAACAAAGATGTTTTTGACGTGACATGTCAAGATTTCTTTTGTAATACTGACAATGTTTCACTGAAGCAATAAATAATCTTCTCCCTCCCCTGCATTAAAGTTTCCTTTAAAGCATTCATGCTGGGAAAGTGCTGGGATTTCATGCAAAGCAAACGTTGCTCCTGTTTTAAGTAAATGAAAAAGCTCCTCCATTAAATCAACAGTGAGCATTGAAAAGCATTGCAACACTGGAGACAAAGAGCAGAACCAGAGACTCGGTTTGGTTCGTGTTTTTCTCTGAGCCGTCACGACAAGCATGAAATCCTCATGGAGCACACAAAGGCAGCCCAGCCACGGCTGCAGCCGTTCACGCCCCTCTGGCGACCCAAGCAGCTCACTCAGACACGATACCCAACAAAGAACGCACCGCAAACTGCTGCCCGCCTAACCCACCAGCAACACAATCTCTGTTTCATGTCAAACCTTACCTTTCTGGGTCTGCCCCTCGTCCAGGTCTTCTTCCATGCTGCTGATTCTGTTTTAGACTAACTGAAAAAGCCTGCTTGGATTGAAGGCTGAAAATCTGAATTATATCAGAGATAATCCACAGAAGACTTCCTCTTTGCTTCTCTTGTATCACTTTCCCGCTGTCTCTGTGTCTCTAGTGGACGCTGAGACTGGCTGTCAGCTGTGGTTTCTGTCAGGTGTCTGGATGATGCAAAGGAATCAGTGAGTCTTTGTGGTGCTGTCCACTGTGAGCCACCGTGGCGAGTGCTGAAAACCTCCCTGGTCCCTGGCGGAGGAAGAGGAGGAGGAAGAGGAGGTGGAAGGGGGCTTGGACTGAGCAGAGGGTGGTCTTTATGAGGCAGCAGAGAGAATGTGGAACAAAAGCCTGTTTCTGAGAGCGAACCCGTTTCTGGAAAATGTGGAGTTAGAACAGCGAGGCATGCAGAAGGTTTAGACGGCTGAGACCCTCAGCCTGTGTCATGTTCTCCGTCATGTTGAGTTTGTTTGAACATTACTTGGTTTAAACGCCCCTGGATTTCCAGACAGAATGGTTACACCCATTATCACCCCCCCCCACACACACACACTGTAGCTCTGCTGCATTAACTCATTCCCACCCTAAATGAGGGAGGGGGCTATTTTCAAATAGGATTCTCCTAATCCTGTTAGTCATACTGATTCAATTACACAATCACCAAGTAGGTAGTGTTTTCTCAAAGAAGCATATTTTATTTTCACCTTCAGTGATCTGAAGGCGAGGAGAGGCCAGTTTGTTTAGCAACATTTATTCACAAGGTAAATCCAGGTTGTGTACAGGAAAAGAGAAGGAAACAAAGGAGAAGAAAATGACATTTAAAACAAGAATAAAGTGTGAACACCACATAAAGAGAACAATTAGCATACACATTTATAACAAGCAAAAAAATAACTAAATAGTGATAAAAATGAAGAATGAAATCATCTTTAATGGGACCTTCAGTAATGTTTTCAGAGCCTTTGTTCCATGTAACTGAGATGTTTGATAGAAACCCTGAAATGTGCAGGAAATATTTAACCCAACAGGAGGTGAAATAAAAAAATAAAAGTCCAGAGCATTGCTCTTGGACATGGACGTGATACATGGGTCCATAACAGTCAGAAGAAAAAAAATCCTGTCAGAAGAATAAAAGTAAAGATTTTGGCCGAAATCAAGATTTACCAACCAACTTTTTCACATTTAATAAAGAATTATTTTATTATAAATAAGAGTGATATTAATTGTTTATTGATTTATTTAATCAAAAATACAAAACAAAACAAAAAAAAACTAGATGAAATACGGATAAATTATTTGAAAGTAAATAATTCTAAATTATTTTCTGTTTTGAATTTCTAAGTGAGCAAAAAGAAAAGAAAATGTAAGTTATTAAGTTATTCCAAAACGATTTATAATTATAACAGTTCAGGGTAAATTAAAACATTCAGGGATCGGAGAAAATTCAGGATGCCATCGGAATGGGAAAGAAAGCTGTTTCTGCTAAGAGGTCAATAAAAGGCCTTGGAGCAGAGCAGTTTCTGGGGTCAGAGGTCAGATTGAGTGCAGATGTGAATGCAACAAGATGTTCTATCTGTTAGTGTGAATATTGACACGTTAAACATCTGCAGTTAAATCCTAATTTAAATCACACATGTTGTAAAGTGCTATATAAATAAATTTGACATTGATGTAGAATCCTTAACTCCAGACAAAACTCATACATGTCAGATAAACATGAATAATCTACTTTTATGATTTGTGAAAAATGTAGAATTGCTAACAATGTTGAGTGTATAAGAGCTTATGAATACACTATTCTATACATTTTTAGTTTGTGTCCAGGATGTGTGGGGTCTGCAGAGACTCCTGGGCGAGGTTCTTCAGTTTTCTGTTTCTTGTTTTCATTTTATATTTACATTCAGCAGAACCTGCAGCAGATTTTGAGTCTGAATTAATAGAAATGGATTAATATAATACTGGGTCTGCAGAAACAAAGCATCCAATCTGACATGCAGATGACTTTCACACAGCTGTTGCTTGACTAGCAGACAGACGCGCAGTCCCAACCTTTGTCCCGGATAACTACAGATCAGCTTATTGTTGCTTTGTTAATGGGGATGAGAGATTTGCTGCATGAAATGGGGGAGGGCTGTTTCTGTGGGGGAATCCTAAGCTTCCAAAGCTCCAAAATATCCCTTTGCCCAGTCAAGTTCACACACACACACATGCACACACATGCACACACACGCACACCCTAACTAGCAGAGATTCTTCTGCTCTGGGTGCCATGAAGCTGATAGGAAAACTCAGCAGATGGTGAAACACTTTCCGAGGGCATTTTAAGGCACTGTTGCTTTCTAACATTCAACTTGTCTTTCTCTATTTTCATCACAGATGCGATTTATTTTAATATTTTAACAGGATTTAAGACCCATGTTTACTATCTTAGATTAATGTGCTTACATATTATTTCACAATAGGCTCCTTGAAAGTCTAAGCTACTGCTTGTGCCTATTACCAACAGAAGGAACCAAAGAACCTCGCACTAAGCTTATTAATGTGTCCTGGTCGCTCTCCAGTATGGGCTTTCCAGTTGCCATAGCAACCAGGCCTGAGAGATTGCCTAGTTGGAGAGACAAGTTGGTGCAGGATAAATATAAACCTTCTGCTGTAACTGTTGTGTGAAGCAGCTTATCCCGTTTCTCATTGTTAGTTTTCACAATGTGATTATTTTTTGAAGGGGAAGTTTGGCACCGAGGATCCGGATTCTGATTTTCACTGTCCCTCATCTCCAGAAGTTAACCAGCGACAGACTCCTCCGTTTAAGTGCTGATGTGTGTTCACGCCCAGTCAGGCTGAGGGAAATCTAAAGGTCCTGAAAGATTAAGGAGGTCAGTTTGTAGCTCCTCTGGGGGAGGCTGTGAAAAAACCCACAGTGTCATTAAACCAGAATGGGCTGCTGCATGTCAGATGGACAGAGGAAGTCTGATATTTACACCCACCTATAAAACAACAGATATCCCTTTATTCCTTGACATTAAATCAAACTGAACATGTCCTGCTTATGTCAGTTAGGATTACCAACGTGATTTTCATTCGGATTTCCAACTACTGTCAAAGTCTTTCATTACTTTAATCATATTCCAAAATATACTTTCCTTAAAATGTATTTTCATTTAAACAATATGGGACTTGAACCGTAAAGACAGTGGACAACATCGGAGTTCAATGGAGGCACACAGGGATGGATTTTAAGGCAACCTGCTTCCTTGTGTGACATTATGGCATGATCAAAATAAATAAATTAAAAATAAATAAATCAGGCAAAATGTGAAGACTACAGTGAAAACCTGACATCTAATACTTGAAAACCCTCTAAAAACAATTTTAAATGCTTATTTTAATAGTTCAAACGCCAAATATACCCTAGTATTCATCATACATATAGTGGAAACTGACTTGGTACAACAGCAGAAGCCAACATCTGGTTTTCCTTATCGTCTTGGGGTTCAACCAAATACCACCGAAGAAGATGAGTGGCGCTCCTGGATTGGCTGTTTTACAAACGCCAGCCAATAGCATGTTAAGATATTTCAGCTTCGCAAACTGCATTTTCTTTCAAATATTTTAGGTATGCTGAATATAAATCCACAAATAGGCAGAATCTGTAAAACATAGATTCTGAATTTAGATTGAAAATATAAAGACAATAACAAAAACAATATTGCCTGCCGATTGTTTTTTCACGATATTGGATATCTTAGCAAGAAATACCCTTAAAATCAATTCTATTATAAGATCCTGGATGTTTTAAAATCTCAAATTAGTGATAATTTAAAGTTTGTTATTTTCTGCAGGATGTTTGTTGGAATTCAGTTTTAATGTAATGTTATTGCTTTAATGAAGTTTATCACTGACCAATCATTGCGTTTTATTTGCTTTAGTGGAGCAGAAAAACACTTTTCAACTGGATGACCTGGTGGCTCAGCAGGCTGGGCTGCCTGAGTTGGATAGCCTCCTGTAAGCGACAGCCCAGAATCAGCTGAGGATGTGGAGATCATATCATTACAGCATTGTTCTATCTCTCTGTTGAAAGCGCGGCTCTTAGACCACAGGAGAGGCCAGGCACTCTGCCAGAAACACTTATCATCCTGACATCCATTTCTCACTGGCTTCACAGCTCAACTGTACTTTACGCCAAGCTTTCATGAGAGCTCAGAGGTTTGGGAGCAGAGAAGGCATCTTAGTCCAAGTGACTGTGAAAGGGTTTGGCACCAGAAACAGTTTAATCTGAACCAGTCAGTGTGCAGAGTCGAGCTCTTTTGTCAAAAATCACACTTCTTTCTTGAAAAGCTGTTGAATCATAAATAATTTGAATCTCACAAATGAAAATTGATTGTATTGACTGCTTGGTGTCCACTGAGAGGAAACACCAAGTCTATACACCCAGAAAGAGCTTCAGTGTTTTAAAGGCATTCATTCATTCATTCATTCATTCACCATACCAGAGAAAACCCTGCTGGGTCAAGAACTAGAAGTTCATGAAAAAAGTCACTGTGCAAACCTTTTGTTATTTTAAATATGTTTCTTACATATGAGTGCAATAAACATTTTTCTGCTGCATCTGTCTCATCATCACTACATGATTGAAAACATAAACGGCTCGGATCAGACTGATTTATTCAGCCAGTAGCGGACCGGGCTGGAAAGGTGTCGATTGATCTGGGTTACGACCAAAACGCTTTCTGAAATGTTTTACATGATAAACTTGATGTATCACTTCTGTTAATGTCGATTTTTATTTTAAACATTAATGACTTCTTTAACTGTTTTCTCGTGTCATTTGTCCATCTAAAACATGCACATCAAACCACTGAACTTTGACCTGAGAGGTTGGCTCTTATATGTTGTGCCAATACAGTCGTAAATTAAAATATGCATCCCGATGAGGTTTGTTTGTTTGTCAGATTAAAGGAATCTTTTGAAAATAGTAACATTTAAGTTGATATTAATAAGCCCACAATTTTTAAACAGTTTATTTATTGGTCTGATTTAATCTTGTAATTTTAAATGTCATATTTTTATTAATTGTATGTAGAAAATCTTCATAATTAACAGAATTAAAGGCTTTTAAACATCCATCTGTGTAATTAATTTATAGAATGTGTTTTTCTAGTGATAAAGATTCTAAAATAAATGGGCTTTTTAGTAATATTCTAATTTATAGAATGGGTCTGCAAATTTCACTATTCATTTTTCATATTTCCCACACATATCATTAAGATTTTTGGTTCTAATACATTAATTTGAACTATTTTTTTAAACTTTTGTCTGCATCTCTGGCTGCTTGTTTTGGGCCACTGTGCTGCTGAAAGATTAAATGACAGTTTTAGCTATTTTGTTTCTACCAAACGATAAGATAGATATAATTCATCTAAATATGTTGTGTGTACATGTTCAGTGAAACACACTGCACAGCTAACTTTTTCCAAAATTCATTTAAAATGTCCTTTAAGGAAATAAAACTCTGACATGGCAGTAGTGTTATCCTGGTGGAAGGATTTATCTTCCATCACAATTAGGAGCTTAAATCACCGCTTTATGTGAAACATCCAGATTTTTGAGAACATTTTATTGATGAGGGCTGAATAGCATTAACAGCTTTTTAGCCTTTATGGTGGAGGTTGATGGTCGGTCATCCTGATTTTGGCTCTTGCAGAGATTTCTTCTTCTTCTTCTTCTTGCCTTCAATGTTTGACTGATCTGACTTGAAAAAAGGGGATAGCTGCAAAAGAAAAAAAAAACAGTGAACTCTGCTGATTTCTGTATTTGCCATTCTATAAAGTACTAAAAATAACTATACTGCATTACAATTGGTTGGATTTTAAATGTATGGCACTACACAAAGATCTAATTGTAACAGCATATTAATAGATTTCATGGGAATTAATTGCACCAAATGAATTTGGACTGGACTGGATCGTGTGCAATTTAACATGAATTAAACCAAAATTAAGAAATGTGTGCAAGAAAAGAAAGCATTATCAATGTGTTTTATTTTATTTTTTCATTTTATGGTAATTAAATAAGCAACTAGTTGGGTGGCTGAAGTGAGGAACCAGTATAAAATGAACTTCAAAACATTCAGTTATTTCTTTTAAATTACCTATTAAGAAAAAAAAGATAGTGTTTCTGTATAAACCTGAATAAACTCTCAAGGTTCCATGAGAATAGTGGCAATTTTTTATGAACTACATGCAGTTTCATTTTTCTTACAGCTGCTGTCAAAATGGCCACACAATGCTGCCACCTACTGGTACGAACAAACACCGCAAACAAGGAGGCTCAGTACCTAAAATCAGCCACATTTCACTGTTTTTCAAACTATTTTATAACTAAGGTAATCATTCTTTGACATAGTTTTACTGAAAGATTATACTTCACCAATTCTGCAAACCAGTTCATGAATATTTACACAGTGATGCAGTGAGCATGAAAGGTTCACCATTGAATTTCTGACAGGTTGGTTCACTTTTATCTCCTTGTAGGAAACAGGAGCTCCTCTCCATGTTGACGAGTCTGGAAAAAAGAGAAAATATAGATATGGAACAATGAAACTAAGTATATTTTATCTGTTATTGAAACACATGGAGTCCTCATTTTTATTTGACTACAAAGAAACATGAACTAAGAATATCTATAATAAACATGGGACTTTGCACTTTGCAGTGGCATGGTGTGGACGATCCATGCTCAGTGCTGCAGACATTCACCATGTCTTGACTCAGAATTACATGCAGATATTTTGTTTTCATAAGACTTCTTTCAAATCCTTCTGACCTGCTAGGAAGACAGACATTTATTGTTTTCTAAGACAAAATATGCTTTTCATATTATGATAATGCATAATTTTCATAATATATCAAACTTTGATACATTATTTACAGTTGATAACGTGATGCTTCTTAAGAGGGAAAAAGTGAGCTGAAATAGTTAAAAAATGCACATAAAGAGTTTTTTAAAGATATAATTTCATGTTGTGTAGTTTATCAAAACTGCACAATTGTAAACAATTCTTGTACATTTTGTCTCCAATGTTGTGATAGAATGAATGATCAAAATGTCACTATAAAATTGATATAAATGCAATGTCAATTTTGATGAAAAAAATAATGATTTAAATACATTAAAGTGGGTTTACCTAAATAACATACATAGCAAAACAGGAATCATTTGATAATATAATTTTACCACTTGCTTATTCCTGTCATGATTCCAATCTAATAATATTAACTGTTAAAAAGCTCTATAAGTTTGACTTCTTCCATCACTTGATTACAAAAAAGATCAAACATAAATAAAGGATAAATGTCATATTTGTCCTTTAACTATTGGACAAATATAAAAACCCCACAAATATTCCTAAAAACAAAATCAATCTTTGTATTGTTTGTAGACAGTTTGTTCATTTTAAGATCATGTTTGCCTCAGAATAAACAGGAATGTGGAACTGTGAAAACATGATGTAGATTATCCTGAATGTAGACTCTGACCAGAGTGAGTCTCAGGAAAAGAATGGCAGCAGCCAGGGGAGAAACTTTAAGTTTTATTTTGTGTTTATAGTTTTTGTATTTATGCTTATAGCATATAAATATCTGCAACAATAAACAAATATGCAAACAAATGTTTCCCTCTTAATGAACTTCCTTTATCTTAGTCGATGTAACTGTCGTCTTTTACCAGTTCATCTAAGTAACTGCTGCTGCCACCTTTGTAAATCTAATCTAAAAAAACAAGAAAGACCTGAAGTCCCACTGGTGGGGAGAGACCCGTCTGCAGCTGTGTGCTCCAGATGCCTGCTGCCCCTGCTGGTTTGTGCTCTCCTCTGGTTTGAGCTGACGTCTGACTCGGCCATGATCCCTGCAGCTACCACATTGTTCCCGAAGGACCTTGATGATGTGGAGCGAGTCAGTGAGGAGTGTGGTGACTGCTGACCCTCGACATCTGTGACACTGAGAAGAGAGTGAATAGTTGGTCATCTGTTGTCTTTTGTCTTTACTTTATCAAGAGGTGATTTTGTGGATCTGACATGTTAATTAGATTTAAATACAAAAACACATCAAGACCTTTGTAAATTCAAAGAGCAACAACATAAGATAAGATAAGATAAGATAAGATAAGATAAGATAAGATAAGATAAGATAAGATAAGATAAGATAAGATAAGATAAGATAACTAGGTTTAACTTATCTTACTTCTGATTGGTCAGCATCTTGTAAATGTCCTGCACCAACGCCTCAGCTGCTCCTGGTTCACAGTGTATGCTTCCATAAACTGCTTCCTTCGATAGCTCCAGGTTCTTCTTCTTCAAAAACTGGAGCAATAATAATTTTGAACACAAATAGTCCAAAAAATATTACCATGAGTTCTCATTAAAAAATGTATTTTAAGCTGTTTTATATTTATAATATTGCTATTTTAAAGGTTTGTGTATATTTGATCTATTTTAACCACATGCTAACCGGATGTGAAAAACAGCTTGTTATATTTTTAGATTTTAATAACTCTTACCTTCTGTATCCTGCTCCAGTTCTTCTGCTTGGAAGAAAACGATACTCCGTTGTGATATGAGTACACTGAGATGTCATGGGGGTAATAACGAGAAAATATCTCGGCGACCAGGTAACCATTGGACAAATCCCTGGAAGTGGAGGAGAGGAAGGACACCGTTAAAATGAGCTGTGGAAGGAATTAAATGACCATTAAAATAATCAAAATATGAATCAAGTACATTCATTTGTAAATGCAAAGTTTAATCATTAAATTCTAACAGCAGTAATGAATGAGATATATGTCGCCTTTATTTAAACAAAAACACAAATCTCTTATTTACTTAGAGATAAATGTTTACTCTTATTTATCTCAGCATTTACTGTGATACATAAGAAGAAAGCTATTAGATTATTTTATACTCAGATCTTCTAAGGTTACATACAGCTTAAAAATTGTTCTGATAATATCTGTACGCACAGATATTAGAAATGTCTGATGATTCTAGACATTTCTAGAGGTTTTGGAAAAAAGCAAACTATTATTCATCATGAAGCAACTGATTTTAAATATAAGTTAGCGTGCATTCAGGTGGAAAGTTGGTGTTATTTACATTTTATCCGCTTGGAGCACATATTTTTATGAACCTAAAAGTGTAGTTATTGATATACCTTCGCAGATTCTTTGGGTGAAATGATAGTTCCAGATCTTGGAGCCACTTGATGACTTCTCTGTCAACTCCTGTCTTATGACCCTGAGAATAGGACATTTTCCTCAGATGAAGAAGATTCAAGATGAGCTCTTGGAAACCGCTAACATTTACTCCACCAGCAGTTAAGCTTCCCCCACGAAATGGCCTTTTTCTGTTTTTCCGTTTCTATGGCAACCAACCTGGCTTCTCGTTCTTGGCTTAACCTCTGCTGCCATCTAGCGGATAATTAACAGTTTTGATGGGAAATACAAAGCAAAGCGTTTCTGAAGACTAAATTATATTCAAAGGTACACACGTTTTATTTCGCCTACAACTAACAACGAGATATTTCAGTCTAAATGTTTATTGTTCAATCAATGTTATATAAAGGTTATTTATCAAGGCAACATAAACAGAAAATCATGAATGCACAAGAGTCAACTTTAAATTATCAAGTAGTGTTCAGTGCTTACAATATCAAATAAAAGAAACTTGTTCATGTATACTGTAGTGTGTTATTATAACATGAAAACCTCTTAAAACAATGTTTTTTTCATTATAAAGTGCTCGTGTGATTTTAGTTGCTTTAACTAACAAGGCATCACATGTGCAGAACAGAAATGAAGTGATATTTACTTTTTCAGAGCATCTGGATGATCATAATCAGACTAGTGACCCCTAAAAGTTACAGCAGCAATTTCCTTCACATTCAGTGACCTCACAGTGAACTTTATGCACATGCACTTCCGGTCAGAAGTTTACATCCATGCATTGTTGATTTCAACCATGGTACATTTGTTTTACACACTTAGGACTTCAGAGTGGTTTTAAAAACATAAACTGGGGGCAGACGCTTGAATTCTTTGTGGATTTTCTGTAGTTTACTCACGGTAAAAAAAAGAAAAAAGAAAAAATTACACATGCAGGCTTAAAAATTAAGATTCACCCAATAATGTTTGAATAAATGTTCTTTAGTAATTTGCAGGGAAACCATTAAGAAGAATCTGACATGATTCTGGTTAGATATTTAACCATTCTTCTTTTTAGAAATGGGAATGGTTGTTTTATTTTTCTTTGTATGGACCCTGCTTTTAAGCGTAGTGGATGAATTATTAATAGAGCTGAGAGGCTGGGTGATTTTAAAAATTATGCAGCCTGTTTTATGTATTACAAAGCGGTGCTGGTGTGTGTTTTGGGTCAGTGTCCCATTAGACTCCTCCTGTTATGTCCAATTTTCACTCTTCTCAATCACACTGCCCCAGCTAAAATGAAAGACATGAGTACATGTACAGGAACAGCCAACACGGCTCCAGCCTATCATAAAGTGGAAAAAGCTAAAAGACGAGTTTCACCATCCAGAGTGAAGCATGTTTGGCATGGACTGGCCAAGAAAGACCGTCTACAGCTAGAGGGTCACAACTTGGACACAGTTTGCTGCTCCCACATTTATATGACATTGATTCTGATGATGGGTGGATGTAAAGTTCTGAGCTGAAGTGCATCTTTTGGTTGGTTGGTGCAGTTGGGTACTTCCTTTATTCAGTTTCTGCTCTGTGTCTGGTTGAAATAATCCCTCATGGTGTGTTGGGACCACAGCATTACGGCCAAACCGGTTCTGATGTGTTTAGATTAGTTAAAGGTGTATTTCATAGAGTCCATTTAGGCGCACGGTGTCTTGGTTCTGCTGGTCATTGGTACTGCAGGTAGTTCTTGAGCCTGTTGGGAAGAGGAAGGTGGGAAAGAAGGTGGAGTCTGTCGCGGCCAACGCAGCTTCTGATGCACTGACGACACAACTGGCTCAGCAGGCGCGGCGTAGCTGCGAAAACACACAAAAATCTGACCTGAAAATTATTTGTAACAAATCAGGAAATAATGACATTTTCACTGGAAATAGCCTGGATGTGAGGAATCATGAAGCCAAGTTAAACCGCAGGTCAGCAATAAGTCGTACCTTCGTAGAGTAGCAGGAATCCCTCTGTCAGACTGCTGGGTGGAGCCACGTCTACTGGCCTCTGAAACTCTGTGTTTCTGGCATTAATATCAGCCCCAAAGTCCAGCAGCAGCTTCACCACGGCGGTGCAGTCCTTTTCTGCTGCTGCGTGTAGAGGCGAATCCAGGGATTTGCCTTTCTGAACATTTGCACCTGTATGAAGAACAGAATAATGATCTGAGATCAGATTCAGGTCATGTACAGTTTTTTATTCAGAACCATTAAGTTCTAAGCTTCAGATTCCTCTGGCTTTTTATGTAAATCTACAAATTCACCACATTTCACATAAAATCCTTTAACCTGAGAACATTTTCATCTCATTACCTTTAATTGAGAGTAACAAGATTATAAGCATGAACAGTCAGCTGAAAATAGACAGATGTGATCAAACTGTATGATATGTTGAGTGTGGATTTTTTACTAACAACAACCAACCGTTCTCTCCTATTCATTCCCCTTGAACTTATTCATATTTTCACTTTACAATATAAGAGCACAGTGGAAGAAAAATGATGTGTGATTTTCACATTCAATAAGGAATTAGGTAACACTTTATTTGAAGGGGGTTGAATAAGACTGACATGACACTGTCATAAACATGTCATAACACCTTCTGTCATGAACATGAATAAGCCTTCATGAATATTTATGACTGTTGTCATAAAGCGTCATTCGGTAAATTATGACACTTTTAATACAAAGTTGACATTATTCAAAATGTCTTTGTTATGACAACTTGACATTAACCAGGAAATCATTACTGTTTAAACTTTACCTCTAATAACATAAAGTTACCTAATTTTTAAAGTGCAATCAGTAATACTTTTATAACAAATTTATATCAGTGTATGATTGTTTGAAGAAATGAGTGCAGCACCTTCAAACATCTGGAAATTGTTCTCAGGGACGAAGCAAACGAAGCAATTCCAGTATCAAACCAGAAACCAGTGTGTATCAGAAGTTTGAAAAGCCATGACATCATCATCATCTGGGTGTACCCTCATTGTTTGAAGAGATAGTAATTATTCTTTTGATTTTGAACCAAATAAATGTCTGACATGTCCTCTCTCTCATTAGAAATGAGCAAATAGACGTAATTTTGGTAAGTATAACGGACCTCAGAGAAGAGAAGTTTGGATTTTGTTGTTAAAGTTTCTCTGCATTAAAGTTTTGTTCAGTTTTTTTAGAGTCTGTAAGAATCCATTTCCACAGTGTATATCCTAACCTTTCATATTCTACTTCTACTTGTGTGGATGCGTAGGACTTGCATCTGTCTCTGAGGAGATGTAAATATCCACACTGCTCTCCGAGCTAACCTTCCTTCAGGAGTTTCCTGGCACACTCCAGCTCTTGGCAGATGCAGGCAGTGTAGAGCGCTGTACCCAGGTGAGGAATGTCCATGTCCACATCGGCCCCCCAAGTCACCAGGGCCTCAACACAACCATAATGACCTGGAAGTAATGGAGCATGAAGATAGTAATCAGTATGCGACAATGTGAGGTGATTCTCCAAGCTGTCTTCTCCAGTCAGGTTCATTTATTTTTAAAGCTGCTGGTTTTTTTTACATTGTAGGTCATTTAGAAAGGATGTTGTAGCAGAGCAGGAGACATAAACACAACTTGAAATATGGGGTTGAGTGTAAGCCCAGATAAGGAGAAATATTGATAGGGAAAACATTGCAGGCCATCAATGAAGCTAGGCTGCTGTTTCTCAGCTAGAAAACAGAAATATTTTCTTTTTCTTTTATGACTGTTTCTTTGGATGGATTGTAAACAGCTTATGACCTGCTAAAGCAGTTTTTCACCCTTTAATGTTGGCTTTAGGCTCTTTTCAATACACCATATTCTGTCATGTTATACCTTTGCTGGTCGCTTCATGTATCGGTGAAGGTTGGAATACAAGGCTCTGGGGTTTTGCTCCATTTTCCAAAAGGATTTCAGTGCAAGCCACACTACCCACCATACAGGCATTGAACAGAGGGGTGACTCCATCAATTGTAGATGCATTGACCTGTAAAAACATTTTTATTGTTATTTTTAGCCATCTTTAACAATGCAGGTTGACTAATGGCAAACGCCAGGGGGAACAATTGAAGGAGAGGGAACAATTTAATCGCTCTACAGTGTCCGTAGATGGAGAGCAGCACATCTCTCATTTGTTATCCCCTCCCGGAGTTTCCCATCCATGGAAATTACATTTGACCTCAGCAGAATGGCAACATTAAAGAGTCTCCAGGCCAGAATGTGACTTACATTCGCTCCTGCATCAATGAGCGCCCTGGCACAGGCAACATGGTCTGCGAGGCAGGCCTCATGAAGGGGTGTCACATGGTCTATAGTCAGAACATTCACATTGTGACCCTGGAAACACAGCACAGCAGCAGCCAGAGAGATTTAGTGGGAAATTTTGTTTTAAGAAGCACCCGGCATCAGACGTGCTCTGTCAGTCTCCGGTGGCGAACAATGGGAATTACACGAACATTATCAAAGCTCCTTGCACAAGACAGAGCCATCATCCTCAGTTATGGCTTTAAGTGATTACTGAACTTTACTGCAAAGTCACATTTCAGCTCCTCAGATTAATTAGCCTGCTCAAACTGAAATCTGGTTAAAATTCTAGTAATTCACCATGTGAATACAGTGATGTTGTCACTGATGTGTCTGATGTGAACAAAGCACCTCATACTTCAGGGTATGGTCTTATGTGAGTGAGCCGAAGACGAATAAAATGAAGACTGCCGTTTTCATTTCTTTATCTTTATGAAATAAGAATATTTCATTTTGCATTGAGACACTTTTAGCCTCTATCACTGATAAACCCGAGACCTACAGATCCTGGGGCAACAGAACACACATCACAATGTGTCTCAACTTCAAACAGAAGTTTTGGGATCTATTTGTGATCAACCAACATAAAGTAGTGCACTAAAATCAAGAGAGAAAATGTCATAATTTTTTCAACTTTTTTATGAGAAATGGCATAAAAATGTGACACGACTCTGTAGAAATACCTTTCCCATCAGTCACAAATCTTTGGGGTTATTTTCTTACAAAAGTTAGGCATCTTGACCTGCCTTTCTTGTGAAATAACTCAAACTCAGTTAGTTTTGATGGGTAACATCTGTACACAATAAGGTTTTACCAGTGATTCACCAGTAACATTTGGTGTGGTTAAAAACTGGGCCATTCTAACACAGACATGTTTGATCTAAACTCTTTGGTATGTCAAAGGTTTTTCTGACAGAAAGTGAACGAGTCTTTGAGATCCTTTCTTTCAGAATTGTCCCATGTTTAGCATCCCCACTGCATGATGCTGCCTCCACTATGTTTCGCTGAAGAGATGGTGTGTTTATGTTTTTGTGTTTATTTTGTGCAAGTTTGATTTAGGCTTGATCTGATTCTGTAAAGCAACAACTTACGAAAATATTAGTTAACAGGGTTAAAGATATCAATGACAATTTGTTTTGGTCTGTCACATAAAATCTCAACAGAATTAATTTAAGTTTGTGCTTTTAATGTAACAAAAACTACAAAAAAAATTTAAAGGATATGAATATTTTCGCAAGGGACTGTGTATGCAGCTCACTATGACTTCTACCCCATGCTTTCCACTCCTCTATCTCTTTATCAGACATCGAGTCTACAAAGGCACTGAGCGCAATTTAGCAGCACCAGAGGAGGCAACAAAAGCCCAACATGCGTGCAGATAAGGGGACACACATTACCCTCTGAGAGATTGTGTTCCCTTCACCTGTAAAATGAGGGTCCTCAGGGCGAGGAGGCGGCCCTGACTGGCAGCGTCGTGGAGGGGTGAGCGGTCCGCCCAGGATCCTGCAACACGAATATAAATTCAGTGGTTGCTTCTACCCACATTTATTCCAGATTGATACGTCATGCTGTCCAGAGGAGAAACACGACCTTTAGAAACTACAATGCGGAACAGTACAAGAACCTGTCCCTGTGATGCTTAATCCAACAAGACATATTGTTTTAGCTGTATTGGTTCTAACCTTATATATTCAAGTCAGTATTGTGTAATGTGAAATGCACCCCTCGCCTGATTTCCCCCCACATCAGACACACCTGAGTCAATATCCAGAATAACAGCTGATGCATTCCACACGCTATCATCTTCATTGTTCTCCTCCTCCATTTTCATCATAAATTATAGATAACAATCACCTGAACTTCCTCCTTTTATTCATGCAGCATATTTTCCTCAACTGCCTTTAATTTCAAATACAGACATATAGAGAGACATCAAACAGATTCCTCGTAACAAGGAAGACCGTATCTACAGGAGCGTGACTAATATCCTGATTTGAGCTAATTGGTATTCCCTTTGAGTGATAGCTACAGATTATGTTGTTGTCGTGTCTGTCTTGCCCCAGAATGTGTCTCCACGGCGCTTGTCCCCGAGAATGTGGAGTGTTGTTTTGGTTGCTGTGTGAGTGTGACAGGGTGCACTGCATAGCTGGGAATGGAAAGTAGGGCAGGCTGAGGGGGCTGGAGGGAGGGGCGGAGGGAGGATATCATGACTGGGTTCTATTATTATATTAGAGAGAGAAAGCTGCTGGGCCGATCAAGTCTTCGTTTAAAATTGAATACTTCAGGATTTATAAGTGGCTATTAAGCATGAAATGAAAGAAAAGTGGGCATTAATTCATATCCCTGCTATAAATGGGCATATAATTAATGGCTTTTATAGTAAATGGATAAGTGAAACGGTATTTATAACACAGGAATCATGTAAATATGGTTCATGTGCCCTTGATTTATAACCAGGAGGATTTCTTACGTCTGACCTTACAGGTGATGTCAAAAGTGTCACCATGAGACTCCCTTAAATACAGACGTGTAGTTGTGTCATATTTCACATCATATTCTGCTTCAAATAACCCAGTTTTATGATAAACAGCTTCAACACAGTTATTCAAAAACTTTTCTCCTGGTACTCACTGTGTTGTTGACCGTAGTCATAAAACTCTGCTGATATCCGGGCAGCTTCTTTACGGTTCCCACGGACTATATAGAAGTATGTCAGCAAGTTGAGAGAAATCTTAACAAAAAGCTTGAAGCAGAACAGTGCCAAAATGCTAAGATAGACATTGGACAACTGGACTGCGAAAGGCTTGTTGGTGAGTTCCACCGCTCGGTCTGACATTTCCTCAAAAGAGCTTTGCTTATGAAGAAGGCAGGACCAGATGCTGCTCCAAAAGGCACAAGAGTTGCCTACTTTTCTTCCACTGTACTCTCTGATCGTCCGGTCCTGACAGAGTGCAGCCTGCAAAAAAATGCCCTGCAGCTGCTACTGGGCCTGAGAGCAGCGACTGCAATGTTATTAAACACTGGCTGTGGGTGTGTGTGTTCACAAGTTATGAAAATTACAGAAGTGCCTGTTTGGTCATGAGAATCTAACCTTTAGTAACAGTAAATTATACATGCTTCAAAAATATGCTTGTTGTAAGATTCAATAAATGGGTTTTAAAATCTAATAGTACATATTTTTTTATCAATCAGATTCTTTATGTGTGCTGTCTTAATAAATACTCATTAGAGGGTAAAAGTAATTAAACATATTAGGAAAAGAGCAAAGAAGAAAAAAGACATTGATACAATTATGTTTTATGGATCTTCTGGTGGATTTAAAAGTAAAATGTGCCAATTTGGTTTGGCTTAGAATAGAATAGAATAGAAATTATCTTTAATGTCCCACATGAGTGAAAACACCAGATTAAGCATAAGTGGAAGCATAGCCACACAAAGGAAAAAGACATAAATAAGAAGAGAGACTATGCAATAAGGGAAAATTGACAATATAAGAAAATAATACCGTAGAGTTATTCAGCTCAACATTCTCAGATTAAAAGAAATGTACAAAGAAATGTGCAAAAGACTATTAAATATGAGAGAAAAATACATACTTAAGTTAAAATATATTTGTTGCATTAGTTTCAGTCAGTCTTACTACTTTACTAGATTTAATACTTATTTACTTTTTTATAACAGTTATTTGAATCAAATGTAGACTGGAGTTTATATTTGTCTCTGTTATTGCACGTATCCATCATCAGTTCTTGGAATATCACCATTTCACAACAATTCTGTTTTCTCATCCTGTCAGACATGTTTGTTTTTATCTGTAAATCACCCTCTGGCAAATAAAAACTGCTAGACTACATCATAAGGTCTGATTGGTTGATTCTGAAAGAAGTGATAATGGATTTAGTTTGAATTAATATCTTCATATTTAACAGGTTGTTTTTACACAAGTTCTCTGAAGCGAAATTGTCAGCGTTTCCCTGGAAACGCCTCTGTAGTTCTGCGCGTGCGCACAGCGTGACCGAACACCTTTTCCGCGAACATTAAAAGGCCTTTCTTCCTGTGTTTACCTCTCCGTGTTCAGCTGTTGTTTCTTCGTCTAATGGCGGTTTTTCAAATGTTTTCGGTTATTTTAGTCACTGCTGTTTGTTTTGGTGTAAGTGTTGCCAATTTAAATGGCTCTGGGATTGATTTCGACTCGTTCAGGAAGAAGTTTCACCGTTTGTATGAAGTCAACAGTGAGGAATTTAGCCGTCGTCAAATCAATTTTCAGGTAAGAGATTGGTGATGATGATGAGGAGGAGAGAAAGAATGTTTTTTACGGGTCTTTGTCCTGTTTTAACTGGAGACTGTTCCAAACTAAGCGTGCAACTGTGTGAAAGCTTTAACGGTTGTCTGGTTTCTGTTTAGGAAAAACGTAAACTGAAACGTAAAGTTTGGCAGCACAGATGGATGGATGGATGGATGGATTTGAAGTCACGGTTCAAATTATTTAGTGTCCTGCTAAAGTATTCATACCTCTTTGAATTTACAGCCACAAGTTTTTTATTAGACGTTTATGTGACAAAGCAAAACAATGTCCATAACTGGAAGTGGAACCGTATTCACAATTTTAATATTGTGAAAATAAAAATCTATAAAGTTATATATATTAGACTATTGCGTCCTCTAACACAGGGGTCAGCAATCTTTGCAACTAAAAGAGCCACTTTCTCCTAAATACCAAACCCACAGAAAAAGATTTTTAAAACGTGTCCAAAAATTATTAGTATTATTTTTAAAGGAAGTTAAATTTAATTTTTTTGCTATATTACAAAGTTAATCGAAGTTTCACTGAGGGTAAAAAATCATTTATTTTCAGCAGAGTAAACCCTTTAAATAAACATGTTAAAAAAATGAAGCTAAAATATAAAACACGTAGTGTGACGCCTTATAGGATTTATAGCATGCTTTACTAGATTTTTTTGTGCTCTGTCACAAAAAATCCTAATGAAAGACATTAAAGTTTCCAGTGGCAGCAAAATGTGAAACAGCTTGTGAGAGAAGCTTTGCAATGCAAATATTTTAAAATCCTTGTACCGTTTGTGCCCTGTGTTCTAGATATTCGTTAGAAGAATTGCTAAACTCACCCTTATACTCTTGTAATTAATGACTTATTTGGTTTTGTAAGAACCACAGTGGAGGGGCCAAAGAGCCTTGTGGCTCTGGAGCCACATTGCAGACCTCTTATTTGTTTTGCTATGTCACAAAAAATCCTAATGAAAAACATTCAAGTTTCCAGTTGTAACAAAATGTGAATAAGGTTGTGAGAGAAGCTTTGCAAGACATTACTGATGTTTAACCATCTTATAATCTAATGTAGACATAGACAGAGTTTATTGTCATTCAGTTGTGCAAATTTTAATGTAACAATTTTTATGTAATTTTAATGTATCACAATGCAAATATTTTAACATTTTTGGATAATGAATAATATTGTTTTGGATAATGAATAATATTGTTTTGGTTGTTATCATGCACAGTTTTACTCCACATCCATTGTTTTCCTTTTTAATCTAATCATAACATTTAAAAAATTGAATTGAATTTTTTTGCATTTTTCTGTTTTCCCCCTTGTTATTGCTCTTTTTCCCTCTATTTTTCTTTATTCCTAGAAAATATTTTAATGTTGCTTTCTTAGTTGGTTAAACATTATCCAGCATTTGTGTTATGTGTGTTTTTACAGAATGCTGCAGTGCGACATCTATACCTGAACTCATTTTCTGGTCAGACACAGTCTGCTACATATGGCATTAACCAGTTCTCTGACCTTTCACAGATGGAATTTAAGGGTGAGAGGAAAATTCCTTGTGGATTTAAAGCTTGCATATTTGAATTAGTTGCATGTACTGAGTGTTTGTAAACTAGCAAGTTAAGACATGGTGAATATCTTTTATCAAATCACTTCTTCTAAATGTGTTTAGTCCTGTTCGCTGGCTCTAGAGGAAAGAGCCGTTGTTAAAGTGGATCTTTGTATCCAGGATTGACTTTGGACTGGATCTTTATTTGCAGATGTTTACCTTCGAGCAGAAAGCAGCAGTGCTCCTGGCTTCGTTGGATCGACCAGAGCGGGGCTCCCGGCCAAATTTGACTGGAGGGATAAGGGAGTGGTGGCACCGGTCCAGAACCAATTAGCGGTAAGGTTAATACAGACAGATGATGGATATACTGGATGGCTGTTACACTCAAATTACTGTCAGCAGAAATAAACAACATGGATTAGCTCATCACATTAAAATTTGCTAATGGGGATCCTTTGGTCATAACAAAATAATAATCACATCACTTATTTGCACCTTTCAGGAGACTGGAGCAGAGGTTTACAGGATATGACACTAGACATACAGCCTGAGCTGCGATAAAATGGTTTAGTTTCACATATATTTATGTGCTAGAATGACCTAGTCAAAGTCTGTACCTGGATTATTGCTGTTCAGAAAATCTCCATCCAGTTTCACTGAACTTGAGCTGTCATGTAAGAAGAATAGGCAAATATTTTAGTTTGAATTTGCAAAGCTGGTAGAGATGAACCACAAATGACCTGAAGCTGACATGAAAGGTGGGGGCTGAATACAAATGCATGCCACACCTTTCAGATTTTGTTTTTTAAGAAGATTAGAAAACTTTGACTTATCTTTTTTCTTTGTCACAATGATGCATAGCTTTGTGTTTGTCACTTCAGATCTCAATAAAGTTAGTTGGAGTTTTTTGTTTTCAACTTGAAAAAATGTGAATTCATTAAAGTGAAATTAAAATATTTACAAATCACTTACCTTTGCAACGTCTTTGTTTGCACATGAGGAAAAGTTGATCTTTTAAACGAGACTAATGTAATAATACACGTGCTGTAATTGAATGCTGTTTAATTATATTATTTGGTTTTATGATTCGATTTTTCAAACAGATGGTAATAACTTCTTCAGTTAACCTGGTTAATGTGGGTGGAGTGAAAGGATTTCAGTCAGTACTGGCATAAAAACCAAGGTTGACCTTACTGAAAGCCGCCACCTGCCACATTCCTGCAGCTTCTCCACATTTCAGCAGCTGCTGTGCTCTCCTCAGCTCACAGTAAACGTTAGTGGCAGCAGAGTTCAGCTCAGGGCTTTAGTGGAAAATTTCATTTGCGATTTTAGCTGCCATTTCGTTTTAAATGGAAAGCATAAGTTTGAATGTTTATCATAAAATAGATCTTTTACCACGTTGCAGTTTGAAATGAAATTACGGTGCGAGAGGTTCACACATTTAGTTTCGACAATCTGGCTTCAGTTCGTCACCTCACCATCTGCCTCACCAGCTCCTCCTGTCTCCAAAATGCAGATATATACGCCAGGTCAGTGGTGCCGTACAGGTGCATGCATTCTCACTTATCAAGTCTGTGTTTTTGCTTCATGTGAGAAACAGGATTGGTATTTTTCAGCCCTGGATTTGTGCATCTACTTCAATATCAGGAGGGACAACTCATCATTCTTCAAATATCTGATTTACAGCTACTTATAATGTTTGCCAGTTACACAGTAAGGATGATGAGAGAAGGCTGCCGTTTGCTTTGATCGTTATGAGGAAGGCATCACTCTTAAGTACAGTTATGCAGTTAAAAATCCTGAGTTCCACTTAGTCTTTAATTATTTTGGTAATTGTATAAATAACTGCCAAGTATTTAAACTCTTTAAATGAATGCATGTTGGAAACCTTCACATTTTCACACCCAAATCACCTTCCCCTCATCTTGGATATATTTAGAAGTCTCAAACTAAGATTTACGACGAGTGCACAGAGAGTTCTCCGTTCTGCAAATCAATTTTAGTCTTGGAGAGTTCAGCTGAAGGTCAAACATTCATCTGAAGTAGTAATGGACAGAATACATATTTGAGTGGCGGGGGAGTTCAATCGTTAAGGAAAAGCAATGAAACGATGACAAACCAAGCCTTTGAGACTTCAGCTCAACGAGCAGAAGGGACCTGGGCTCCAAAAGAACCAGGCTTAGTGAAATGGAGCTGTTGCATGTCCTTTATGAAGGTTCACTTTTTGCTCTTTTTGTCCTTTATCTCTTTAGTAAGTCAATTTGCTGCGGGGATGATATTTTCACTCTAAAGCACTTCTCCTAAGGGAGGGACGTAACCTATACAGGAGAATGCTGCATGATAACATGGTGTATATTTCATCCTTTTGAGTACAGGGAAAGTTTAGTGCTCCTGGGAGAGTCTGTAAACGACCCGAGTCTCCACACTCACCTACCTCAGCTCTCCTGCAGTTTATCTGCCCACATTTCTTATTGTCTGGCTTGTCTGTGGTCCTTCCTGGGCTGGGTTCCCACACAAGATTAATGGATAGGCAGAAGATGAAACACGATGCCATGCACACAGACACCAAATATCAAGTCAATTACATCAGATAAACTCTTCTCTACTCAAAGTTTCCTTGTCTTGATTCCTCATTTATAGCCTGGGTGCAATTCAGTACTCACAGATGTCTTTAATATTCTGTACGCTTGGTGCATACTTATCTCCAGTCCGGTCTAATCAGGATTGAATTTAGCTTCTGTATTGATTTTAAGCCATAGAACCACTTTAATAAAAAAAAATAAATAAAAAAATAAAAAAAAGTGTTTCAGACAGCAAACTGTTCATAATATTTATGAGAATTTCTGCTGAGGGAGTGAACATGATGTAGTGATCTCCATGCGGTGTGAAGAATAAAATTTGTTAAAATATTAAAGAGGGGAAGGAAAAAAAAATCTCTATTTCCCCGCATAATAAGGTATTGCATGCTCTGAATGAAATAGCTACTGGTTTCTGGGATGGAATGAAATCAACTTCTATCCATTTTTATTACAAGAATTACTTTATGCTTTATGAATATTAGAAATGATCATCTCTCTAAAGCTTGAGTAACAGCTGGCTCTATGTATTTCTTCATCATGTCGCTAATAGATGAGAGTGGAGTTTATTCATTTAAATTTTCCCCAAGAATTTAGTTATAAAGTGTTTCTGTCAGTAGGTGGCAGCAGAAAGCAATTAGTCACAGTTAATTTGGTTTAGTCGTCTCATCCATCTTTATCATGCAATATAGCAAAAGAATTAGATTTGAAAATGTATTAATGTTAATTTATTGTAATTTAACAAATATTTTCTGCTACAAACAGATTCAGTTTTTGTCTGAAGTTAGAGACTTTATATGTGTGGGACTGATTTTTGCACAAAGGCATCACCCCCCTCTACAAACCCATGGAAAATAAATGCTATCAGACTAAATGTTTCATTGGCAATATTTTACTCCTTACCTTATTTCACTGTTTCCTTGTTTTGTAGTGTGGGAGTTGCTGGGCGTTTAGCACAGTCGGTGCTATACAGGCCGTTCATGCTATGGGAGGCTCGCAGCTGGAGCAGCTCAGTGTGCAGCAAGTTGTAGACTGCTCCTATAAAAATGAGGGCTGCAGTGGAGGCTCGCCCTCCCACGCTCTCGCTTGGTTAAAACAGGTGAGGTTTACACTGCGTTACAACTTGAACCAGAAATGACTGCTAACATGTCCCTTAAATTCAGTAATTTATCTGTTTTTATGGCTCAAACTGACTTGTTCTTTATAATGTAGACCAGAGTGAAGCTGGTGAGTCACTCAGACTATCCATACAAGGCCAAAACCGGAATGTGCCATTTTTTCTCCCCATCACATGAGGGTGTTACTGTGAGGAACTTTTCCCTGCATAGCTTCAGGTAAGAGACAAATGTTTTAAAGCACAATGAGCAGCTGAAACCACATATGGGATTTAAAATCACTCATTACTATTTATCTGACATTAATCCAACCAGTCAGGATTACTAATTTATTAAATTACTGTGCCTTTAATTAATTTGGTAAAGCAATTTTGATGCATTTTAAGGCATCCTTCTCATACATACTGTTTTTTTTCGTGACATAAAAAAAATCAAAAGATATCAGTGAAGACATTAGGAAGAGAATTGTGTAACTCCTGACGCTGGAATCCACGGTGATGGTTCCATACGGACCTGGGCAGAAAGGCCACTCACTACGAAGAAGCCATTATTTCCAAAGCAGCATAAAAAAATCACATTTCTGTTTATTTATTTAGTTTATTATCCAATTGGTCTTAAACCAAAGTGTTTGGTTGGAATAATCAATGTTACATTTGGAGGAAAAGGAGTGAGCTTACAGATTCAAGAACACCATCCAAACTGAAGTAAGTACGAGTTTGGCAGCATCATGCTACGGGGCTGTTTTTTTTTTTTTTTTTTTTTCTTTTCTTTTTTTTGTTGCAGAAAGGTCTTGTGGACTTTACATAATATCTACGTTCATGGGGCAGGAGCTTGTGTGGAAATATTGAAGCAACGTTTCATGATATGAGCTATGAAGTTAAAGTTGGGGCTCATATTTACCTTCCAAATAGACAATGGCCTTACCATCCAGCCAAAGTGGTTACAAGGGGGTTAAAGATGACAGTGTTTTGGTGTGGCCATAAATGGGTTCAAATTACAACAAACTATTGTGGAAAGTTTGTGGAAGGATATCCAAGTCATAAAGTGTAAATTCTACAAATCACTAAGGAAACATGTAAACATCTGACCTTTGGGAAAAAGTAATTAAAACAATAACAGATTTTCTGGCATTGAAAATAATTCTGGTAATCGTCACTGACCTTAAAAAGTAAAAGTTTAGTCTGATTTAATATCTGCATGCACATATTTGGTTTTAGTTATAAATAATAAAAGCTAAAAAATAATGTAATTATGAATTTTAAGTTGGTGCTTAAAGAGGAACAAGTACAGAGGGCAGAGGGTGTAGCATTTGTCCTGTCCAATCACAGACCACCATGATCAGTCTGTCAACACAGGTTCTGATAGCTCAGTAGCACAAAGGTGTTTCTGTCTGAGTCGGCTGTTATGACCAATGACAGGCAAAATATAAATATATGTAAATATCATGTTGGGAAGATGCTTTTAAGTTTTATATGTCGTCCATTTTCTTTTGCACTTCTTCCTTCAACCGTAAGACTCTAAACTCTAAGTATGATATTTAAAACATCACATATGCTGACTGATCATTTTCACTCACAGTGCCTGTTTGAGCTCAATGTTTAAAGAGATGTAGATGCCACTCTTTGATAAAATATGCAAAGCTATAGATGTAGACTGTAAAACCAGACACAGAAGGCTGTAGGCATAATTGGATGATTTTTCAGTTACTGTTTACTTTTAAGGATCCTTCAAAAGGAAATTCAATGAAAAAGCAACAATAATAAGAACCAGTCAGCCTGGTAATAAATCTGCTAGTTGTAATCATCTCACGTGCAAAGGAGACGCATAAATCACTTGCCAGGGAAATGGGAGGATGAGTGATGACCGTGGCCAAATGCCCACTGGTTTGTGTTGCTACCAGCTGGCCTGGACTGTCATCCAGGCAAAGAGTCTTATAAGCCTCTGCTTAGCAGAACACAGCAATTGGCAGCTGAAAAAGGGAGAGTTCAAGTGTTTCACTTGAGAGCAGATTTGCGCTTATACTGCAGGACCCTGGATCTCCATCAGATGGACGTGTTCACCTCGCATCTGTGTTCAGAAAGCAAAATGATTCAAGAAAAACTAACATATTCTGAAAATGTGTGAGCTCGCTGTGAAAAAAATAAAAGGAATAAACATCAGAAACATGAAAGTGGTTCCGCTTTTCAAAAGGTGTGTTCTGTTAGATGTCAGAGAAATCTTTCTGCCTCGAGTCCGAGCCGTAAAAACCAGCATGAGCACAGAGACTGACGACATCGTGAAGCAACGCTCCAACTTTCCAGAATTTGTATCGATCCGTTCATAGTTCTGAGTGAAGTTCGTTGTGATGTTTATCAACAGCCATGTTTGTCCAAGGAGGTCAGGATGAGCAGGACTCACAGGCAGCTGGTGATGTGCAGACTTTCTCTGGCTACAAATGCAATAAACCTGCACTGGTTCTCAAAAAATGCTCTGCTCAGATGAGACCAAAACTGAGCTTTTGGGGGGGTTTAAGTGCTTTGTGCTACAAAAACTCGAGCTCTGAATACAAAGGCATGCCACGTTTTTCAGATCTGTATTTTGAAACATTTTGTAAACCATGTATAATTTCCCTTCTGCTCTATGATTATACCCCACTTGGTGTTGGTCTGTCACTCACATAAAAACATAATAAAACATGTTAAAGTTGGTGGTTTTTAACGTGACACAAGAACGTTCAAGTGGTTTATTTATACAGCACTTCTCCACGGCTCTGTAAAAGCCTGGCTAATAAAATAACTAAAAATATTTACAGATCTCAGGCTGAGAGAAGGGAAACCAAGGTCATAATTTTCAGTAATAATTGAACTTCAGGTTCTTAAATAATAGCAGAAAATCCTTCTGAGCCCCAGTGGAATCAGAGTACTTTAAATCAAACTCAAGCAGGGCAGAGCTGCTCTTTCTGCTGCTATCATAGACCTTCATTAAATCTCACGTTTAGCCAGTGACTTATTTTCTAACAAAGCAAAAGAGATGATTGTAGATTTCAGGAGAAACTGGGGTAGATCAAACACTATTTCCCTCACGGGAGAGGAAGTGGGGGTGATGGAGGAGCATAAATACCTCTGTGTTCACCTGGACACGGACTAAGCTAGAGACGTAAATGAAATGGTCACAGCCATTTCACTAAGTTTGAAGAAACTTGAATAGAATGAGTTACTTTGACATTTAAGTTTCCTCTGGGATTAATGAAGGATTTTTGTGAGAGAGGGTTGAAAAACGTTTAAGGTGAAAAATAAAAGTCTAAAGAAACTGATTTATATTTTAATTTAGTAGTTTGGACAGCAATTCTCTAAATGTTTTTTATTCATATTTCAGATCCCTACCTGGTTTGTAGTTAAAGCAAGTTGGTAATGTTTCATAGGTATTGTTTTTTGAAAGTGTATTGTGACCTTATAACACCTGACAGTCAGTTAAACAACTAAAACATTGGAATTGACAGGTGAGGCTTTTAAAAGATTGATGATCGACTAGAAAACTGCAATCAGTGCACTTAGGTCATTTGACAATTTTCTACATTGAAGGAAGTTTACAGCTCATTATTCTCATTTTTACAGTAAGTGCTAACATTTTTGTTTTGAATTCATTCTTATTTTCTTTGCTAATCCCATTTGTTGATTGTTTTTATAGATGACTCCAAATTTATCTTTGTCAATGAAACTTCCTCTGAATTTTCCACAAGCGCAGCCTGGCCTTGTTGAGCACAACTAAAAGCAAAGTACAGATGATCTTCAGTCGTAGTAAATGCCAATGTCACGGTACCACTTGAATTACTCGTTTTACCCTTTTCAACAATTCTCTGGTCCAGCATGAAAATGTGTCTTTGACCTGCCTCCTGTCTTCAGGAGTGGGACGGCTCTGCTAGTAGTTGTCTCATCAGGAGGCCAGATCTTTACTGCAGCACAGCGAAACACAAACACCATGACAAAGTCAAAGTGGCTTTTCAGAATAGTTCATCACATAAAAAGAGGCCCTATGGACGACATGTAATGAGCCTGGCAGCGGAGGGCATCACAGATTCCCCCAGTGGGAATCGTCTGGCGGGATGACAGGAAGGGGCAACAGAAGGGGGCCTGCATATGCTCAATGTAGAAGAAAAGAGAATATATGTCATATTTGTTCAAAAGCAGATGTACTAATGAGAAATATGGATAGTAGATCAACTTTAATGGTGAGGAAATGGCAGAAGCATGTCCATCTTTCAGATGTTTGAAGAATCTTTAAAGCTTTCAGCACATGTCCATGTTCAGCTCTCTGACTTTCTCATGTTCTTCAAATAACAAGTTAATCAAAAGGCCAAAGAAGCCACCCATAGAGAATATGCTTCTGTAATTTTCTTCCACAGTGGTCAGGAGGAGGCGATGATGGGTCAGCTGGTGCAGTTTGGTCCTTTGGCTGCCATCGTGGATGCTGTCAGTTGGCAGGATTACCTGGGAGGCATTATCCAGCACCACTGCTCCAGCCAATGGTCCAACCACGCTGTCCTGGTTGTTGGATACGACACGACTGGTACAAACTCCTGCACTACAGCTATGTGGCTCTGTATTCTGCTTTAGATAATGTGGGCTGTAAAAGTAATTTACACAAATTAGTGCTGTGGGAGAACAACAAGAGGCCCATTATGTTACTAAGGGGAATATATTATTCAGAGATCGTGGAACTAAGATATGAGGATTTTAGTTCCTTGCATTTCTTTCCTCTTTTTGAAAATAAAGGGGATGCTAAGTTTACTCTTTTATTCCAGATGAAATTTTTACACAGAATTTTCCATCACTTAATTTGTTAGATTCTCTTCCAGTCTGTTGAAATGATCAACATCAGGTTAATGAAAATGGAGTATGAAACCAATATTTGTTTTTCCAGACCTCATCCAGTTCCACTATTCCTCTAATCAGTTGATGAATTTACAGCTGAAACTGGAAATGTACCAAAAAGAAAGACTTACACCTTTCTTTTCTCACCGTCTGAAGTGAAATCAGACCAAACTTCTCTTGTTTTAGGTCAGTTACAACCAACTAAATTATTACAATTTGCTGAAGGCCAAAAATGAGAGAAAACAGTTTGTCAGATTTATTTATCAGTGTCATTAAAATAAGAAGTTTACATACTGTCCTTAGTATTTGGTGGAATTACCTTTGAACTCTATGACGGGTCAGATGTTTTGGGTTTACTTGTATGGAGTCATTGTCCATTGGGAAGACCCATTTGGACCCAACCTTTAACTTCCCGGCTGATGTCTTTAGATGTTGTGTCAATATATTTTTTTACATAATGTTCTTTCCTCATTATGGCATCTATTTTACAAAGTGCATCAGTTCCACCTGCAGCAAAGCAGCTGCACAACATGATGCTGCCACCGCCTTTCTTCACAGTTAGGATGGTGCAGGCGTCCCAGTTGGCTAGTTATGGTTCTCTTTGTGTTTTGTTTCCTCCTTCTGAGTGGCTTTCCAGCCCAGTTCGCTACAGGACCTTCAACAGTATCTTCACAAGATCTGTGACTTTTAAAGAGTCAGTAATCATTCTGTATGTAAACTTCTGGTTTTGAAGACATTAATAAATAAATCTGATATTCTTTCATTATTGTGGCTTTGGGCAAATCGAAATAGTTTTGTTAATTCTGACTTGCCTAAAAAAAGAGCAGTTTGAGTTTTCTTTAACTGTAGCTATTTACCCTCATATTAAATTCCTAACAGAGTGGACCCCCAACTGATTTTCACATTTCTCAGCTTGAATAATTTAACACAGTCTTATTTATGGTGTATTGTAGAAAGAAAACAGTATTTATGTAAAGGCGTAAACACAAACAACCTATGAAGCTGATGAAATGCATGTTATGTTTCCTAGGAGAAATACCTTACTGGATCGTACAGAACTCCTGGGGAACGACGTGGGGAGATCAGGGTTACGTTTATGTAAAAATCGGTAGCAACATCTGTGGTGAGTTCATCTCCTTCATCTTTTTGCGTATTTTGATGCATTAATGCAGTCTGTTGTTCTCCTAAAGTGTTAATCACACTTTTCTTTTTGGGTTTCTTCCCAGGTATCGCAGATTCTGTGGCAGCTGTTTTTCTTTGATGACAGTTTATATTTGAGTCAGATGGGTTTGTGTGAGTCACTGCATGCGGCTGCTTCCCGTTGCCAAAATGAAATAAGTCATCTGCTCGTCTTCAGTGTCACTGTGGATAATGCTTTTATTGAAATGTAGCCATCTTGTGTCACAAAAACAAATAAATCTCCTCGTATGTTTGCAACTGTTGGATTATAACAACAAACTGCGACACAATAAAAGTATTTTCACTATGCAAAGTACATCCATCTTATTAAATACAAAACACATATTAGAACTCATAATTCTGCTATACAAATATATAATGAATTAGTAGATAAATACATTACAAAATTATGCAGAGTACTATACAAAACATCTGAAAGAGCTACATCATTAGGATTATGTAATAATTCATGGCTTCTCTTTGATATCATATTTAAGCAGTGCAAATCTTCCTGCTTTAGACATTGACATTTTTATGCTTGAGATTTCATCTTATTTACACTTTGTTTCACTGAAGGTGCATCTTGGTTTGTCTGAAGCGGCCCACTGTGACATGCTGACATGAAAGGCGTTCTGTAAAACCCGGCAGCGTTGTCCCTCCGCGCAAGGTTTGATCATTCCACCCACTGATCCGCTTGCCTCCAGGTCAGCTCTTCTTCATTTACATAACGGTTACTGAAGGAACATCTGAGCAGGTCTTATCAAGGAGCCGTCTGCCGCACTGTGACTCCGAGACAAGATTAAAGTAAAATAGCTTGATTCGGTATCGTGAAACATTTAATGTCAGACATTATGTCACAAGCTCTACGACTCGTTTTATTTTTATTTTTGTGGTTTATTTTTACCACGTGCTAAAGCTTAATATTTACAAGCCTAACTTCACATTTCAACCTTATCTTTATACATTCAGTGAGTCGCCCTTACATCCTTTTAACTTGGTATAAAACAATAAAGTTCATCATTTTACTTACTTACATGAAGTTTACTACAATGTTTATTGGTCTTGAGAAAAGTAAAGTTGAATCAACTTTAAGTCAGAGTGATGCTCTGACTCATGCATATGTTGGCCCAACACAGGGGCTGCCCTACACCTACACACTTGGCAAATAACTCCCCGGCTGTGATCTCTGTCACAGCGAAGGGAAGCCACAACAGACGGCTGAGATGAACTCCTAGTCCGAGTCCTCGCTGCTGCAGTAGGAGCTGTCGCAGCACTCGGCCATGTACAGGAAGGTGTGAACGTTGGGGTTCAGTTTGGGCACCCAGTGACGAGGCACCAGGAACGTTGCCAGGTTAAACAGATCCACAAACACTTTGTAGCGGTCACTAAAGAGAAAGAACATCATGTAGTTGTACGTTGGACACTACAGAAAAATGCTGCTGTTCTGAACAGTCCAAACTTTCTGGAAAACAATATCCGAGAAATAGGTTATTCTTTGATGATTCTGTCCTGATCTAAATCATCTTGGATGGGCTCTGCAGAGTGATGTTTGCAGTCAGGAGACTGAAGTTAAAATTAAACAATACCTGACAGTGGATCTTAAGTAGTGGTAGCCTGATGAGCCCCCCGTGCCTGCTTTGCTGCCAATCATTCGATGTACTATGCACACATGGTTGTCTTGAAGGGAGAAAAAGAAAAAAAGTAAAAATCTTTGCTTTGACATCATTTGTGCTGCCACTTCCAGTGCACTGTTGAAGTATTTATATCCCTTTAACTCTTTTACATTTTTTCATGTTAGGGTTTTATGTGATACACCAACACAAAGTGACACATAATTGAAAAGAATACATTGGGTCAAAAGTTAATTTACAACTAAAAGAAAACTGTGATCCATTTGCATTCAGCTCCATTGATCAGGGGTATTTCTCTACCAGATTTACACAGATGGAGACTGAGATTTTGCCTCTTCTTTGCAAAACAGAAAACTACAACACACACCAATGCTTTCATGCTTAATTTTCATTCTCGCTTGGAAGCCAAAAAGTAGAATTTTAGACCCATGTGACCTGAACGCCACATGTTTGCTGTGCCTGCTGCAGAGCTTGTGGCAAACTTCTCAAGGCTTTTCTTCATATATTTCTTCTTGCAACTAATACAATTTGGATTTGTTTTTACAGTACTCCCACCTCCCACCATTACCCAAAAAACCGAGATAAAATTACACACAAGTGGAATTTTCTAATTCTGTTGATTGCATTGAATTTTATTAAGGTAAATTTTTATTTTTTATTAAAATGAAGAGGGCTGAATATTACTGGAAACTATATTTAATTTTTTTGGAAAAAAAAAAAAAAAACACTTTGAAAACCACATATCCTTTTCTTTTTTACCTCAGTATCATCCTCTTGTTGGAAGAAATGTTTTTTTTTTTTTACATTTCCAGGTTTATGGACATCTACTTTGAGTCACTTTTTAACGTCATGTGGTCCCTGTTCCTCCAGTTCTGGCTTTACGCTAACTAAACCCTCTATTGCTGACACGGTGTATGCAGAAAGTCCCATAGAAATACTTACATCTCCATTTTGTCATGAGGTTGTCCATGTCCATGAGGGATGTGAGCAGCTGGAAGGGAACCTGGAATCTCGGCTCTTCCCTGAAAGGTGAAGGAAGGTTTGATGTTTTAAACATCTCATGAAAATCCTTCTAAATTTTAATGGGAGTAAAATGAGAGCAGCTGTCTCCTGTGCACCACCAACAACCTCGGCAGTTTTGCACTAATTATCACTGTGCAGTTGCTGCCGGATGACTTTGTTAGCTCTGCTGAAGCCTTAATGAGCCTCATGTGACATCCTGTCCTTATCACATGTGTTACGCAGCTACGACACCTTTAAGAAAATCTGACAGACATGCTCAGACTGTTGAAGTTTCCTCAAGACCTCCTCACTAGTGCTGTAGGTGTCGCCTGGCTGACAGGGTTTCAGAACCGGGCTTGTGATATGGAAATGTTATGGGGAGGAATTAATGAGCACCCCTGCCTCTGGAACGTGCACTGAGATGTTCTTAAGTTAGTCCCTTTGGAGGTGCCAACACCTTCCAGATATAAAAAGTAATGTATGAAGTGTAATAATACGGTGTAAATGCTCCAGTTTCACTAGAAAATTAAAGGTGGAGAAACACAAAGAAAAGCTTAACTTACCTGTAGAAGTAAATCATCAGAGCTCCTTGTAAAGCCTTGTAAGACAGCCGCCTTTCCCCTTGTTAGCAAAAAAAATTTAATTAATTTGAAGCAACATAAATGTACTTTATTTATGTTGCAAAAGTTCGAGCTCAGTTTTGAGGAAGCGTTGAACACACAGAGCATCTCCAGCAGGCTGATTAAACGGCTACCTTTGCTGACCAGATGGTCATGACGCTTTTCATCGAACAGGGACGTGAAGTGCTCTCTCTGTTTGACAAGCTCAGCCATCAGCTTCTCTTTCTCCTCCGACTCTGGCATTTTCTACACAAATAAACAATGCCCGCAAACAAAAAATCCCCAAGTTCTGTCAATCATCCATGCACTCCGGGGCGAAGCTGGGAAAGTTTGTTCTGGGAGCTGAAGTTATTTCTTACCTCGATTTTCTTCTCCTCCACATTCAGCCCGTCAAATATATTGATTTCAAGCCGTTCCCAGAAATTGAATCCATCCACTTCCAAGCCAGGCGTTCTCTCCAGCCACTCCTGAAAGAAAGGCCCAAAGGTTTTATGCCATTTGTTCCCTGTTCACACCGTTATGTGAATTAACGTGTGGCTCTAAATCAGGGGAATCAATGGCAAGAGGGACTAAGACGAACCTCAACCAGCTTCAGAAGCGTTGGCTCTTGTTCTGCGTCTAGAAGCGTCTCAGTCTCATCCCCTTTAATGTAGTCCTTGTAATGCCGTCGGTTGTAAGGAACCCTCAGGTTGTCCTGCACCCCGATTTTGTTCTCCAGAAGTCGAAACTGAAGGCTTTCAAACCCAGAGGCGGACATCAGGTACTTCCTGCAGACACAAGATCAAATAAACATCCACAAGCAATTCATTAAAGACATAGCGCCTAAATGTATAGTTATTCATGAAGTTAGTAATGAGTTTACCTGAAGTCAAAGAAATCCAGCGCTGTCATTGTTTCCAGAACTGCGAATTGGTCAACCAGCAGTCTGAAGATCATTACAATCCGGTGAATCCGTGTGTTGACTTTGAGCATGTTGCGTTCATCTCTGACCTGAGGGAATAAAAACCGTATGACCTGACCAATAATGACCATACAGTCTCCAAAAACCTCCGAAGACAAAGAAGCTGTAGTAGTAATGAGACGTGTATCCGTTTTGGGGCAATTAGACTTTCTTGTTTTTATCTGAGCTCTAAATTTAAAGGTAACTTTAATTCAGGCAGAGACGCTGAGATCTGACTCTTATAAACAGTTTGAAACCTTAAACACGGAGGCTCTAAATCTGTCGGTACAAAATGTTCTTTTCTGTGTGACTTACATGTCCGCTGATGAAGATCTCCCGCACCGAATCGATCTCAAAAAGAATCTGCTTGAACCACAGTTCATAGGCTGAAATAAAAATCAAAGGTTTAAACATCATAAATACATCTGCATCAGATTAGAGTTAAGATGCTCAGCTGTCAACAGCAAAGTAGGTCACCCTCTTCAGGTAAATAATGTTCTGCTTGACTAAACACCAGTAAGACATATTGAACTGTACCTTGATGGGTGACGATGAAAAGATGCTCGTCATGGATTTTATTGCCCTGCAGTTCACTTTGCAACACTTGAGCTGTGGTTATTTTATCCAGCTGAGGTTTGGAATTGAGTAAAGCAAACAGCAGATAGTTGGTTTCTAAGTTTCTTCCTTAAAAACGTCCCAAAGATAAAATGTAAGTCTTCCTTGCTGTTTTACCTGCAGGTAGTCTCCATAGATGATTCTTCCTTTGCTGCCCTCTCCCCCTGCCTGCGAGGCATCCTGGCTTTCTTCAATAGAAGGTTTATTTTTGAATAACCTGCGATATGAAAGAAGGCAGCCCTCAGTCATTTGGGGTTTTTTTTATCAACAGAAATGAAAAGGCCTGCATTTTACTGTGTATGTGAAAAAAGAAATAAAAGTCCTTAAATGTGATAACTTAAACATACAAATGTTTCTTCTCAAAGTACGGGCATCGACTCATGGTTTGTCCTAGTCTGTTGCAGCAGGGATGTGCTCCTCTTCGTTTTATAAAATTTACTAAAACGGTCTTCAACTCGGCCTGAGTTTTTAAAGATGTAACTCATCCAATCAATCACGAGGACGCAGTCACCATCCGACCCGCCTCTATTTGCCCCATGCTGTCACTGTTTATCTTGAACTGTGGCTACAATATGGACTTTGTGTTACCAAAAAAAAGACAACAGTTCACAGTAGCTGATGTTTTTTTTTTATCATGAAATCAAAATAGATTATTTTTGCTGCTTGCTGAAAACATTTAGGTTTGACATAAAAAGCTGGACAGGAAACGAGGCTCACCTTCACTGCAGCTTACAGGAGAAAGTCATCTGCAGCAGAAGCCAACAGGTAGTTCTGATTTTTTCATTCTGTTTCTCTTTCTGCTCTTTTTTCCTTCCTCCTCCTTGGAGATCAGTTGGACAGGTCTAAAACCTCCTGACCGTTTAACTCCATGGTTATTCTGGTGAAGGATCTGTCATCTACAGAACCAGTAGAACGTATTGGCCTCCCTCCACTTTTACATTTTTTACGTGAAAGACTTATTTAGAACCAGTTTGTGTTAAGTTTTCTTTACAAAAAAAATGATTAGACACATAACATTTTGGATTGACATGTTCAAGATGTTTGTTAGTAACTCCACAGAAATGAGCGCTGCTTCCAGTCGGCCATCAGGCCTTAAATGTAGTGACCAGAAGCTTCTTATAGCTTCAGTTCAGTTGGTTCTGCTGGAGGTTTCTTCCTGTCAAAGGGTAGTTTTCCTCTCCACTGTTGCTATGTGTATACTCAGGATGAGGAATTACTGCAAAGTCGATGAGTTTGCGAGTGTTTGTCTATTGTCGCTACGTACTACTACAGGATTAGTGCAAGTCACTGATTTGATGCAATCTGCTGAGTTTCCTTACAAAGAAAACTAAATAATTAAAAAAATCTCAAGTGTGTCAAAGTGTCTCAAGCAATGTGTGTTGTGAATTGGCTCTATATAAATAAACAGAATTGAAATGTCCCTGAGTGGCACTAGAGTGAACCTAAACATGGCTGTGACCAACCAATCTGACTCGGCTTGAAAGGTTCTGCAGAGAAGAAAGGAAAATACTCAAAACAGGTTTACTGAGTAAAGCAGGTATGTCTTCACTAGGCATGTGAAGATATACCTGAGATGACTTAAAGGTGTGATTGCAACCCAGCACACCTCAGCAATATGAGTTTAAGATATAATGAGATCATATGAGTGTAGAGAAAAAGATGCTAAAATAAATCAGTAATGCAACAAAATCAGAAACATTGAAGGAGTGTGAACACTTTTGTTGCCGTTATATTTACATGTCTATAAAACAAGATGAGCACTTTTACACAAAATATATTCCATTTTCTTTTCTAATCTTATGCAGACATTTGATCATATTTTAAAAATGTCTTTACACCAGAAACTATCAAACTATCAAAATTTGTTTTATATTCAGTCTCATTATGAACAGTTTTCTGATCATGATGACGGCAGAAAGAAAAATGATAATAACCAGTGGTTGCTTTAAAAACGAAACATCAAACATCTTTAGAAACTGAAACCGAGTCCAGAATCATGAGCAACAATCCAGTTATCAACTAAACCATCAACTGACATTTCCTTCCAGATTGGAGTTTTTAAAGTTTTCTTAAACTTTCGTAAAATAAAACCCATTTAAATTTAAATATTCTGGCTTTTCAAAATTCTTGCGAACCTCTTGGATTATCATAATTAGATTGTGAGTGTTTGTGGACAGCTCTATGCCCGGTCAAAGGTCGTCTTTACTGTTTACTGTTATATTTGTGATGAATCAAACAACCTGCTGTTATAACAGATGGACCTGCTCTGTTCTTTACACAGAACGACCTGCCGCCCTGCTCTGACGTGGACGTTACAGAAATGTCTCATCTGCAGACTCGAGATGATAAAAGTATTTCTTTTATTTCTTGGAAAAAAATCAAATTTTTAAAAATAATTTTTATTCGTGGCTTAATAATGAATTAGATGCAATTTTAAAGTTTTTTTTTTCCTCTATGTGTGTGTGTGTGTGTGTGTGTGTGTGTAGGTGTGTGTGTGTGTGTGTGTGTGTGTGTGTGTGTGTTTTAAATGTTTTATGAACACATCCACATGCTTTTTGGAAATCACTGCTGCCAGTCTGCAGGTCATTCATCTGTAAATATTTGCACTTTGGTTAATATTTAATTCCGCTCATTACTGCATCTCAGTGGCTCTGAGAGTATTCTGTGAAACGCTCCAACAGTTTCCAGAGAAAAAGCTTCTTTGTTTTGCAGAAAGCGGGTTGAGAGCTGCTGAGGACAGCGTGTTGGAAACGCAGCCTTGTTACACCTGCAATATCAGCTGTCACACAAAGTTCATGGGAACTGTTTGTTTGCTTTGGGTCTCAGGTGGCGGGTTCTGTGGAAAATAATGACAAGCTCGATGGCCTCCACCACAACACGCCGTCAGTCACAGCAGCCGTTTAGGAGAACCGTTGAGCCGGTTTCTTCAGTGAAAAACTAAGATTTCACAGTCCGCCCTGTGAACCTCCCAGATCATTAGCTTTGTGTTTTTTTTGTTGCTCTTTGTGGACTTAACCAAGTTGAGTCCCATCAGCGCGTGCAGCAGTCCTAAGAAGATCAGAGGGATGGTAATAAGCAGCTATTTCTGAATTGGGACAAGGTACGAGCCTAGCATGAGGAGCAGCGGCGGACCCAAAAAGCTTTGTTCTTGTTCCCATTTAGCCGGGATAAATGGGACTCTAGTGGAGACGGGTTATGATGGATGAAGTCTTTGAGATGACATGAAGCCATCACTGCAGATTTTCTGAGCCTTAACAAACCCGTCCATCACGATGGAAGGACACAGGTGTCTTTATGAGTCATCTCGGAGGTCTGAGTTTGAGGCGGATTAAAAAGGAAGCGGGGAGATGTCCTGTTTTTGTTCTGGCTGCCATGCGAACCCTTCCTGTGAAAGTTTACTCGTATAACTGTCTCCCCTCCATGTCTTTGAACTCTGCAGTCATAATTTCCTGCTGCGGGGATGTTTTTATCAAGCAGCGCGCCTTGCCTCCAGCTATGATTTGTGATCTTAATATAACTTTTAATCATTTTTCAGCTCTCAGCCCATCATTTTAAATGTCAACATTCTTATCCGTGAAAAGTGTTCAAAAATCAAACAGGGGAAAAATAAAACAACAAACGTGTCGGCGTGTGACCTGCATGTTCATTCTGCAGGTTTTCCACCCAGTTAGGACTAATTATTATCCAGCTTTATGCAAAAGTATTTACTCCCTTACAGATTTGTTCTGTTTTTGCTTTTTTAATTCTATTAAAATGTAAATTTAAATGGACCCTATGTAAAAAGTAGTTGAGATGGTGTAGAGTTTCAGTAATTACTTTGCTAGTAACTGCTTTTCACCATTGTGAGATATTTTCAGCTTTAGTTCTGTGAAAGTATGTTTGACTGGGAGAAAGAAGGAAAGAAAGAAAAAAGTTGTTACAAACTGACTGTCAGATATTTTCCTTCAGGATTTTCTGATAGAAAGTTGATTGTTCCCTCAGTTCGGGAAAATAGCCCAGACCATGATGCTGCCACCACCATGTTTGACTAACTGTAATGTTCATTGTTTGAAATGCTGCGTTAGCTCTCTGGTTGGTGCAATGTGACACATACTTTATGAAATATCTCAAAATATCCTCCAAGTGTCTGATCATGGAGGTGATTTTTTGTTTTTGTGTTGGTCAGAGTATAGTGTTCTTGATGTTCTTGATGTTCTCTTGGAGTCATTTTGGTTGGCTGGCCTCTCCTTTTTTCCTTTCCTCCTTTTTCCCAGTCTGTGGATATTTTCTCTTACTTTGATTCCAAAGACTTGGAAATAAATCTGGAAGCTTTTCCAGGCGGATGGATTTCGGTCACCTTGCTTCTCGTCTGTTTTAAGATCTCAATGTGGTGTGTTGTTTTTCTAAAATGCTTCGTGTTTCCAGAAAGGTTCTATTGAAGTGATTTATTGACTCTCCAGGGCAGGTATTAATCAGACCGGAGTGGAGCTATTGAAGTTGGACTCAACCTTCCAAAAAATATGATTAATCACGGGTAATAAAAGATTTAACTAGAATATCAATTAGTTCTCCATGCAGGGCCCAGTTGGTTTGGACAGCTTTTTTTCCTCATTATTTGAAAACTGCTTTTGACATAAATTATTATTAGAAGGAATCTGTAACAGTTAAAATACTGTTCCATTGTTTTGGAGTATAGGAATCTGCCAGTTATGATAATATTCTTTTTTCCTAAATAAGATGTTTAGGCTAGCCTCTTTTTATGGTTTAATTCTCCATGACTCTATTCTATAAAAGTATAATGTTATCTTGCCATGTGGGGAACAAAGACTAGCAGAAAGCTTGTGATCACAAGTGAACAAAGCCGGATTTTCTCTGAACATCTGTTGTTCACACACTGTCTGTGCACCAAGAGCTGCTTTTATCCCACATTTTGTCACCTCTTCGGAAAACATTTGCAAATAGAAATAGTGGGTGTAACTCTGTGGATAGTTTTCTTTTAAGTGGGGAAATGAAACTAAATAATTCCCATATTTTTAAAAAAACTTTTGCATGAATTTTTTACACCTCTAAATGAATGATCTTACTTCCAGGTCTGTGGAAAGCAGTGGGTCCACAATCTGTCCCATAAAAGTGAATGAACAATGAATTCACACTTGCATTGGCTGCTTGTTGAACTGTAACACATCAGCTGTAAACACAAATCTAACACAATAAATGAATAAAGCTGTCGCATAAATACCATAAAGCTCTATTAAACATGCATTAAACAGCAAACCTGAAGTGATTTGGATTATATTAGTGTTTCATTTGTTTTATTAAAAATCTGGAGATTTTTTTCCTTGTGATCCTTCCAACTTCACATTAATTAGTAAATCTCCAATGGCATCTTCATTTTAAATAACTGGAGTTTCATGTCTTACATTATTAATTTTTGACAGCTTATAATTAGAGCTTCCATTTTTAAAGTCTTTATCTTCAAAATAAAAAAAAATAAATTGCTGCAAAATCAAACCTGATTTGCTTCTAACACTGCGACCAACCCATCAAAAGCTGAATAAATCCAAGTTTTTATCTTTAGAACAAATACTTTATGGCACAATCTCTACCTCCAGACCTGTGCCAAATCTACAAAATCAAAAGATGTAAAATGATTTTCATGATCAGAAGCGTGATTCTATATGGATGCTCTTTATCTAAAGTAGAAGCTCAGTTGAAGCATGGAAACTGCTTGATTTTTTCCCAGTTCTCTGCTATGGTTGTTGCACAATTCTCTTGGTTCTTTGATGTTTTTGCAAAGAAGTGCCATCCCTTTTATATCAGCCTTTGAAGTCGGTCTAGTTGCAGTGCATAGTGATATATAGCACGCTGTTTCTTGGCTGTACTTAGTGTGGTCACAGTGAGATACTGCAGCAGCACTGCGGTTTATTCTAATATCACTGGCTTAGCTATTCCATTTGATGTCTCAACCTGGAGTTTCCAGAAGTGATTGTTTAGCTCCCAACATCTGGCTCTTTAATCACAAGAAGTTGACATGATTGTTTGAAGTTGGAGCTCAAAGCAGCGCCGTTTTCTGACCTTTCTGGGAGAGCGGCATCGGCAGCCGTTACAGGTGAGCCAGGAGATAAAGAGTCCGCTGGATGACTCTGATCCATGCACTTTGTACCACTAGAGAGCATCAGAGGGCAAAGAAATATGTGAGGCCTTCATATTTAGCAATGCGTAGTTTGAGTGAGAGGATTTCTCTGAGGGGGGTTGGTGTAATTTAAAAGGTACAGCGCCGTGCTAAATATAATATTCCTTAAATCTTTTCAGATTATGTCTGGCTACAGCACCAAACTTTAATAGTTTAATAGACCTACACAATAATGCACATTTATGAAGTGGGAGGAAAATTATTTAAATGCATCCGACAGCTTTTTTTTTCCCTTTTTTATCCTAAGTATAATCCAGTTTATCTACCACTGGATTCGTTTTCAACATCATCTTCAAAAATCAACTCGCTGGTAAATCAACATGAATTCAATTCAATAGTTTTTTTTTTTATATGTAGCACCAGTTCACACACACTGAGTTTTCAGTAGTTCTCATATTGAATATAAATGTAGCAACCAGAGTGGGAAAACACCGGCCTGCATTCCGGACCAAGGGTTTCCAACCTGCGGCTCCGGAGCCACAAGTGGCTCTTTGGAGTTTCCTCGATGGCTCAATTTGAACTAAAATAATGAAAAACATACTTTTTTTTCATTATTTTCAGGAAATGCTAACATCCCATATAAGCAAATGCATTTATTCTTTTTCTTCCACAAAGTTTATTCTAAAACCTAAAAATAAAAATAAAATGGTGGTACTTCAAAAATAAGCTATTTCATCTAGATATTTATAAAAAAAACAAACTAAGTTTTATTATTTTAAAAGATCAGGTATCATTTAAACAAGTTTTATTTAGCCCACTGAGGGTGAAATTGGCTCTTTAGATGAATAAACCCTAAATCTAAGAATCTGTGGAAATTCTTGTTTTCTGTCTGGTCTGAGATTTTACCTGTTTTATAAAGAAGGATGAGCAAAATGTTCTATCTCATGGCTCATGGGGGTCTCATGATGCAGACCACATGTCAGAAAAAGTAAAAAAATACGGATTGTTTTTCTTCCATTTCTTGATGCATCTTCTGATGTTTCTGTTGTTTTGTTGGTAGATTTATAAAAAACTTTATAAATACAAAAAGAGACTAAAATAAGTTAATTGTTATACTAATGTGATGGAACCATCAATATAGCATTTCTTCAAATTATTTAGTTTAGCAGATTATGTCAAGATTTTTCAATCAGTTCTAATATTCAGATATTCTTGGGGACACTCGAGCAGCACAAAGAAGGTCAAACAGTAACAGCAGGAAGCAGCTTGTGTGCAGAAAATGTTCGGCTCCCATTTGGTTTGGGATGCTGTTTGAAGTTTGCCACGAAACGGAGCGCGCTTTATTATGAAGGGCCTGTTTTCAGAATTATGCATTCCATCACAGAAACCGTTCTGCACTTTGATGAACAGCTCTTGGTGATCAGTGGGAATCCTGATCACAAAGCAAATGTCATTTGGAAGCGATTAAACAATCAAAGATACACATAAACCCAAACCTAAAAATTTGAGTGTGACCCTCGGTGAGCTTGCGGTTTTCAGTCAACAGCTTCGTTTCCAGGTAAATTACATCCAGAATCCCTTCAGCTACGGTTCACACACTTCAGATGAGAACAGCTTCAAGCAGCTGACTTCAAAGTGGAGCTGCATTTGTCTTCTTTGGCTTTGTAGCTCAAAGGATGTATTTTCAATCATTAATGCAATTTGTGGTGTTTATTTTTTATTTAAAAACCCCTTGTTATTCATACATCGCCAGTTTGGAAGGCTTCCTTTGATGATTTTCAAATTAGTGACTGATTAACGCTTGCTTAAGTTGTTTTCCTCTCGTTTTGAAAAATGTTTTAAAGTGGAAGAATTTATTTGTAAGAAATAGACAGTGGTTAAAAACCAGAGCATCCAGAAGAACCCTGAAATTATTTTAATTCTAAACGTCGTTCTGCCAACCTGTTTGGACTTGTTTATGTAAGATGACTTCATGAAATATTTGTGTTGATGAAATATTTATTGTTGGACAGGAAGCCATGTCAAAATCATTATGCCCAGTAAATATTAAATTTAGTGGAAGTGATAGCTGACTTTGTGTTAGAGATACATCTCCGTTTATGAACATGTTTCACTGACAGTCTGTCAGAGCTTCAGTCTGGAAACGTTTTCCAGGCCTGAACATTTATTTTACTGTCTAAGGGATGAAAAAGTAGATTTTCTTACATGAATTTATATTAAATCTCTCTAATTTGTTTTTTTTTTTTTTTTTGCCACATCTCAGCTGGATTGCATGTTTGGTTTTAAATAGTTTTCTTTCAAATATATATTTTTTACATAAGGGAACTTCGTCTCCCATGTAAGGACCATCAGCAGTGGCGCACCCCAGGGGTGTGTTTTCTCCCCACGCATCTTCTCCCCAATACAACACATATTTGCAATAATTCAATCTTGTTTTACACTTTATAAAAACTCTATATACACAAATATTACAGGAAAGGAAACTGAAAACATTTTATTTTGCCTTTTTGATAAATTTATATTTTGAATGTTGTTACTGACAGCAAAGAGGAACCAAGTCAAATGTTTTGTTTGTGTGAACAAACTTGGCAAATAAAGCTGATGGTGATTTTGAGAAAAGGTAGCAAAAACATAAAATTTATGATTAAAACTAACTAGATAATATTAATGTTTGAGATTTCTAATTTGAGTTGTCAAAAATTTGATTTAAAAAAACAAAACTGTTTTAGAAGCTAAACTCAGCATCTTGTTTTCAGGATTTATAAAACATAAATGTAATAAAAAAAAAATCTAATCTGAAAAAGTCTGGATAATTAAATGGACAGAGTTGGAAACCTGAAGCTGTTCCATTTGTGTGAACAGCCTGGAAATGAAAAATCCCAAAATATATCAAGAGTGAAATTAAAACCAGCTTGACTTTATTTATGTATAAACACAACATAAATTACTGTTAATGACTTGTACAGACATTGATTCGGTTTCTTAAAAAGAAACAAAAAAACTGCATAAAACTCTTGGATCATTTACAAAAGATGGTGTCCCTGTGATATCCAAGACACACCTGTGCTGCTCCACATCCTCAACAAAGTTCATCACAACTTCGCTGCACTTTTTTTCTCCCACATTTACTATTTTAGGTATTGAAACATCTTTTTTTTCCATTTAAAAGCATTTTAAAGAGAATATGACATTGATGTTTTACAGTGCTAAATCTGGTATACATAGTGGTTGTCTGGTGAGAATAAACATCAGAAGTCTCTTGGTTTTAAAAACAAATATTTGCTTGAGAACGCTGCTTGCTCTAGGAACGTGGATCCATGAGCCCGGTACTTCTAGAGAAGTGCAGGTATGCATAATGTAAACATTTCCTCTGTTCCATTGACACCTTGTTCAACCACACGTTTCCAGATGAAAACATAAAAAAATCAAACATAAAACACCTACATAAGCTCAGCGTCTGGTTAAAAACATCCAGGTTCCTCTGCTTTGGAGTCCCGAGTCCAGAAGGCTTGTGCTACAGAGGAACTGACCTGTAATTGCCATGTTAAGGCTTCGTGTAGTTGTACATTTACTCTGAAGTCTGTAGGTCACAATGCACAGCATTGCTTTTGACCTCTTTTTCACTTGTTTCTTTTTTTATTTTATTTTTTTACAAAACAAAGCCACACTCTGTACATAACAGCAGCTGTTTCATTTCTTCCACATTGATTTCACTACCAAAACTGAGTCTCTTTGGCAGGTAATGCACCTCGGATTGTTACCTTTTCCCAATCTCACTTTGCCGCAGGAAATGGATGTTGTTGGCGTTATCTGCTAATTCCGGGTACTGCTCGATGGAAAGCACGTAGTACCCGTCGTATCCCAACACTTTCCCACCACTCAGCAGCTGCCTCTTCTCCCCCTCTGTCCAGGGGCGAACCCCCTCCTCCCCGTCACGCACCCGCTGCTGCTCTCGGGCCCACGCCCCCGCCAGGGCGCGTTGACGTGCAAGCTCAACCACCCGCACTTTCTCCTCGTCCACCGTGGAGCCGTAGCGGATGTGAAAAGCCAGAGCTCCGGCGCGGATCTCCACGTCTGCGAAGCGGCGAGTCCTGCTGTCCATGACGGTGGTGGACTGGGACACCGTCACGTTGATGCCGTTCTCCAGGGTCTTGTGTCCGCTGGTAAGGTGCAGCGCGGCGAGGTCGGCGTCCGGGAGGCCCGGCTTCACAAAGAAGTGTGTGTCCCGTCCTTCTATGGTGAAGTGGAGGTCCTCCAGGTAGAAAGCGTTATTGAGGATCGTCGCAACCTTGATGCAGTCCTCACTCGCCACGTTGAGCGTGTTCGTGTGGACGCTGCCTTTATATATGGCAAACATAACAGCTCTTCCGATGGGAGACTTTGCAGCCGAGAACCACAGCCAAGGCTTTTCACCTCTTCGACCTCGGCTGAGATGGACTTCTGGCAGCCGCTCGAATGACAAGAGAGAATGCGCTTGTCTGGTTACTTCCTGCTGGACCCCAGAGATAGACTGTAGGAAAAGTGCAGTGAAACGTTAACGCCTGAACATGGCAGAACCCGACTCTCTAGGCCATTTAGAACCAGCTACTGCTCGGCTTCACAGAGCTGCTGTTTTTTATCCCTATTTGAGGCAGTGGTATTTTTAAGCCATGTTCTTAAGTCTAATGTAGATAAATCCCTGATGATTTTCTTTATGTGAGTGTTAAGGTTTTAGACTAAGGATTTCTTATTTCTTGCATAAATAACATCAAAGACGGTTTTAACAGCAGCATTTCATATAAAATTAGACAGCATGAACACATTTCAACTATTAACCAAAGGTAGGCGGAGGAACACACTTTCTAGTTATATGATTATAATTATTATACAAAAATAGACCAATTAAGGTGGATATTCCATGAAATACATGGCAGGCTAATTACGGGATGGCACCTTCAAGACAGCGAGGTAAACAAAGTAATATTTTCTATATTTTCTATGTATCTGTTTGGTAAATAAAAGAGCTCGGCGTTTTACCCACCGGCAGGTCGTCCCACAGCTGACTCTTCCTCAGCTCATAGGAGGGCATGCTCAGATCGAACTTTGGAACGGGAAACCCGGGGATGGTGTTGTGAAGATGAAACCCAAACGTTACAAGCCAACTGTTCACATCTGCAGAATCAAGAGAAAACTTCATAAACTCATGACTCCCATCCTAACTTTTGTAAAAAAAAAAAAAAAAAAAAAAAAAAAAAAAATGCAATATTTAAGTAACTATTTATCCAACCAGCCCAGCCATATTTGAAAAAGTTATTCCCCTCTTATATCACCACCTATGATTAATTACGTATGATTAGCCAGATTTTTGGGTTCAATTTCACACAAAAAATTGGATTTTGAACCAGAAAGTGCCAGACAGGTTTTATTGACCTCCATAAGCAACAAATATTGCCCAGTATAAAGTATTCAGCAACACATGAGTGGTATGGAAGTTCGGTACGCCATTTTATGGTCCGGCGTTTTAGTGAGAGCGTTTGGACCCAAACCCCTAACGTTGGGTCATACCAGGTCAACAACGAGTTTGACGCCCCCTGCTGGCCCAGGAATGGAGCAGGACATGTCGGTTGTATGGGGCACTTTAAAAATATAACCAGATAAAATATCGTACCAAACTGCCCAACCCGTGCTGTACCACTCAGTGGAAAAGAGGCATAAGTTACTGACAGCTCTCTGTCTGGAAAGTTTACTGAATATTTGTTCTAGAGAACCACAAAAAAAGAAACAATTATCCACAAATGGAAAACATATGGAGAAGTGCAGAACCTGTCCAGGTGTGGTTGGCCCTGTCAAATTACTCCAAAGCACATGAATGACTCACCAGGAGATCACATGTGAACTGAGACCAAAGCTAAAGCTCTGCAAACCTCACGGTCTCCAGCGAGACTAAAAAGAGTTCATGAGATTTCTAAGTAACTTAGTCAATGTTCAAACTTAAATCTAATAGAAATGCAGAGGAATGACCTGGAAGGTGGTATCTACTAGAACATTTATTCTGCAAAGAGTCAAAATTACTTCAAAGTGATATAAATCACCCATTGCTACTTATCAGATAACTATATATTTATAATAAATAAATACTGTTATATTTAACGATATTTATTGCCAGATAATTTGGTTTTAGGGGGTAGTTACTTTTTCCTAAAAGGCCAAACTTTTATGATTAGCCTTTTTCTTTAAATTCAGTTTTCTCAAGATGTCTCTGATGATCTGAAATATTTAAATGTGACAAAAAGGTCAAATTGAAGACAAGTATAGACGTGTGAAAACTTAAATTCGGCACCGTGTATCTGAAAAATACACAAATCATCCTCATCATCATCATCATCATCATCCAGCTGACAAATCAATTAATTAACAGCTAATCTGAGCAAACTACCCATTGATTTTGTTCACTGGAGAACAAAAATATGTTCTCAAAAAATTACAGTTATCAAAATTCTCCTCTTTAAGAAGAAGATATCTTACCTGCAACATACTCTTTCAGTTCATGGACTTTGCTGATAGGATTATTATTTCTGAACATGTACAAGTTAAAAGGAGCCGGCTCTTTGGCAACCTTTTTCCAAGCAGAGATATCTGGAATCGTCCACCTGCCAGACATGATATCATAATCCTGCTCTCCAAAGTGCAGCAGTTTAGTCAGAGGATCATACAGTCCACCATGAAAGCCCAGCACCAGCTGAAAGTCAGGGTTAGAGTCGAAGTAGATCTCACCGTACGCGGTGTACTGAAGCTGTTTGACCAGAAGGCCGTTGCTGGTGAAGACGGCCAGAGGTGTGCCGGTGTTATCACAAGCAATGTAGAACTCTTCTCCACTGCTGATCTCCATAGCAAAGAGATGACCTTGGAGGTCGTAGTAGAAGGAGGTGATCTCTGAGCTGGAGTGGTTGTATACATGGGTTATCCTCTCTGGGTAGCTCAAATCTGCGTAGAAGTACTGCAGGTGCTGGCCCAGACTGGTCTTGGTTGAGACTCTGCGTCCGAGGCCGTCGTAGCGATACTGGATTGTCCAGCCGCTGCTTTTGCTGTAGACCCGCACCAGGAGTCCTTTGGAGTTGTACTCAAAGATTTCTGCTCCTCTCTGACGGAGGAAGCCGTCTTCGTCCATCCTGTACTGGATGTCTCCGAGGCGGGTGATGCGGTCTCGCAGGTCGTAGCGCAGCGGCAGGAGCCGGCCGCTGTTTCCAGCATTCAGCAGGTGCAGATTTCCATTCAGGTCGTACGTGTAGCGCCACACTACTTTGTCGTTTAGAAACACGGTCTGCAGCTGGCCGTCCACGTCGTACTCATAGCTGTATTTGGTGGTGTTGGCAAAGGGACCGATTTTGAGTTCTCTCTTAGTGACTCTACCTACATCGTCGTACTGGAAAGTGATCCAGTACATCAGTGAACGAAATATCTCATACTGGATCTCCTTGATGCGTCCGTGTGCATCAAAGTGCTTTGTGTACGTCATGACAGCCGTGGAAATGATCTGATTTATGTCATAGTAGATGACACCAAACTTCCCAAACTGCTCGATCTTTCCTGAGATGTCGTCAAACTGGTACAGGTCGATGGGTAGCGGCGTTTCGTTGATGACGCCTTGGACGCTGGTGACACGCAGGCTGCTGTCATACGTGTAATCGAAGCGTGCATTCACCATGCCATCTTCGCTGAAGCGAAAAATCTGCCGGTCCACCAGGGGACCAACTTGGCGATAACGGATGGAGCAGATGAAGCCCTCGTTCTGCAGGTTGACGGTCTTCAGCACACCTGCCGTCTCGTCGTAGGTGAAGCTGACTCTCGTGCTGTCGTACAAGATCTCGGAGATCTTGTTCTGCCGGCGGTATCTGTACAGAACTCTACGGCCGGTCCCGAGGTGAGCTACTCTCAGCAGGAGGCCGTCTTCGCTGTAATCCACAGCCACCGAGGCGTTGCTCTCAGGTGGGTGATATAAGTTCCTGTAGTAGCCCACTGAACGGATGGTCTGCATGGTGTAGCGGGCCACGCTTGGCATGGTGACAGCAGAAAGTCGCTCGAGAGAGTCGAACTCAAATATGTACTGCCGTTGACTGTGAAGCAGGAGAACCATAGACTGAGGGGAAGAGAGCAAAACACAGTGTTCTTTTTTTAGTCGCTTGCCTGCAGAATATATTTTCAAAGCAAGGCGGAAAGTATAAATTTTCTGGTTTGAGGAAAGGTGAAACCTTGTGCATAAAAAATGTAGAAGGTAGAACTGTGACGCTTGTGAGACCTGAGCTACTTGAGTTGCACATTAACAAATCAAAATTACAAAGAAAAAGGGATATCGAATGTGCTAGGTTAGAACTTAGCTAAAAACATTTAAATGAGATGCAGTCTGATTTGAATGTAATTCTTACATACATACATCTATCAGCAGTTTATTAACTCCTGGTATCCAGACAGCCCGCTTAATCAATTCAAAGAATATGCAGTTTTTAGAGTGTGCTCTGTCTCCCAAAGTCTCTCTGTTAAAATGTCATGCCCAGTCATCCGTCGCTACACTGAGGTTTCCTGAGCCCCTTGTGCTGCCAGTGTCAGTGTTGACATGGCCTTTCTAGGTCATGCAATGACAGGATGGAGCCAGAAGTGACTGGAGAAAGAAATATTTGCATGTTTTTGTTGCTGATCATCCCTGCACAATTTTAAACACAGTCTACAAGAAATGAGGGGAAGAGTACATCCAAGAGCTGCTGTTTGACATGGAACAGCAAAATGCACAGATCACCAATGTATTTAGCTTTTATTTATTTATATGCATCTTAAATAAGGTTGAAATATTTAACAGTCGATATCTGCAGGTGAAATAAGTAGCAAAAACTGGAAAAGAGCTGAACATGGAGCAAACAAAACCATCCTGAGTTATAATATTAACATGATGCACCTAGTAATAAAAATCAATACATTGAAAATATTTGTTACAAATTTTGACCTAAACAACATTTTCTGTTACTGTCATTAAAACTAATCACAAACAGCATTTTATAGGTTTTAATATCATCAAAAATTCTCCTTGAATTTAAACAGCGTGACCTTTTATTACACGTCTTACTTGTGACATGAAATCCATGTTTTGAATAGTTTTAGTCAAAACTAAAGTATAAAAAACACATTAAATTTCATATTTATATAAACAAACATCTCATGCATATTTAATGCTGCTGTTTGTGTGGAGGCGACGCCCTGGACTGCACCGTCTGCATCTGGACAGACCTAACATCCTCCTTATGTCTCATCTTAAGAATTTGGCTTGTTAAGCCAAAGACGATATTTTGGGAGCATTAGTTCTTCCCAAGTGATTCTGAACGTAGAGCTCACCGTAAGCAAGAAAAGTTTGATCTGATTTAACTTCAAATGGTTTTGTGACTTTCTTTTTGGTGTATGTAAACTTCTGGTTTCAGCTGCATGAGTCTGCTGTGTTTCGGGTGGAGATGCTGTGTTTTAAAGTGTTTATGACTGTGTAGCACATTTAGTCCATTTTCCACGATGAGCAATGCGTTGTGAGGTAGGACATCCTGCTGCGCTGCTCCCGCTCACCGCCTCACACAAATGTTGAGAACAAATGTAATTGTAGCAGTGGTAATTAGCCTTACTGTTTAAATCATGTTGAGGCCTCCTGAACTTAATTAACCCTGACATATATCAGAGAAACAGCAGGGAAACTTAAGGTCCACATTTATCTTCTGGGGTAAAACTATTCTGCTGCACAATATATCTTTCTTATTATTTCTGCTGGTGATGCGATTTTCTCACCTGCTCAAGGTAGGTGTAGCTCCATATCTTCCCATCTGCAAACACCTTGGAAATCAGGCGGCCTTGGCTATCGTACTCCAGCCTCTCGGTGGTGGGGCCTCTCTGTAGGGCACTGATTTGCCCAGTGCTTGTGCGGCTCACATTAACTGGCAGTAGCTTACTGCTGGGCACCCACAGGACCGGGTGGCCCGCAGTGTCATATATAATCTTTAACAGGAACTTCCTGTGGTCGTCGTAAATCTTCTCAGTCCTCAGGGTGCGATCGTAATCAACAGAGAGAATGTTCCGTCCATTCACCTGTGGGTACAATTTAACAGTTGGTTAGATAAAAACTGCACTCTGAGTCGCAGCCGGGATCCTGTTTTAACTGAGAGCTCTTTAAAATGTACAGCTAAACAGAAAGTAAAATCTGTATATAATTCAAATATTACTGCTTTTCTGTAAAAGAGAACATATCACAAAGAGGAGCCCTTTAAACAGAAAGACACTGTAAACTGTTCAGGCGGTCTTAAATTAAAGGTCTTAAATCTGGTGGTGACAAAGATCACAGTGGATTCACGATGCTATCCAAGAGAAGTTCATGAAGGAGTGTAAGTCATAAATCTGCATCAGAGTTGGGGAAGAGGGAGCAGGAAGAGAAGGACTGGACTGATGTAAAGCTCTGGAATATTAATGATCTCCTAAGGCAGGGAAACGAAAGGGAACGAAGGGTTGACTTATAGTCACAGACACGGTGATGTGTCCCAAAACCAGAGGTGGGACTCCATTAAAAACTTTAATAGAGTTAATTGCTGGGTCTGTTATTAATTAATCACAATAAATCAAAAACTATTTAAATGGACAAAATAATATTCAATTCAAAAACTTTTTTTGCTGCTAAGTATTGAATATGCATAAACTCAAGGAAGATAATTATTGTTTTTAATCTGTTATTCGACCATCAGGTTGGAGAAAATCCAGCTTCCCAGAGTTTCAGGAATCTCTTCTTCAGAAACGTGGAACTGTGGGCTCTGAGATCAGAGCAGGAGATGCCAGTGCTGCTGCAGCAGGGTTAGCATTGAGATGCTATTTTAGGCTTGAAAAGCTTCGCTGATAGGCTAACTCCTTTTAACATAACTTGAACACAACAACAGACTTTTCCAGAGTCCCATCAGATCATGTTAGAAGCAGAGATGAACCCAGTGGGCTGAGAGAAGAGCCTTCGTCGTCCATCACTGTTGTCAGCGAATGTTGTGTGTCAGATTTATGGATGTACCAGAAACATGCGGATACAAAGATTCTGGACAGAAACTTTGCATGTAAAAACATAAATTAATTAATCGAGTTAAAAATTTGAATGCTTAAAAAGCTATTAATTAATCAAATGAATGTGTTAAAGCAGTTTCATTTAAAATAGCATATTTATATATAGATATATATATTTCAGTGTGGAGGCATGTTGCAGTTTAATATCAACAACTTTTAAAAACCAAATGTTAATGCATTAGAGAGAGGAGTGAGGCTTACGTTGGATTGTGATCACTGGAAATTTGGGAACAAATGTTAACTGAGCAAACACATGAAAAATGACCTGGAAAGTTATTTGTTGCAGTTTATTTCAACTATTAGACATCAGAACCTTTTCATCTCGTTTTCAAACAGCAAATCCCACATCTTTATTTTATTGTGTTTTTTCCACTGATCTCTCCACCAACTAACTGTTAAATATTGCAAAGCTGCTCCTCAAGTCCTTTGTTGTCATTTAAGTATTTCTTTCACATAAACACATTGAAATATTTTTAACTCTTAAAAGAGTTGTTTTTTTATTCAGAAAATGTATGATCCATTAAAAACATGAAGTCTTGGTGTATTTTAATGATGCTGAAAATAATAAAAAGGTTGAGAACATTCAGTAATGAAGCTCCCTCCTGTTTATCTTGCTTTCGGTATAATTAGCTTCTTACAAAAAGCAGCACAATCAGTTTCCTGATTAGCCTGGAGTCAAACTGCAACAGCACAGACGGCGATGCCAGAAACACGCAACAGGTGCCAAGCCACGAGCGACACAGCTGCTGCTCATCAGCCTTTTCAGAGGTTTAGTTTCACTATCTGGCCTGAAGGACATCATGTACGGTTATCTAGTTATTCTAGCATTTAGAGCTGCGATTACAGACAAATCGATTAGATTTTTGTGGCCGATTTCTGATTTCTGGATTTGATCCGGCAGTAAAAATACTGATTTTAATAACTATAATTTAGAAAGGTATAAGAACAGCAATCCAAATATTTTTGGAGCCTGGCATGAACACTGTTTTTAATCTGTTTTTAGCATATTAGCACAGCTAGCATTACAAAAACAGCAGCTACAAAATGGAGATCCTGCTCTTAACTCAGATTGCCGAAACATTTGACTCATTTTCAGGTTCACCATTGAAAGGTAAATGTTAAAGCAAACCAAGGACCTTCTTGCTACCATTAACACCACTGAGCAGCCCGACTGCAGACATATTATTGAAAATAAAGTTTTTCTGTAACTGGCTTCTGCACTTCTCTGACTTCACTTTAAACATCACATGATGAAATCAGCGACAACTGAGTCATCTTCACTCAGTAACGGCGTTCATACCAAAGAGTGTTGTTGTTAGCACAACTGTAACCAGTAATTTGAAAAGAGGCTTTTTTCAGCCTCTTTTTTTCCATTTGTGCCACATGCTGATATGGATTTGACTTTTTATTTGTATTTAATGTTCACAGTTATTTTTATTATGCGTTTATGTAATTATTATATTTTTAGTGACACAGGACAACACATCTGGATATTATAAGCTATTATTCAATGCTTGTAGCGTGGAAATAATTTCAGATGTGACACCAGAATCTTGCTTTTGCATAGAAGTTGTGGATGGTGAGAGTTTTACATCAGAATTATTTGTTCATAATGTATTTACTCCACTATGGAGTGGGATGATAAAATAACCAAAATTATTAGCAATCATTTCTTTTACTCATATTTCACATTGTTTCATTTCTTAGGAGGCTTTTTGTCTCCAGATTATTGTGAAATGTTCATCGCTTGCATATTGGCTTGGGTATCATCTGCTGTCCTCTTTGTTTAATAGAAAGTGTTACTGGCAGCAACAGTGAATGTGTTGTCTTTATTTAAGGAGAAACACTAGTTTCTAAACAATCTGCCCAGAATAACCTTCTGTTTACAGAACCAGTTCACACAGTTTTACAACCTCTCTTTTGTTTTTTATGCGTCCTACATCATTAGTGCCGCGTGTGCCACCGAGGGGAAAAGACGGGGATTTAAACCACATCCAGACTTACCCTCAGCTTTCGCCCAAACACGATAACTTTCCCTCTGGCTTGTTCTTTGCGAAAGCGCCACTCCACCAAGTTTTGCCCAACCTCTCCTGGCAGGCTCATGTTGCGCCTGGCGACAGTCGGATTGGCAGCTCCAGTCAGGATGTGGGGCTCTGTTTGGTAGTGGGTGTCCATCCCGTTGGCGTAGGTAATCCTCAGCGAGTTGTCGTAGCCCACTTGGTAGCTGCTTCTACACTGGTCTGTTGGTGGAGAACGATTGTTTAGCATCTCAGATTTTATTTGAAGTCTAAAAGAAAAGTGATGTGAGGAAATAACGGGTCCATCTGGTTGTGGAAGAGAGGAGAAAGCACTTAGTAACAAGGTTGGTGTGTCTCCCTGACATCCCAGCCCACACTCCCAGAGAGCAATCATTTACACTGCCGGACCCTCTGAGTCATAATGATACACGACTCAGGCTTACTCAACATTGCCCTGCAGACCCTTGAAACAATGATAAATAACAGCTGCTGTGCTCTGGAGCCCGGCGACGAAGCCTTACCCTGAGCCAGAGTGTAGAAGGCTCGGATGGTCGAGGCGTTGGTGGTGATGCTGATTTCCTCCTCTGTCAGGGAGCTTTCGATGTCCACCATCAGAGCGCTGTATATGTCTGTGTACAAGTTATTCACCGTTCCCGTGGGGAACGTCACGTTCATTAGGCGGCCTTCACTGTCATAGCTGTTTGACAAAAGGAAACATCAAAAATGACAAAGCATTTATATGTATGAGGGCTCCCAGGCTACAATGCATTTCAATTATCAGCTGCTTCATACTTGGGTGAGACGGCCGACTTTCTTGTAATTAAAATGTCACATTTTCATTCCCGGATATCTCCCACTTCTGGTGCAGATGAGGAAGGATGTCTGTAAAAGTGGCTCAGGCGCGATCCGCACAGAATAAGGGTGAGTGACGCATCTCACAGCTATCAGGACGATTAAATAAAACTACACACACTTATAATGAGTTTTATTTTATTTTTTAGAGTGATTGATGTGTCATAATCATGATTGGCTGTTTTGTTGTAGTGAGGGTATCATGTGCAGCTTAATGTCATGTGACAAAGAAATGACACTGAGAGGCTTTGCTTCCAAAACAAATTGGATTATGATAAAAAATCTAAGTGGCTTATTTTAATTAAATACAATCATTTATTTTATTTAAGCTCTTTTCTACACTTGTGACTGCTCTAATAGCACTGGTTAATAAAAAATAAAAACAAGAAAAGACTAATTTAACTGACTTTATGGGGTTATTGAGGTCTAACTGAGCTATTTTACACATCTGAGGAACATTTTATAATTAGATTTCAATTAATTCTGCACCCTTGGCAATTTGCAGGTAGAAATGAGTCACCATTTATAGAATAAATGTGTGACAGTCATGAAACATACATCACAAAAATCCTTATTTTTGACACCTTGAATCTAATCTTCAAAGCAACAAAAATATCTACAACATGATCATATTTTAAAAATATTTTAATACGGATCAAGGGTATAAAAGCAGCAATTTTAAACAGCCAAATTCCTGGAAAACATTAAATCTGCCTTATGTTTCCATATGTTTCCTATATTGTTTTATTGTGTAAATATATACGGTGGTGAAAAATGTATTTGACCCCTTTGTCCATTTTATTTTGCTTTTTTGTAAATAAATAAAATTAATTTATATAGCGCTTCTCAGAAGACTCAGAGTTCCTTACAAGTTAAAGTACATGTACATTTACAATATGAACAAAAAAACACTGCAAAGAAATACATTAATTCAAAGAACGTTTGTATAGAAATGACTGTGAAAAATATCGGTTTTAGTTTAAGCTCATACAAACCCGGATCAGCTGAGGCAAGTCAGACCCTTAAAGGTCCATATGTAACAGAACTTCACACTGGACCCGAAAACCGGCTGGACGGCAAGAATTATGTGACAGACTGGACCAGAACTTATCACAAGGCTGGCTGCAGCACTCTGGACCAGCTGAACATCATCATCATCACCATCATCATCAGGTCAGAATGTTATATTAGAGATCTGAATCACTATTAAGGTTAAAAATATTCTCACAAAGTCTGTTGTGTAATTATAACAGACTTTAAAAACCTGTTCAGTCAGACCACAGCTCAGGGCAAAGGAACAACACAGGACAGTAAGAGCCTCTGTTTAGGCATCGTCTTGCAAGATGAAAGAAAAGGAAGGAGGTGGATCTAAATAAACTTAAGTGGTTTTACGGACAAATATTCACTTTAATCTACTGCACAGCCTACACATAAAAACACACCATTAAAAATGTTTATGTGCAGATGGCTTTGATTTTTAATTAAAACTTTAGTAGAGTTGCAGTTTATTAATAATGACAGAAGGTAACATCACAAATAAATAAATAAACTTTTCAATTACATGACCGTTAATAGTTCCTTCTTATCCCAGAGACGCAGGGTGTTCATTCCCAAACACAACTCTACCTGCCAAAGAGCAAATCTCATCCATTTACACCGTGTTTATTAGCATGCACAAAGTGGAAGGTGTTTTCTAATTTGCACTGTGAGCTGTTTCCTTAATTTGAAAGCTAAATCAATCAGACCGAGCCAAATCATTCCCAGTATTTCTACTCACTCATAGAAAGTTGTCCAGCCGATCTCTGAAGTCTTTGTGGCCAGCAGGCCGTTGTTGCCGTGGTACGTGAGCAGCACCAGCTCCTGACCCTGCGCGGTCAATGTTTTCAGGCCACCGTTGGTGCCCATCGTCAGCCAAATCACCTGGTTGTCAGGGGCGACGATCCGCACCGGCATGCGGTTGGCATCCCTCCGGATCCTCAGCGTGTTCCCGCTGCTGTCGGTAGCAGCTGTGATGTCGTTCTCTGTGCTGTAGCTGAACGTGTACTTCAGGTCTCCGGTGAGCAGGCTGGCGGTGTGTTGGTGGGTGCCGTTGCTGTCGAACATGTAGACCTCCTGAGCGTCGGGGGAAGCCACCTCATAGGCACCGCCATTGGAAGTCAAAGTTGGCCCGTTTCGAGAGATAGCGCGGATGCGGATGTTCCCCAGGTCTGCCACATATAGCGTTCCATCTGGAGCCGCCACTAATGAAGAAGGACCATTCAGCCTCGCATCTTTGGCATAGCCGTCTCCTGTCTGATAGCAGTCACAGTTGGCATCGTTCTTGCAGTCGCAGTCGGAGGGAGCTCCGGCCAAATGTGTTATCTCCCCATCCACGGAAACCTTCCGGATCCTGCTCATCTTCCTCTCATCTGTCTCTGCCACGTAGATGGCACCGTGGTAGGATATGGCGATGGAAACGGCCGACTCTAGAGGGGTTAGATGAGCTCTTTGTCCACCAGCTACGCCTCTCTCCAGTCCAGCCAGCGGGCAGTGGACGGGTCGGCCCGCTGCAATGCTGACTTGACCGTTCTCAGTGATGCGCAGCACGATGTTGTTGTCCAGAACATACAGAGAGTTGTCCATCGGGCTGACTGCTAGATCTGTGGGCCACTCTAAAATCACCTGCAATACAGAAAATGATTACATATAATTCCAACTCTAATTTAATTCAGAAAAAAGCCAAGTATTTTATTCAGTAATATCTTTTTTCAGCAAAAGTGCTCCAAGAAGTTATTTTTATAAACTTTTATCACACACACACTCACACACACTCACAATGTGTCAGTAAACATAGCCAAAAGGCAGATGAATCTGCGCAGACTGAATCAGAAAAGTGACAGATGTTATTGTGTCAAGAAAAATAAGAGCCAGAAAGAATTACAAACCCCGGCCTCCTTCTAACCTCCACAAAGCTCGCTGTGAATGGCAGATTGTCAGAGTCAGAGTGTGATAGAAGAGGCTTCACACTCAAATCTGGAAATCTTTTGTATGGAATATATCAAGAAGGAGCATTTTCAGAAGCACAACACTAACATCCTAACACACTGTGCCTCACAAAAGTCTTCACAGCCGTTGAACATTTAAATTTTGTGGTATTACAACCAAAAACTGTAATCTATTTTTATGGGGTTCTATATGATAGAGCAACACAAAGAAATACATTTAGTAACGTGGGAAGAAAATTATAAATGGTTTTCAGTTTTTTTACCACTAAAAATCTGAAAAGTGTGGTGTACATTTTTTTTCGCACGTCCTTAATTTTCACTGCAGTTACAGCTGCAGGAGTCTCTTCCAGTTCTGCTCATCTAGAGACTGAATTTTTCACCATTTTTTTATTTTTATTTTTTGACAAAATAGCTCAAGTTCAGATCAAGATTCAACTTTTCAAGTATTGCCACAGAATCACAATTGGATTTAAGTGTGGACTTCAACTAGGCCGTTATATCAGTTTTCCCCAGGACTTTCATGTATGTGCCTCCGTTTGTCTTTCCATAAACGCTTAGCTACTTTTCTGTTACTTCTGTTGAAAAGCATGATGCTGCCACTACCATGTATAACTACAGCAGTCGTGATGGTATCATGAGTTGGGTTAAATGGTTATTGACAAACAGCTTTTCACAAAATGCCAAACTTCTGCTCTGCAGTCATAACTAAACAGTTATAGATAGATAACATCAGAGAGCAGATGGCTGCACTTCACTTTATTTAGGGGTATTGGAATAAGAGGGGTTGAGGGCCTCAAATTTTTGATTTTTATCATTACAAAAAAAGAAAGAAAAAAAACATGCATCATTTTCCGACTTCAACATTGAACAATCAAACAGTTACTTGTGCTAATTGGTCTAACACATAAAATCCAATAAAAAACAATGAGGTTTCTGGTTGTAACATTTTGAAATCAAAATATATCTGATAGGAACTGCAAATGAACATTTTTTATTTATTTGGCCTTTATTTATACCAATTGGCTCATTGAGTTTCAATATCTAATTTACAAGAGAAGACGAGCCAACCAATTAGAGGAAAAAATGCATGGAGTTAAGAAAGTCAGACATTTATTGTCTAGACAAATACCTGCATCTTAAAAACTTTTCTAAAAAATGCAGATGTTGCATCTCAACAAACAGCTTTAATCCAGTTTCTGGGCTATTGTTGCATATTTTAATACAAGCAGATCTACCTGGGGGAGCTTAAGTCCAATACAGAATTTAAATCTTTCACCTGCAGGATTGTCTTTTGCTTACCAAAGCTGGAATAAAAGATTTTAAAGAGCCAGGAGGAACTCTGTAAATTTTTAACCTACAAGCTCATAACTGGGTTGTTTTGTTGTGTGGATGGCATATAAAACAGATGGACTCCCCTCTCAACAGTGAAACCAGGATCCCAAACCATATTTCTGATGACCTGCAGTAGGTGGCTCCCTTAGGGAAGAAACAGAAGCAGATAGTTGGTAAATCCACTTCTTTCTGACCAATAAACAGGTGATCATGTCTCAGTCACCATTGTTTTGTGGCTTATAAACCCAGTTGTCTGAACTGGATTTTTTAGGGTTTTGTAGTAAATGTCTGTTTTTTATTTATTTATTTTTTTCAATAATTAGAAAATCGTGAATTATTTCCCTTTTATTTCATGATTACAGACAAATCTCAATAAAATCCAAAGTGTCTGGTTTAAAATGTTACAAAATGTGATGTTATTACACTTTGTAATATTTGCTACTACAAGTGGGTTTACTTTATTAAACAACAGCTTCTAGTTTTACTCAGTGGTCCCATCCAGTAGCTGAATGTTGATCTCTTCCAAAAAGTCTAAGCTCTTTGACTATTTTAACATGTCTGGAATAACTAATCTGTTCATTTTAATGATTTTAATCTTGATAGTGTTACATTTTTTAGTGGATTTCAACCTAAGTAAATGAGCGTGTCTTATACAAGAACATTAAGCATGCAATTAACGCCTTCCTGCTCCATTAAGGCTGTGCAGTTTGGTGGTGTAACCTGAAAGAAAAGCTTCACATGGTGACCAATGACATATATCAGAATAAATCAAAATGACATGAAAGAAAAGTCTCCTGCATTTAAAGTGATGAGATAATTAATCACATCTTGTAGAACATTAAGAGAGCCAAAGCCAAAATCCTTCGGTATCCATTACAGCCGGAGTTTCTAACAGACTTTCATTCAGTGGATAAAAAGCTTCTTTTTCTAACAGCAGAAAAATGACTAATCTGGCCTTGACAAACACCACCATGTCATTAAAACGGTCCAAACATCCCTAATTTGTGTTTTTCCACTTGGTGATTAACAATAAAGAACAATGCCTGTAAGGCTTCCACTAGTTAAATTGCAGTGAGCCAGCTCTTCAGCCCGGCTGCCGGAGGATCACACAGTTGTGCCAGTGCCTTGTCTTGGTTGCTTTGCGCCAAATGAGTTGGTTAATAAGGAAAAAGTAACAAGCTTAATGCTTTCTGTTCATGTTCTCTCATGTTCTCCCTCTTTCAGCACACCACCCACTCACAAACACAAATACTGATTGCTTTCTGTTCTGTTCACAAGGAAAATACTCCCAAACATCAACTGAAATGAAAGTTTATTATACATTCATTGCACTTATAATGCAACAGAAAGAAATCATTTGTAATACCTGCTTTTGTCACATAATATTATATAACGTGTGTCTAGACCTCGTGCATTGTGTGAGTTTGTGAAGTCAGGCTTCCTCAGCAGGAGTAACAGCTTATTCTTAAAAGCTTTTCTTGGTCTCTGAAGACACGATTTCTCTAATTTAGCATTTTCAGCACTTTATTAACTTGTCCTGGATTACTTTATCTATTTAGAACACATTTTATGGACTAATTATTATTGAAAAAATTGTATCCATGTAAAACAATGAAGAGGAATCCCATTTGACACACTGTATTTCTCACAATAAGAATAACAGAAAGCTGCTGTTTAATTTAAAATATTTCTTAGTTTGAGTTATTAATTTTCATGGTTTGTGAGATGATTGCAGATTTGAACATTGAAAAGAAATCACACTAATCTAATTAGACTTAAATTAAATAATTATGTCAAATTACTGATTCAAAAGACAGATTTGATTCTTTGTACACAAAACCAGATTTTATGATCATGCATCCACTCAGTTTTAATGTCTTTTTTGATCTTTGGAGTTTAAATAAAAAAACTAAACAGTGTTACATTTAGAGGTCCTCACTGGAGATAACAGTGATATTGACAGATGTATAAAGTCTGCAACTTTTAAGATACAAAGAGTTATTTTTCCACTTATTTAAGCTAAATTAAATTAGCTTAAATTTGCTAATGTTATCTACCAAGAAAAATTGTTTGATTTTTTTAAAGAACCACTATTGCAAGAACAGGATAGAGATATATTTAGAAATACATATGGTGTATTTAGTGCCATTCTGTTATAAAAAATATATTTATATATTTTATGAAAAACATGAAAAGCAGCTGGTTTCATATCATTTTAGCCAAAGTTATTAAGAACCACTGTTGAAGGTTCAAAGAGCCACCTGTGACTCCGGAGCCGCAGGTTGACTCTCTCTCCCTGAGTTCAGTGACGGCAGCCATGACGTGAAAACTCACACAGAGACGATGGCAGAAAAAAATCAAACACTGAGGGAAACATGTACTTATTGCAATAGATGTTTTTCCTGTAGCTAAAGTCCCAGTTTGCTTCATGCAGACAAAATGTTCAAATTCAGCCATTTTGCATCAAATGTTTAACTCAGTATTTTAGAGATTTTATTATCATCATCAAGTCTTTGAGTTTTTTCTCCTTACCTTGATAACACAGAAGGTGTGAAGTATTTTGTTTTTCATTTATCCAGTATATATTTTGTCATAAATACAAAGATATTTTATTTCCAAATAACAGAGTTAGTGTATAGAAAAATGTTACCAAGTAATTTGTCATACTTGTTTTTGTTCAGATGCTTAATAAATGTGTTAAACATGCCTTAAATAACCCTGATATTCTGTGAAGAAACTATTTATTTTTTAATAAAATGTGACATATGCATTCCATTCAGTCTGTGCTATATAGCCCCTATATTTATATAGGATATTTATATATCTCAGAGTTAATTTGTAAGGGTGAATGCGTCTGAGTTGTGTTATTTCTATATTTGTAAGTCAGCAGCAGTCTCTGTTTTTCCAGGATGATAATTCATCCGTTTGGTGTTAGTTTCAAACAGTAATGCTTTGTCTTGAGCACAAAGTGGGAAGAATGGAAACAACTTTATTTCCAACAGCAGAAGCAGTAAAACGAATCACGGTGTGAAAGTTTTCACTTTAGTGTGATAAAAGTCTGTTTTCTTGCCATTTTTTCTGGGTTATTCATCTGAAATCAGCTCACGAAACTCTCAAGGTGTGCAGCAGAGACAGATCTGGACGCTGAAGTCTCTGTTAAGCGTCCCGGTTTCAGAATCGTTTCTTGTCCTCCATTAGGAGAAGATGAGCTTTCATGTTACCTTAGTCTGAGGTAGAAGACTGAAGCTTTCTTGGACAAAGCTGCCAGCAGTCATGCTCCGCCAAGTAAAAAAGGTTTTATGTGCTCAACAAGCTACAACTACTGAGCGCTCCCTTATTATCATGTGCGGTGCCACAATTACTTGTGGAACACTAAACACTAATTCAGCTCCGGCTGCAAGCGAACACGCCCTCCCAAACTCAGTAATTATTCTTTCCTCCTTATAATTGGCTCTGAGATGAAAACTCATCTCTTTTTGAACCTGAAGTCACTTAGTGGTGTAAAAACCTCCCACTAATGTTTACATATCACCTTTATTACACTACATTTGCTAATGTAGTGACCATAAATACGTAAAATCTGACCTTTCATTATGAAATATAACCTTGATGGATCTTTTAGCCTATTAGCCAAATAGTATCTTAAATGAAAGTTATTTTGACCCTGAAATATGATCTAAAGTTTCTTTGAATGGCAGTCAATGTGTCAAAATATCTAATATGAATGAATTTATTTTATTAATTTGGAAATTCAGGAAAATGGCGATCAATCAGTTACAATTTTGAAAAAAAAAAAAAAAAGCCAGTCTGTTCACTGTTTTCCCTCTAAAATCCTGATATTTGCACAGAAATTTCTCAATTTCTTTTCTGCAGAGCATTCTGGGCATTTGAGGACAAATAATGAACATTGATGTTAAAGGTCCATGCACAGATTTATTTTGTATTTGGACTAACTTTGGCAAACTCCAAATCAAAATGTATAATTATGACTTGACAGGGAAGGAATGGAGAATCCTGGGCTGAATATAAATCCTTTAAATCAGAGTTTGTGTACATTGGCACCTTCATTTTGTTTGTAAAAAGATAAAAATTATATTGTTTGGGGTTTTAGACCCAGTTTAAGACCAGAAATCCAGTTCAGACTATATAGTTGTCTAGTGACCAAACGTGGTAAAATGCCCAGTTTTGACTTTTCTGGTGAATTAGTGACCTGATGGATGAAATGTTAAAGTCAAGGTCTAAGGAGCCAAGTTAAAGATGCAGCCTGTCTAGTATAAACCAGCGTGGATACTGCCGTGTTTGCAAGTCATTATATTCTTGTCCTTCAAAATATAAAAGAATAAAAAGCTAGAAAAATAAACCTTTTTTCATCCTTTTTCCACTTGAAAAAAATATAAAAGTTAATTCCTGTACTTTTAAAAACTTTCCAAGGCTTTTGGAAGAACCCTGATGTAATGAACCTGGAATAGGATTGCAGCTCCATACTGAAGTATTTAATCTACAAGTTCACTGTTTATATGCTCTTTTATTTCTTTAGTTTAAACTTTGCTGAAGGAAAATATTTTCCAATTTTGTCATTGGATGGAAAATTCTGCAAGTTCTATGGAAGATCTATATTTTTTACTTTTCCCAGATCGTTTCTCTCATTTACTATTACAGATTAAATATTATAAATCAGAATTAAACCACACGCATATTCCTTTAACTTCTTGAGGGTGACCACATAAAATCAGTTAATATTTTTAATGTTCATTTCAAATGCATAAACCTTCCCCTCTTAAAAATAATTACTTATAGGACTATAAGTCTTTCAGTTGTCTTGCTTGGACATTTTTTAAAATGTTGTAAATCACAAGGGAGTACACATTATTGTGATTAATAGTATAATTAATCCTTCTATCCAATTTAACTGATGAAAAACATCCTAATTTGGAAATAACCAGAACCTCCTTGCTTATTTAAATCTGTACAAGCGATTGCTCAATGGGGAGGAACCAATTATTCCTACAGAATGGATTTCTAGTAGATTATGAGAATGATTAAGAATAATTATAAAATACATGAATGTAATTCAAAAGCAGCATGGAATCTTCTGCAATAATTGCATCTTTTAAAAAAATCACAACAAATGCCATCTGAAGGCAAATAAGAGTTTTTAAATAATTTATTAAATGGACTGGTAAAGAGTGCAGGGTGTACCCGCCTCTAATCCAGACTTCTGCAGACAGGAACCACACCGTGACGATAATTAGCTCAGATTAACTCTGCCTTCAAGAGTCTCTTTGTTGCGACAAACATTTTTTGCATCATGAGGGAAATACCAAAAAAGTATCCAGGGTTTTCAAAAATTCAAACCGTCTTTTAGGGCAATTAAAACTATTAGCATAAATAAGTAAGACTGATTTTGAAATAACTGAATATTAAGTGTATTTCATTTAACTATCCAGATTTCAATATGCTAACAAATATCTTCTGGCAGAAAGCAATCACACTTTCTGAGGCAAAAGTTAAAATTTTCAGAGAGAGAGCTGTTTTCCTATTCGGGCAGCATCCAAAAAATCAAAATTACCAAATAATTTGGAAACTCCTAGTAATACTAAAGCCAGTGAAGCGTGGAAAAAAGCATCCTTCGAGTGTTGCTTTCCCTTATAAACCAACTGCATGCTGTGTGTGTGTGTGTGTGTGTGTGTGCGTGTGTGTGTGTGTGTGTGTGTCTGTGTGTGTGTGTGTGTCTGTGTGTGTGTGTCAGTAACCACATCTCGCTGTGGAGGGATGGCTTGAAATGGGGTTACAGAGCTCGGAGCACAAGGTGGCACTGTGACACACTCTGCAGAAGTGTTAACGGCTTTCTGGCACTTCTTTGTTTAAGTCACCTGATTGATGTCCATGCTGCTGTCACAGGTCAGGGGACGAGCCGATGTCAGGTCGTTGGAGCCGAGGAAAGTGGAGATGATGCCGTTCTGGTCCACCTTTCTGATCGTGGTGCCGTCGACGAAATAAATCAGCCCGTTCTTGTTCACGGCGATGCCTGTTGAAAGCAGGTGGGAGGTGGCAGCGGCGGAGGCGGTGGGGAGGGGGGCATGAGAGAAAAGGAGAGAAAACAGGGGGGAAAAGAGCTTGTGATAACAGGCAAACATGGTAGAGATGCCACATCTCTGCTTGCATGACTCAGTGGACAGAACACGATGGATACATGTGTCAAGCTCGCCTTCCCATTATTCAGGTCACTGCAAAAAGCACAGCCATCAATAATTCACAGGCTGCTTTTCTGCTATTAAATAATTTCTCAGGCAGAAGTGGGAAAGGCTGTATTCATACGGTATATATATATATATATATATATATATATATAATATATATATATATATATATGCACTTGCCTCGCCTCGTCACCCCCTCTGTCTAAAGACGACCTCAGAAGGCGGGGGGTGCCAACGGCTGCTGCTTTGTGGAGATTCTTTGACTTCCGCAATCATCACGATCCGCTCATCATTTGACAAACAAATAAGCGAGGGGAATACAACCGACAGCTGCTGACAATTTTTCTTGAAAGGGGTTAAAGACGCACAGTTGCCTTGGTGACAAGTGAGGGCTAAATTGTCTCAGTGATTGACTGTTAGCTCAAATCTCTACGCCAAAGCAAAGCCGAGCCAGTGTGGGTTTGCAATAACCAGATGTCCCAAACTGGGAAAATACATTAGCGGGGTGTAGTGGCTTCTGCATCACTCTCCGTGTCACTGTGCTGCTTAATAGAGATCACTGCCTTTGGGAATTCAGCCATACTTCATAACCAGGGCGGCTGTTTTCTATCCGTACCGGGTTTAACTGGCTGCGGTTCGGGATTTCATTTCAAATAGCCGCTGATCCCAGGAAGTACAGTGGACGACTGCGCTGTAGTTTTCCAAAGATTTTAACAGTTCTGAATGTGCTATAACTTTACTCTTACCTCCAGAGAATTTTTTCTTCAATGAAGTCTTTAAAAGCTTCTATGGAAGGTTAGTGGTTTGGTTTGACCTGTGGGCTAGGGCTGCACAAGATTGCTTTCTGCTAAAACATTGACGAGCTGTGGGAGCTGGCGGTGAATCCTTGGGAACTGGCTATCTGACAGCCTGAGATTCTCAGACAGATGAAATGTGTCACATTTGAGCAGAGTTCAGCAAATGTCTGAGGAGAGAAAAAGGAAGAAAAAATGGAGCCATCTGCTGTTTCTTCTCTTGTCTCGGCTTCCACCCACTCCATCATTAGAGTCGTTCCCTCAGATTGCCTTCACTCAAGCCTTTATCACCTAGCCGAAGCTTAGCTATTGCAGTTGGCACTCAAAGAAGACAGCAACGAGCGCAAAACAATTCATCCTCGCCTTTTATTCCAAAAGAATTTATGGAAAAGGCGGCGATTTTGCCACAAATGACCCTCTGCTATCTGAATGTGGACAACAGGTTGTGCAAAGCACTTATCGGTTTGTGGGCTGCAGTCATTTCACAAGGAGCATTAAAAGCCAGGAAACTTGACTTTTACAGAGCTTTGCAGAAGCATCCAGAGCCCTTTCAAAGATGTTTTTCTGTTTTATCCCATTACAAACACAAACTTCAATGTATGTTATTAGGACGTGATACACCAACAAAAAGTAGTGCAGAATTGTGAAGTGGAAGAAAAATGCTGCAGTTTTCAAACTTTTTGTATTTTACAAATAAATATCAGAAAAGTGTGGCATCAACTTTCAAGTCTTACCACATATATCTAATTGTATTTGTGTCTGGACTTTGACTAGACTCTATGGCTGTCCAACCCAGTCTCAGGTTTTCTGCAGCCTGGTCTTTTCTTCAGAGACCATCCTGGATTTAGCTCCATCCATCTTCACCTCGACTCTGGGCCCACTGCATGATGCTGCCACCAAATATGGACTTGTGTTCACTGTGATCTACAGTTTCAATGTTCTGTCATTCATTGTGGTCTAAATGTAGACCAGAGAACCTTCTTCCACATATTTGCCACACCACCTACTGCCCCTTGGGGCAAACTGGGAACAAGACTTCTTATGGCTTTTTTCTAAAAAAAATAAATTATCATTTCCAATTAGGAAACTGATTGTTGATTTGTAAATAATTCCCCCCTCATGAACTGGTGTGCTGATATCAGATCCTACACTGCAAAAACATAAAACCTTACTAAATATTTCTAATCAAATATCTTAGTACACAAAATAACTTACAAATACCTTTTCAACAAAATATAGCAGCTTGTTTTAAGTTCGTACCTCCTTAATATTAATGAAAAAGTTCTAGTTCAACTGGCAAATTATATTAGTGATATCATGGAAAAAGTATTGGAAACTGTGCATCAGCTTCCTTTTGCTCCATGATTAAACTCCACTTTGTTTGGATGTAATGAGACAAAATGAGAAAAGGTTCAGGTTGTGAGAATACTTTTTCATGGACATGTAAAAGAGCAAGAGAAAGATTTTAAATTAATAACATCAACACTTGGAATAATAATCCACAGGAATATCCTCACATGTAAACTGAAGTATAATTTGCATTTCTGGAGGTAACAGCTTTTTAACAGGGAACAGAAAATTGCTTTAATTGCTGAAGTATCAATGTTTTCTTAGGAGCCTTGCCTGTTTGCTTTGAATTTTACATGAGAACCACAACCAACATTAATTAATTACAAACAAGTAAGCCGTCATTTGGCACGGCGCCCAAAGCACGCATAAATTCACATCTAGCAGGTGCCACTTCAGAATGAGAAATCCATCACCGCGATCCACCCCTCCATTGAGCAGAACATCTTCATCAATTTTAAATGATACCTTTGGGTCCGGTGAGGGAGGCCTCCGGAGCTTTCCCGCCGTCGCCGCAGTGGTTCTCATCGAAGGGCAGGCAGTGCTCTCCGGTTCCTGCCACCACCTCGGCGTTGGACTGCAGCTCCTTGGTTCCGCCCAGGATCCTGGGTCGGTAGATGCGCCGGGAGTTTGTGTCCGACACGTACAGCTGGCCGCTTACCGGGTCAGTTGCCAGGTAATACCGGTGGGCTGGGTTGTTGCTGCGTTCAAGGAGATAACTCAGGGTGAATTAAAGCTGCAGACAGCATTTATCTTTAAAAGCTCCTTCTTTACACTAGAGATGGAAACCTAATGCTTCAAATCCATCTGGAAGAACCCATTCATTAATCTCTATAATAGCTATAATAGATTAGAAACTACATTCAACCAGACTTCTTTAGTAGAAGCTGACCAGCAGGTTATTCCTCTTATAGCAGCCTTTCACTCTGACGCTCTGAACCATGACAGAGCTCTCCTGGGGATTAAATATAATACATACCTTTATGCATTTCTACGTCTGCCTTATATTTTCATTAATAGTGTACCACAACATGATTTTCCTTTAGCGTTTATTAAAGTAGTTTTCAACTTGGTTCTGTTTTAATTAAATTCTATTCATACACAAAGTGGGCACTGATAAAATTAAGCCTGTACCATCTGGGACTCACTCTCAGGATTCTCTTGTTAGAAAACTGCCCTCAGTAAATACTTAAAAAAAACAAAAACATAGGGGTTCTACAAATGTACTATTCATTCTGGAGATAAACACACAAAAATGAAGCAGCATAAACACATAAACACGTACATGTACAGAGCAGGTCAGATAGCTGGAGAATCTCTGCTACGTTGCTGCTGATTTGTTCTTTCTTGGGTTGATTCCTTGCATGTTTGGACAATTATTTCCTGTGGTTTTGGATGCTGTGCAGCTGGAAGGATTTCTGCTCTTGGTTTTTTACCTTCAGACAGTTGCTATGATGTGTAACCGTGGCAACATGCTATTCTTTTGACTACATTTGATTAACATCTCAAAAGCTCAAATAGAAACCTGAACTACGACCCCAAATCCAAGAGGAGTTTAAAACAGATGGCAGGAAGGACCAAAGAGCAGTCTGTCAGCACAGACTCATAATGTCATAATGTGACACAGAGGCTCATTTCTGTTAGCCACCAGCCGCTAAACTGAATGAGGATCCACATTTATTTTAGCCAAAATCAAGAGTTTGCTAACTGCTGCTATGTTCTCTGATCAGAGGACTTAAAGGTTTAGTTTTTTGGCCATAAATCCCCCAGATGGGCTCCACACAAAACAAAGCATGTCTACAACCTGGCAACATTTAGGTATGTTGGAGGTTCTGTTATGCTGTGGGCAACAGACTGGGTTTGCAAATTAACCTGTGGCTAGCAAAGCCACATGAAAAACAGCAATGACTTTGTTTTTATCATGTAACATGGTTTACTGTGCTGCCTTTGATTAAATAAACTGAACTGAGCCTGTTGTAGTTCATGGCATCACTGACCAGTGATACACCAGGACAGAAGAAATAAATAGTCATATGTTTGAAAATGAGTCGTTGATTGGTTGTTTAGCAGAATAATGATCACAAACATGAGGCCAAATCAACAGATGGATAACCAGACACAAAATCAAGCTTCTTAACTGGCCATCACACCCCAGACCTAAATCCATTAGAAAAACCTGAGGGTGAGCTCAGAGTTGGAGGATAAGAGAAAATCCAGGACTCTAAACCATCTCGAGCGATTGTGCAAAGAGGATTGATTAAAGCACCCTAACTCTGCGCTCCAACTTTTAAATGTCATAAGAGAAGATGGAATGTTTTCCTGTTGGTTGGAAAAATAACAGTAAATGTATACAATATGTTTTTTTTGTTGTTTTTTTTTTGGTTTGCAATGATGCTCCTGCAAAAAGAGATGAATTTGAATTTAGTGCTGCTCATGTTTACACATCTTATTTGTAAGCTCTACTTCATCACGATGCACAGAGATTCCTAAATCTTACAGGCAGATAAAGCCTGAAAAAGGCCTGAATGGCACTTTGAGCAGCGGATTAATCGCCTGAACTAAAACATCCTGCAGACAAAGAAACTAACATGTTCAAGCAGGTGAAAGTTCTTTATAAAATTCACAATTCCACTCCTCAGTTTATTAAACAATTTGAGCACAAAATAACTTTCACTGTTAAGAGTTGACACAGGGAATATCTACAGCAATAAAATAACCAACTCTGTTAAATATTACACTCTGTGTCAATCTCAGCAGTAACGCCACCTTTAATCACAAGCCATCTGAAGGCAAAATTATAGATCTGCTCCTTCTGGCAGGTGTTTATGTGAGCTAGGTGAGCAAATCCAGTCTGAACAGGAAATATATCTGCAGTCCAGTGAAGCCAAAGGACCTGTAGCTAAGAAAAATGCAGCTTTGTGACTCTGTGACCTCCTATTTTAAGCTGAAATACATAAGCCACCTATAATTCTATTACAGCTGATAATATAAAAAGGCCATTTCATTTACCACAAAGCCTTGGCTCTGAGGTTTTCTCCTTGGCTGCAGACAACGACTATAAAGAAATCTGCAACAATAAAAATAACTGATGTTCTACATAACAGCAAATATAAAAGAAGATAAATAAAGCAAACACAAGCATGATGGAATAAATCACTGTATGTTAAAACTAACCTACAGAAAATGTCATTAAGCATGTTACTTTGTGAATCCTGCGCTCTAAATCACTAATTAACAGCAACTTCTTTGTAGTTACACAGATGCTGCTTAAAATCCAGATCAACTTTAAATTAGAAGCAACATTGTCATGTGAACCAATAATGAACTTAATTTGTGAATTTTTAATGCTGCCATGAAGCTCTATAAATAATTCCAACAGCCGGGGACAAAAAAAAAGCGGTTGAACCTTTGAGGATGAAAAGAAAAACTGGAAAACAGAAGGATGCAACATGGAAGTGGGACTAAATTTAACCGGATACCACCACCATGGGGTTCCAGTTTGCAAAGCAGAAATGACAACGTATGTGCCAGATCATTTCATCTGTTATGAGACTCCTGTGGGGAGAAGCCTCTGGAAATTACAGAAATGACTGGCTTATGTTGACAAAGCGCAACGATTAATGGCATCTCTTTCTGCTTAATTTGCCTTATTTACAGTTAAATAACCTTCTGCAGTGTAAATATAGACACACGATGGAGCACATGACTGATATTTTTTTATCTGCATAATAATCAAGCATGCAAACTAATTGTGTGTACGACACTGGATTTTAACGAGATGTATTCAAAAACAACTGACCTCAGGCTAAACTAGCAGGTACTCAAGGAAAATTAAAGAGCTCAAAGCAGAGGCTATAAAAATGAAATCAGCTTGCTTCACTGTGCAGTTGTAAATGTTGCTTTTCCGGTTGCACTGAAGCCTAATGGCACTTCAGTCGATACCGGTTCGGCCCTGGATCTGGATAATGTGGCGGCGAAATAAATGTGGCAATGAAACATCTTTATAAAATGATAAAGATATGGTCATAAAACTTGACGGCCATCATAAGTCCAAGTAAATGTTCAAAATAGGTGGGCACTATTTGAGATCTTATAAAAAATTCAGTAAGTCAAACATTAGTAACCCCTTATTTTACAGTCAACCTGCAGGGGGTTGGACATAATAAATGAGACACCTAGCTCCTGTGTTTTACGGTTCAATGAAACATTTATGCAACAAATATTACCTTTGTGCACTTTTCTGATGGTAAAACACGTGAAGTTTAAAGAGAAAATTTACAACATCTTGAAATTACTAACAGGCTTTTTTGTTCGTTTTGAAAATCATTTTTTTCTTCCTGAAGTTTCCTGCATTTTTTTCAGCGCATCTCAACAGTGTGACCAAACCTGTCACAGGTGCTAACACAGGTGTCAGTCACCTCCTGGTCAGGCAATCACAGAGTCCTGGAAGCTGGCATTGGCCTGCAGGGATTCAGAAACCTCTGACTGATCTGGAATTCAGCAGCTCTCAAAGCATCAAGCTGCTGCATGTCACTCTGTCTCCAAGCTCCACACACTGCTGCTTTATTTGTGCTGCACAAAAACAGCACTGAACAGAACTCTCAGTATTTCTTTAGATTCTCTTTCCAAAGAGAAAAACTTTCTTCTAATATTTTAAAATGATCTTGTGCTTCAAATTATCTTTAATCTTCAGTTTCCACCTATTAGAATTTCAGACTAGGCTCCAGGACGCCTTGGCAGACTTTTAGATTTGCCACGAAAAAAGCAAAGAATAAAGAAATTAGGGCCAGTTTAAGAGCCTTTAGGCAGCATATTTCAGTATTCCTTTCATCCAGTGTTGGGTTTTACACCTTTTTAAACCTATCTCAGTGTCTAATTAACACACGGCGGTGTTGAATTCATTAGGCCCGACAGCCTTTTCATTCAGCTGAGTGTTTGAAACGATCAGGAAATCTGAGTTCACTGCATGAATCAGGCAAATTAGATTTGAAATTCACACAAAGGTCCCTCATCCATTTCCCATAATCTGGTCATCTCACCAGAGGTGTTGCCGTGACAGCCAGCTTAATAAAGTTACGGCAGTTTTACTGTCTGGAGCACCTCTTGCTCTTGTCATGTTAATCACTGGGAGAAGCTAATTGCTACCAAGAAGCATCTTCACTTGATGCAGTGATGTTGCCATGTTCATGAATACAGAGCAGTGGTGCAAGGCCCTCCGGATGAGAACATCTGCCAAACACCATCACTAGAAATGTAATTACAAGCTTTGCAATGATACTGAACTTTATTTCAGAGCTCTGATGTTGGACATGTAGGCGTCTCTTTGCATTTCTGCATAATTTTTCAAATCGGTTAAGGCTCCTTATGCATGTTTCCCTCTTTTACATAAAGCAGATGTACTAATTCTGAAAATCTGTGTGCTTTCCCTCGTGTTTAGATGTAATCAAACCATCACTGATTTGCTATAATTACAAAAGTCAATTGCCGGTGCTTAAATGAGTGTAAAAGGCAAGTAAAATTTATTTGTGTGTATCTAAAAGGCTTTACAATTAAAGAAAAGGACAAAAATGTAAAGGAAATTGCATTTAAAAACAGAAATCATCTATTCAAAAGTGTTACAATGTACATTTTAAAAAATAAATAGTTGGACTAAAACATTTTGAAAATGAACTGATGAGATAATTGTTGACTTTTATATGGAAACTGCAGAAGACAGTAATGTTTTCAGTCCTGATTCAAAGGAGATGATGCGTCTAAGATTTTTAGAGTCTGTTACTGCTAATTAATTCATAGTATAGAGCCCAACACTATTAAGTGCCTTACTAGATCAATTTTATATTTAAATGCATTCTTTACAAATAAGTAGCCTGGGAAATAATCTAAATTTGCAATGATTCAAACTGAAAATAAAAGTATGAAGAACTTTCTCTGCATCCTATTTAGACAGGAAAAGTTTTATTCCAGCGTTTTCATGTCGTCTCAGTCTACCACAGAGCCTGTTGCTCTGCATTTTCCGTGGCATTTTGTCTAACTGACTCTATTTGATCGCTAATCTCCAGCATTGCATTTTAGAGCCCAAAAAAGAATGGAGCCTTGAGGAACCCCACATGTAATCATTGTTGCTCAGATTCATAACTGGAAAATGTCATAAAGTATCAGTGTATAAAATAAAATCTAAATCAATGTAGCACAGTTCCAGTCAATGCTTCTCACTGTGATCCAGCAACAAAAGGCCGAGTAATTCAAGCATTGTCAGAGACAGTGACATGCAGAAAGGACTGAATAAAACATGCACTAGAATAGTTTACCTACCTGTGTCTAAAGTCTTTATTTCTATGACAGGATGCAGTGGAAGCAGAAGAAAAAGAGAAAAGAGAATAAAGACAATGAAATATTTTAGTTGGAAATGTTTTGTTAGTATTTTATATGGCTCACTTTTGCCATTTCTTTGACTTATGGATGTCTGACTCTCCAGTAGATTTTTCATTATTTATGTTTAAACTTTACAAGATTTGTGAGATCTCAGCAAAACTCATGTAAAATGGGCAGACAAGAGCTTGGTGAAGAAAGTAAGAAAGTCAAAGTCGTCCCCTTGAAGAATCAACACAGCCAGCAGAGAAGGTCACATGCAATGACAGTCTGTTTGGCAGACGGCGCAGAGGTGGAGTTATTACCCACAGAGAGGGAAACATGTCCTCCTGTGTTCATGGAGCACCATCCGGTATTACCACTGCTATTCTCAATTTGACCGCTCATATTGAAATATTGATTCAGCCATTTGCTACATTGACCACTGAAGCCAGAATATAAACACGGGCTTAAAGCGAACACTGGCTGAAGGAGGTTCAGGATGTTTCCATTTGTGCAAGGCGGCATGACTGAAACCAAGTGCATGTTTGCTCTAAAACGATCGATTTCTGACACAACATTCTCTGTAAAACTGTTGGACTTTTTCTACAGTGTGACGCAACGAGATTTGGCTCTTTTTTTATTTAATTTAACAAAGCTAACATGAGTTCTTAGCCTCTTGTTCTTGTAAAAGAGCTGCTTGGAGATGTAAACCATTATTCGTCTGGTAAAGTGCTGCTGAGCCTGCAGGTTGGTTTATAGCGGCGCCCTGCTTTTCATCCAACCGCTACATCATTTACAACATCCGTTATGTAGAGGCGGCTGCCTGTGCAGGTGCATTAGCAGGTTTCCAGGGTGGATTAGCATGTTCGCCTTCCAATTCAGATCTGCTCTAAACATTCACCCTTTTAATCCTGATATTAACTCTCAATCAGTGAACAGACAGCCAACAGTGCAGTGACCTACCATCATTTTAAGGTGATTTTCATGTTATTTTTGTCATGTATGCGTCTCGCGGAGGGTGAAAGCCCAATGTACATTTAATCAACATCTGCCACTTTAAAATAAGCCAACTGGCCGAATCAGAGTCATTGCGGAGAGAAGCCAACTTGGCATGAGGACGTAAATCATCCCAATTACACGCTGAAGACAGGATGTCTTTCCTAATTATGGAGATGGATGGGGAAAAGATTTCAAATTTCTATGAGGAGTGGAAAGATGTGTGTGAATTAAAAGTCTGTCCACCGTGCCATTTTAGTTTCCCTCACCATGCTGAACTCTACAGCAATGGCAAGAGAGATCCTTTATTACCTCATAATTTAAGGGTCAGTGAAAGTGCACTGTGTAAATTTTCCCCCTTTTCATTGTCTATCATGTTCATAAAACATTCATAAATATACTTTCAGTATTCTTTCTGATTGTTGTCAGACGTATGTGACAACAATGAACATGTCTGAGGCAGATTGGTTGGGTTTGTTTGTTTCAGTAAATGAAATCATACATTTCTTCTATGTCTGATGTAAAAGTCGGTTTAGTGATTTGAAAAATTTATGGGTGACAGAAATGCATTTTTAACTTTCTGTTTTGTTACAACTCAATATTCACACATTTGATTAAATGTTTAGCTGTAGATAGTTTGTTTGTTTATATGTATGCATCTATAACCTTTGAGTCTATAACTTTACAAATGCGGTGCCATTTTTCTCCTACCTGAGCTCCATGATGCTTGTCACGTTCCCAGATGGGTAGATGCGGCGGATGAAGTTGAAATCGCCGACGTAAAGGCTTCCATCGATGCCCCAGGCCAGAGCAACTGGCGCCAGCAGCTTGTTGCCCTGAGCTTGCCCGTTGCAGCTGGGACAGGAGATGCTCCTGCGCCGTCCGTTCCCCATCACCGTGGAAATCACTGGGGGCTGGAGAGAGATGAACTGGTTCTCGCCGCTGCCCTTATAAAGGATTCCTGGGAAACAGCACAGCAGTTATTCACAGGTGTGAAAGCATGGCTGCTGGTTGTTATTGGCACAACATCACTGGACTCATTATTCAGTTATCTAACCAGAGGATATGATGACAGGTAGAAAAGACGGACTAAATGGACTGAATGGCAGTACATTTGTTTATTACGAGAAAAGGCTAAACAAACGGTATGGATTAAGATTTCCGTTCTAGTAATGAAACTGTATTCATGGTGCATTTGGTACAAAAATATAAGGATGAATTTGCATGACCACACAAATCCAAATACCTACTGACAGCTGAAGACGATTATTTTATGTGTTTTTGGTCCCCAGCATTCTGCTCATGGATAGAGTCTCTTTTAATGTTCCTATAACATTTCACTTAGGTTTTAGTGACAGACCAGGACAGAGACAAATAAGACACATCTGTCTGTCCATCCGTCCGTTCCTGTTAGGAATTAGACCTGGTGCCAGGAAGCTCATTTGCATGGACAGATATTTACTGTATGTCAAACTTCTTTTAAAAAACACATTAAAATATAATCTGTTTTCCCATGTACACAGGCAAACACAAATCTCTATTTTGGTCTGAATTTTTATAAATAATCATTTTTAGTGATATTAAATGGAGCTTTTGTGTGGATAAATGGCCAAAACGCATGAGAATGCTTTTTTTTTCTAGATAATCGGCTATGTGTCGACTAGGAATCGACACATAGCCGATTCCTCATTTCCCTCATTTTGACCAATTGTGTCATGATCTCTTTCAGACACTACCCAGAGTTCATAGCTGAATCTCTGTTCATCACAACAGAACGCTGCACTGCAAACACAGCACCAATCTGCCCATCAATCTCCTGCTCCATTTTTCACTCACTCATAAACAAGACAGAGTTTCTTAATCTCTTGAATATAACAATACACAATTCTCTACAAATGTACCATTAAAATATGAAATACACCTTCAGCATGTATTACCATTTTACCCCTAAATAATATCAAGGAAATTAATGCTGTGTTTTCGTCCTTGGTGTTCCTTAGAGACAAATCATTGAAATGGAAAGAAAAAAAATACAGCAGTTCTGTCTGTTGTAAAGATTATTATCTGAGAATACTTTTTAAACCTTAAGGTTCATTGGGATGTTTATAGTAGTTACCAGCTGGATGTCTGTAGAAAGAAAATATGACATTTACATCATTCAGCTTCAAACTGGAGGGGGGTGGGGGGTCTTAATTCTCCCTCAGTATTTAGCTTGACTGTCACTTGAGAACAGATTTTTTCTATTGCAGGTGAGACACTGACTACTCACAACTAATCCACATAACCTCTTGCTCAGACAATAATGTGATTTAAACAGCTCAGGGACCGGAGGCTGACCATCAGCATGGCAGAGCCGCCGCCCCGCCCCAGCGGATGTCTGAAAACCCTCCATGAAGCTGAATCATATTTTATAAGAAATGATGTTCTTCTAACTTGACAGGGAGAGCGCTTCCCCCAAGTCAGAGAGGCAGTAAACATAAACACGGAGCTGTGGACACCGTCTTAATGACGGCCCATACGTTACGCCGAGGACTCACTAAATGTGGTGAGTCATAACAGATTAATATTTTAACAAGGAGCTGATATAACAGGCTTTCTTCAGAGCGCGGTGGGGTGGAGGGGTATGGTGGAACATTCTTCAAAGTGGGAAAAAAACACATCAAAGGGAAGAAGTGCATGCTTGGAGCACTTAATTATTCACATCCAGCAACTTGTGTGATTTCACTCTGCCTCTGTCCTAATTAGTGGATCTATGACACCACTGAACGGCCACATAATGCTGTACTCCCACGGAGCCACACCGCGAGCCACTGCAACCTTCAATATATGTGAAATTAAGTGAGCAGCTTGTCCCTCCTCTGATTAGTTCCTCTCATTGATTTAGCTGATTGAAGGGCAAATTCAAATGACGCAGACCAGCGAGACTCCTGACGATCTGACCAATTCGTCTTCTGTACCCAACAGCATTATACATGAGCCTCTAACCAAGACAAATAGGTCCAGGACGAGGCTCTCCGCGCAGCGCCTGGAAACCTGTGACCTTGGGACTTTAATTGAACTGTGATCCATTTGTTGGCACATTGAATAGAACACACACAGCGCGATGAAAACACTCGGTGAGCTGAAGGGTTGAGGCTGAGCCCGGGAAAAAATGAACACATCAGAAGTGACAAATAAGCTGTATAATTTGATCTGAATTTTAATGTCTGTTAGCGTAATGACTTCTTAACATTCACGTGGAAGACAGCAATGTTGCTAATATGCTGGATGCAGCTGGGTGTGCAGGACATGGATGAGTGTCAACGTTGCAGCCGTCTCACAGTTTGGCAGACGTTCAGCTTAAAAGAATTAAAAAAAGAAGGATGCTGAAGTCATCCTGGCAAGTCACTCCCGTTCTTTCCATTTACACTTCCATCACAGTTTACTGTACACACAAGTCTTCCCATAGGCTATTAGATAGTGTAATGGAATAGATTAAATACTGCTATCAATCACCAGCAACCCCCCACCATTACACCCACACTTACTATTGACACTGTACTCTTTTACTTTGATTTTTCTCTCACACACAATGTCTTCTGCCAGCTTAGTGTGAGAGAGCAGATTAAGGTTCAGCTTCCCTCCCTCAAGGACACTTGGCCATGACACATTACTGCTGATGATTGTTGTGAGGATCAAGCTTGCGATGTCTCAGCTGGAGAGCTCCACTGATGAGAATTTGGCTTGTGACTATCCAAAGCTCCAGGCTGTAGGAGGTGGTGTTAGTGGGGGGCGGGGGGGACTCCTACAGTGTCGCCACTAAAAAGGGGTTTTGGATTCCACAAACATGCATCCAGAACTATTTTGCACTTCTAAGTCTGGATGAGAACTCAGAGAACTGTGATATGATTTCCCAAAAGTGAGATTCAGTAAAACAATTTATTCACAAAGTCCTGCGTTGCTGCACAGGCTGCAGCGAAGTCCTCCGACAGATTCTGCAGGGGAGAAGTCAAAGAACAAGCATGGCAGCTGAATGGATCAGCCGCTCGGGACGTGTCTGCTCATCGATTAGAAACATGAACGGGTGGAGGCGGCTTCAAAATCTGGGGAGAAGCTACTTGCTCAGAGACGATTGATGGCTTCTCTACTCGAGGTGAATAAACAGAACCAGAGAGTCTCACTGTATGGAAACCACAGAAATAACCCAGACTTACAATACGATGCTCTTCAGAAAACCATTTCAAACACAGGATGTCACAGGTGAAGATTAAAACAGAGAGCAACAGCTGTCCCTACGGCTGATCTAATTATAAGGTATATTAATTATTGCAGTAGATAATATCTGAGTTTCTAAATAACTACATGAAGAATAGAAAGAAAGACAAAAGAAGAAAATGAGTTTCGATACAAGGACTGAAGAAAAATTGAAAAGAAAAAAAGGACACAAATAAATAAATAAAGACAAAAGAGGAAAGAACAAAGAAAATAAAGAGATACAACACAAAGAGGGTAAGGAAAAAGGACACAAGGAAAAAAGAAAAGCAGGAAAGATGAAAGGAAATAAGGAAAGAAAGGGAACCAAAAAGGGAAAGATGCGAAGAAGCCAAGCAGTAAGGAAGGTCAAATCAGACATTATAATTTTCAACTGGTAATATTTGCAAACAGTCAAATTTGTCTTTCACTTAAGTTAAAGAAAGGTCTGGCCGTCTTCTTTCAGCCAGCTGACCGGCAGTGGCGCTTCCTCTGGCATCTCATTAAAAGAGCTTTAAATTGCAGGAACAGCCTAACGGATCATTTTGGCCATTATTTTTAGGTTGCTTGTTATCGGTGGTGGCCGTATGTCTAACTCAGGAGCAGCTAAACCTGCAGCTACTCAGAGACTCAAACAATGACAGTCAAACAGTCCAAATATAACTGTCTATAAAACTGATGGTGAAAGAGACACTGAGGAGGCCTGAAGGCCATGAAAATAGAAAACTAGAAGAGGAGTCATTACATGAATTATTGAGCAAGGGCCAGGATGTCATCTGCACAAATTCTGCCTGCTGCCTGCATATAGAAATCATAATTCCTGAGTGCGCTGCCCAACAACAATCCATTCCTACCTGGGAGACATTACACCAGGTAATAATTTGTTTGATAAAAGGCTAATTTGAATCATGTGGGGGGAAATAAAAAAACGTCTTTCATGTTGACATCACAGCTTCTGAGATGATTAATGGCGCCAGCGCAAGGCCGAGCCTCCATATGTGATAAAAAACTGGAGCGCCCTGAGCAATGTCACCTTGGTGACACGCAGCGAGCACAGAGAGTGGTAGGGGACGAAAGGGAGTGTGTCTTAATTGCACCCTGTCCTTCTTTGTTCCTCTTTGCTGTCTTTCTTCAACGTGCCACCCGGAGCCCCGCTGATCCTGTGTGAGGCTAACGGCAAGCAGCAGACCTCTGATTCCTTAAAATGCAGCATGTGTGTGAGCCATACAGTGCTTACTCTCACAAATACAGCCTCTCTGAACCCTGGCTGTGTCCAATAAGTATCGGCTATGTTACCCAAGATAGAGACAAGCTGCAGATTGAGGGGAAGGCATATCCACTTGTAACGAAGAAACTAGGGGCAGGAGGACACGACTACAGTGCAGACACCAGCAATTTGCCTTATCTGGTTTGACAGGCTCTGGAGTCGAGGCGGGGGGAGAGGAGCTTCTGTTCAGGCCTTACGCCACAAACGATGAGAGGAAAAACTCCTCAGATGTTCCAAGTGGAGCAAATATGAAGCAGGAATCACAACAAAGCGAGATAGCAAATGTTTGGAGATAAACTGCAGTGCAGCGGCAGGACCACTGCTTGCTCACATGTCTGGTAAGGACATTAGTCAAGCCGTGGAGCATTAAAGAATCAATACTCGAGCAGCAACGAAGGCAAACAGTGATATTTGGATTCATCTTCTTGTCGACTGAGAATATCGAGCTGAATTTCCCTCCCAAAACCAGTAAATTTCTAAAAGCCTGAGTCCTGACTGAATCCTTCAATGTGGAATGAAAAACTGCAAGAAAACTAATTTGGGTGAATTAAAAACCAAAACAACAACAAAAAAAAGAAAAACACAACACTAAAACCTTTCCACACACACGCGCACACACACACACACACACACACGCACACACACACACACACGCACACACACACACACACGCACACACACACACACTGAAGTTCCATTTATTTTTGGACTGTGAGGAGCAGAACATGCAAACTCAAACTGCAACGTTTTTGCTGCAAGGCAACAGTGGCACCAACTACGCCAACATGTTGCCCCCGAGCATAAATTAAAACCTTTAATTATTCACATTCTGGGATATTTAATTTTAATTTACAAAATAAATTTATTATGGACAGGAAATGAGACAAGCATCAACTGAAACATAAAAGAGCAATGGAAAATATATATTATTAAAACATATACATATGTATATTTTTTTTACTAAAATATCAAAAAATATTAATACTGTATTAGAAATGTATTTATTTGCAAAATAGCAATAAAAACCTTCCTGCTGCTGAAAAGCAGTCTACAGGTTTCCACTCACATTTGGAGAACATATCTTTCTGAGTTTGGATCACCATCATCCTAATCTTTAACTCGTTTCACAGATTTTCAGTTCATCCAGTTTATACTGGGTGAAAAGAAAATTAACACACATGTGTAAACAATAAAAGATTAATTTAAATCTAAATCTACCAGGAAGTCCAGCTGCAGTTTGACAAGTTTTGTAGAAGAGATTTCATGTATGCTCCATTTATTTATGCTTTCTGCTGTGTGTGGTTTTAATTTCCATTTTATATTTAGTGTTTTTGGTTGTTTTGTTTATTTATTTTGGATATTTGAAATATCTGCAGCTCCAGTGTTAAGGGTTCTTTACAAAATTAAAGTTTATTGATCTTTGAGATGGTGGACTGGCATTGTTAAGCCATTATCATATTACTTGCAAATGATCTCAGACAATAACTTAATCATTTATCACATTAATATCTGGGACAATTTATCATGGTGGGCTTATTTAGACATATTTAGATGTTACTGACCTAGATCTATTTTACAATGAATAATTTTCAGTTTTTCTGTAGAAAAAGTAGCATACTGTGCACAAATGGATTTATTTTTTTATTTATTTATCCAGGTGACTCAAAGAGAACCAATTCTAATTGATTTCAGATTTGTGTCTGTAAAAACCATAAATAATCATTTAGCCCTTTTCCACCTGCTTCGCAATTTATGTTGGTGAATCAATTAAAATCTCAATACATTGAGGGAACTTCTGCAAGGCACTGCACAAACTGTCACAAACACAGCTGAGATTATTTCAGACTGCTGTCTAGCAGTGAAGATAGGATGGTGAACTTTTCATAAACTGTCTTGCCAAAGTTGTGGATAAAAAAACATCCGGTCCTACCAAGCGTGCTGTGTTGGGTTGAGCTGACAGGACTGAAACTATTCTGCACCGATATTAAGCGCCTGTCAAACAGAGGTAGTAATTTAGACAGAAAGCCACGAGTCTGCTGAACTATTTTTGTGCATTTTAAATTTAGACAGACTTTGCAGTGATTTTTTTTCATAACGGGACAAGTGAAAAATATGAGGATATGGAGCCTTGGGGAGACTGCAACATTTAGTGCACAGGAAACGCTCCGTGCCATCTGGTCTGTGCTTTATTTCTGTAATCGCTGCTCCCGTGTACAACAACAAGCCCTCAGCATGACGGTTCTTAAAGCAGGGCGACGTTTGGTTTTCTGACATCTTCCGACGCAGTACGGCTCAATCTAATAAAGGATGCAGCAAAGTATTTGCATATCACATGCTGCAGCTATCTGTTGATCATGAATGCAACTCACAACAACTCCAACTGAGACGCTGCCGCCGTGAAGGCTTTGGAGATGGTGCGCTCTACTTTGAGACGGCTCGGATGAAATGAGGATGCACCGCCAGAACACGAGCTACAAGCATATTCTTGTTTTCTTTCACTCACTTCACAAACTTTGGGTTCTGAATGGCTTGACAGATCGGGTTTGGAGATGAGCTTGGAATTCTGTTCTTTTGTTGCTTGACAAGGTGCAGGACAAAGTAGAAGAAACAGTCTCTGTTTTCTACATCCTATCTGATAAAAAGACATTTTTCTTTATTCTCTGCAACATTATGCATGCAGTACAGATGTTTAGCATTAAAGGACGAACAGGAGTCTATCCGTTAATGCTCTTGAGAAGGTTTAAAAATAAAACTACACTGAGGGAATATGTAACATAAACATGCCTCCTTATATCCAGAGCTCCTCTACGTGTTGAAATATCAAGTCACAAAAATTATTTTAGCATTTTCTACCTAAACTTTGTCGAATCTTGCCTAAATGAAATAAGTAAGAGGCAGATTTATAGTTGTGTGTCTGGAGGCTGCAGAGGATTTGTAAGGAGCCTCTAGAGCCAGTGAGCACATCCTCTTAAAACCGACTCTACATCACAGCTGAGGGAAACTCCTCAGGGTCTTTAAGAACTAAGACTGCTTGTTTATTTTAAACTTTAATCATCAGCAAACCTTTTTTAAGTACTCAAAACATTTATCTGCAGCATCCATGGTGTGCAGTGCAGGTTATGGCCTGTAGGAACCTTTAGCAGCCGCTAGGAGCCGAGCAGAACAAAGAACACCTCGTTCTTTAAACAGCTTCAGCTATGAGAAACGTTCACCGTGTCCCTACAGCTTCTGGAGGCTAAAAGCTTTAATGAAGCATGATTTATCCATCTTTGTTCTTTGAAGAAAATTCCTTCGAATATGCAGCTCTGCAAAGAGCAGTAAATCAGAAAAGTGCAATATTCCTACGCTGAATTACACTTAAAGTGTGTGAGCTCGAACAGTGAGAACACAACCCCACGGAGCGGAGAACCTCATGTTTCACTTTTCCAGCTACCTGATCGAAGGCGGTTTTTTTCCTCAATCTCCAAAGAAAGAACTAATCTAAGGAGTTAATACAAACAGGTGAAATGTAAGGGTTTATTAACAGACTGTTAAGTTTAACTCAACTAAATACTGGCTCAAATGAAGAAATATCTTAACGCTGCTTTAGGGAACCTACATCCTAACTCTTTGTAAATGTATTATTTTTTTCAACAGAACAGATGTTTTATGAGTTTGAAACTGAGCCATCTGTTATGTTACCTTTTGAGTCAATTCCAGGTTTGGTACCAAGCTTGACAGCCAATGATGAATTTAATTTTTGTTTAAATACTTTAATCATAGCTTAGTGTAAAATGATACACTAAGGTGACATACACAGTTTTAAAAGACAAATATAGGGGAATGTTGTCATGGTAGAGTTTAATTTCTAAACGTGGTAGTGTCTTTACAACAATAAAAAGTCAGAGTAATATGAGTTGAAAAGCTCTGAATTTTTGTACTATTGGTCCAGATTGGTCTCATCAGACGGATCTGATAGAAAAACACAGGCTCCTTGTCAAAAGATCAGGATTTTAAGGTTGAAAGATTACACTTTTTGGACTTTTTTACACGGTATTTAGTCTCAGCTTAAACTGATCCACATTTCGACTTCAAAAAATATTTACATCTGAATTAAGTATCTGCCTAATTTAGCTTAACTTTAGTGGAAGCATTTTGTTGAGACGCATTTTAATCTGTAAAGCCGACAATCCATCCAATTTAATACAGCTAACTTCAGTTACCCTGAGCTATCTCTGTGGTTATGTTCCAGTGAGTCTGTGGTTAACGTCCTCCTTTTTGGAAAAGTCACTGAATGAGTAGTACTCCTAATTCAACTACTGCTCTCATTAACTCTGTGTACTCAGTTTTTCTTTCCCGTAGAAAATACTCTTGGACTAGAGCTCCAGTCTTTTCTGTGTACCTTCTCTATCCCGTCTAATCCCCAGCTGACGGAGGCAGATCGACGTTCATACTTGACCTGGTTCTGTTGGAGGTTTCCTCTAATAAAGACAAGTCATTCTTTTCCACTTTTAACACATACTAGCTCAGTATGAGGGGTTGCTGCAAAGTCAGTGACTCAATAAATCGGAGCTCCTTTTCCCCATCATATGTGCATAAAGTCAAACTCAATGTTATTCTCACCCTTTCAGATTAAGATTTCAATTTAGTTTCATTCAACCAAGAAGTTTGTTTCTGATAGGAAAACATGAAGCCATCTCACAAAAGATAAAACAATTTAAAAGGAAGATTTGCTTTATTTACAACTCAGAGTTAGAGAGGCCTGAATGAAGAAAGAAGTTTAAAATGTATTTTTTTGAAAATAACAAGCAATTACAATAAATTATGAGTTGGGAAATAACATCTGACAGAAAACTATGTTTTAGCACCAAGGGACACTCCAGCTTTATGATCTGAAAGAAAAAACCTAACTTAGAGGAGAACTTTGTTTGATATCTTTACGGAAATCGTTAATATTTTCACAGAAGCCCTGAATTTCAGATACTGTTCATCTGCAGGAGTTTATTTTTCAAGTCTGACACTTTTTTTTTCTACTGGGATTATCCACTTTCATATTTTTTTAAGTACACAGCATGCTTTCATGGTCATGGACAAGGATGAACAGAAAATGCATTAAAAAGGGTCAAAGACCAGGGAAAAGTTTCAGAAAGCATCATGAACTATAGATCCAGACCACTTCAAAACTTCTTGGAAACAGCGCACACACACACACGCATGCACACACAAGCACACACACCTATGTACACACGCACGTACACGCATGCACACCTACGCACACACACACACACACACACACACACACACACACACACACACACACGCACGCACACACACACACGCACGCACACACACACACACACACACACACACACACATGCACACACAAGCACACACACCTATGTACACACGCACGTACACGCACACACACGCATGCACACCTACGCACACACACACACACACACACACACACACACACACACACACACACACACACATGCACACGCAAAAAACAGAATTAAGCAAAATCCTCAATAAATGTAACTGTAGGCATAATGCATTTATTGTTCAAGTTCACCAACATATTGAAATCAACATGAAGCAGACACATGAAGAATATTTTTATATTTGATTCATTCCTGTCATTTTTTGTTTTTATTCCTATTCATAAATCATTTTAATAGAAAATCTACCATGGAGCAGAGAAAACTAAGCCAACATTGCTGTTTAACAATCATAAGCACTAAAACAAAACCCTCATGAATCACAGGCAGCCCAGTCAATGAAAGAAAAACTAGAAATGTTCCAATCTGACTATAGAGCCAGGCTGAATATTTTTCAGATGAAAAGGAAACCAAATTGCGGCGGACAACTGGAACAACAATTGTGCACCGTAGAGGTTTTAATGTCAAAACGGCGGTCTGGCAAACTGACAACAGACAGCAGCCTGAGGCCCAGAGGCAGACTCCTTAGAAGTGCCTCCGTATTACCGCCTTCCCTGCAGCCGCGCTCTCAAACCCTTAAACAGTGTGCTGACTGAATTTCTCGAGTGTGACCTCCATGATGCTGTCACCCAGCGGTGACGCTGCTGTTTTCATACTTGATTGTTTCATTTCGTCTGTTAGGCTCTGGCGTGTCTCTGGCAGCAGCTCGACGGAGACCGGCTACTTTGTCACGTCCGTCATCGGTCACACAGGATCCGACTAATCACCATGCCAGGAATTAACTTTGTTTGTTGAAATGATGTGAGAATCAAACCTGATGCCTGTTCGTCAGAAGCGTGAGCAGAAAAAGCCGTTTTCTTCCTAAAATAGCTGAGTGGTGTTGAATCGTGGCGAGCCCTGCGCCCCGCTGACTTACACACTGATTTATTCAGTCATTACTGTGAGTGATCGGCCCTTCAAAACTCTCCTCTATTATCTCCAGATGGGATGACGAACCATATTTCATTCTGATTTGAGCCTTTACTGCGGTGATTCGGGGTAAAGACCACCTGCCTGTAACCCACAGAGGTACCTATCTCTGCCCCATAGCCACACACACACGCACACACACACTGCAGGTAATGAACGTTTCTTACCATTTTGGATGTCCAGGATATGATGTTTGTCTAACATCCAACCTCCCATGTTGGAGGCATCCAGTTCATAGCCCTGTATCACCGCCGTCCTCTTCTCCCACAGCACCACATCAAGGCAGGACTCATATTCATATCCCACTGACACTGAAAATAATGGCAGGAGACGCCGACGGTGAGCTGGGCTGCAACCTTTTTACTTGACACTTATAGCAGCAATGAGGCTTGTAGCTCGGCAGACACTGAGCGCATGTTGTGGTTGTTTTATGTGTCCTCTGGCTCTTTGGCTGTGCACTTCTCCCCAGCTGGGTTGATTTTAGAAGACCTGTGGGGTTTCCGTATCTCACCTGCTCCGTTTGAATTTTATGTGCTCTCCTCTTTTTTATCTTGTGTAAATGCAAATGAAGCAGAACGCAAACCTGTGTGTGAAGGCGGGGGTGAGTCTCTTTAACAATAAAGGCTCAAGCGGAGCCCGTTAGAGTAAACATCATAATCACTGCGATGTGGTTAAAAACACGAGTGGTGCATGAAAATGTCGGATCCTTATCAAAATTCTTGATTTTTTGAGAGGGTTTTCTGTTTTTTAGGAAACTTTGAGAATCAGGGTTGAGCAGTGATATGGTATTAAGATACACCAGATTATTTTAAAAAGGCAGCTGTTTTACTTAAAATCTTTAAAAATTGCTAACATTTACTTTTATTTGGTGAAAAGACAGACGTTTATGTTCTGCAGTCATCTGTTGTTTGGTGAGACCGCCGGTTCTCTACTGGTACCCGGGTTATTTTAGTGGTTCCTGATTATTTGCAATATAGCAGATGACAGAAAACAAGTAAACAAGTCACTGAGGCTCCGTCTTTGTTATTTTTCTCTCTAAGGTTGAAAGTTGAATTTGGGATAAAAAAAAAAAAGCATTTTAAACATGTTTTATTTCAAGACTAGAATCATTTTAATGTTCTATCAAATACTTTAGATATGAGCTACTGAAAAAAAATCACATTTTTAAAGTAATTCAAAATCATATTTGTCAGCAAAATCTGTGAATACCGAAGTGTGATGAGGCAGGAAGGAGTCCACTGTGCAGCACTCCAGGTGTGAAAATGTTTATCGAAAAATACTTATTTAAAAGCTCACAACTGGTTTAAGAGTCTGTCCACCAGCTGTGTTGGACAGACTCCATCAATGCAGAGATCTGGGATTTTGATGTCAGTCCGTCTTTCCCAAATGAAAACTTTAGGTAAATTTCTGTTTTTCACATTGAAGTTCATACTTGTAAACTTTAAGTTCTTAGTCTGGGTGAAGAATTGGTTTTTATTAGAAAAACTTGGTATTTATTGAAGTGGTAAAATAAAGTAAGGATTGAATTATGTTGCTTGATGCAATTTGAGTTCTTTGTTTCGTCTTAAACCTACGTCACATTAAAAATCTTTTAGAAAGCCATTTAGAAACAAAACCTATATTCAGATGTTATACAACATAACCATAAACAGCCAGTCCTGCAGATGGTGATGATTTAAAAAAAGACTTAATGTTACTGGAAAAGGGATTTTGTCCATCCGCAGTGAGTGTTTTCCATATTCACTTCTCTAACACAACCAATGTGTATAACATAGAACCCAGGATTACAATATTCACATATTAATGTGATGGTTGATTCGTATTTAACCATATTTAAAATAGTAATTTGGTTAAAAAAACAGTTCCACATTATCTGTTTTCTACTTGCTCCATGCAGATTTTTAAGGCCACTGCCTCATAGGCAATATTTTCATTCTTGCACAGCTGCTGAAATATCATACATGGAAAATAAACAAGTCAGCAGAAAAAGCGTCGGCCTTCAAAAAAAAACGCCGCACGGAGGGATTTGAGGATTTCACACCAACTGCTACATCTTTATTGCTCATGGTAACCAAAGCAGTCCCTGGCCAAATAATCTTCAATTGAAAAACAAGTAAAATCAATCTCTAAAAGTTCAAGCGAGGTTCAGCGCCTGAGGGCGTCTGACAGCGAACTTCTGCTTGCACAACATCTTTAGTGGGCAGCTTCACAGCAGGAACTCACCCACAGCCTCTGCCAGGCCGAAGACCTTCTGATTGTAGGCGTCTGTTTTATCCCAGATGAAGGTGTAGGAGAGGTCGGGGAAGGCTGGGAAAGACTTCTGGAGCTGACGGCCCATGACGGCCACCATCAGGTGGACTTTCATCAGGCCAAAAGGGAGGCGGTCCTGGGTCAGAAGCACCTTGAGGATGGGCTTGTAGCCAGCTGCCCTGGAGCTCAGGTAGACCAGGTTGAGGTCACTGCCTGGTATGGCCACTTGCTCATGAAGCACCTATGATTTTAATTAGCAGTGAGACTGGTGCCAAAAGCACAGTGTGAAGAGCAGACATTCAAAAAAAACTCACACACAGCTAACAGGAGCAATGGGAGTCTGTATTTAACTTAGAGAATGGCCCTAATTACAGTTTATAAAGTTACTGTGCAATCTGCAAACTCTGTGCAGATTACAGTGGTATGCTAGAAAAATGGCTTCACTCCAAAGGCAGCAGATGAGTTCTTTAGTATCAGTAAGCAGAATAAAAATCAAATACTGTATGACTAATAAGAGAAACTGTCTTTTTAGGGTGTCTCAGTTTGCACCTGAAGCAGCTATTATGCAAAAAAAAAAAAAAAAACACACACACAGCAGTTTGCTTTTCTCAGCTGAAGCCTGGCACAGATAGATGCAGTCCCGACAGAGAAAGCAAAGGCTGCAGTCACATTTCGCAGCGAGGGATTTCTCTGAACCGGCCACAGACTAAACATATTAATCTGTGCTGCTGGGAGACAATTTATTGCTTTGTATTTGGGGAGATACTCTTCCATAAAGACCCAAAAGGCAGGCTGAAAGGCAGATCAGACCCTGTGTGAAATGAGCAAGACAAGCCGCTGTGAAATGAAGATAACGTAATCAAAACTGCAGCCTGGAATGCTTGGATCATTCCTGAGTGAAAATACAGCAGTCATTCAAAAGCAATCAGATATGAGGGGAATTTGAAATTGGCTATAAAAACAATGAGAGGTGATGCTTCTGAGTCACCTCGGCGCCGTTCGCTCACCTGGGTCTCAGGGATGATGGGGTTGTCCTCTGGGGACGTTTTGTAGAGGGTGGAAAGCGGCGAAGCCAGTATGTACGGGTTGGGCCTGACCAGGCCGGTCAGGTAGCAGCTGGGGATGTCGTTCTCTTCCCGCTTCATCACCACCGTGTCCATCACATGGAAGACGTTCCAGGGGAGCCACACGGTGCGCTGCAGCGTGGGGAACGGCGCTCGCTCATAACTCAGGGTCAGGCTGGCGCCGCCGTTCGCCAAGAGGTCAAACCTTCACAGGACAGAAATATGTGGAAGACACTAAATACTACTGAACTGTATCTATTGTAAACTAGCTCACAGTTTCAATGCACCATCTAAATGATTTAAAATCATTTACCATACAGATTATCACCTATTTGCAGTGCACAGACTTTTCTGTGGAAGATAAGCTGGAATTCTGTATCTTGGTGCGATGCTACCTGACATGCTAAAGGCTGCAAAGCAACCATTCATTTTCCTTGCCCCTGATTGGCTGCATCTCCGAGAGCAGAGATACAGAAGACTGTTGATGTTAGATTCTGCTGTAGTGATAAGATGGTTTCCACTCTGCATATTAATGCATATTAAAGTATATTTGTTGTTTGAATTATTAAAATACTTAAGATCGCCATTAAAATCACTGGCTATTTTAACAGCTCAAACCCCAAATATACCATAAAATTCAATAATACAAAGACTGGAGCCCAACTTAGCCCTTCTGTAGAAACTAAGATCTACACTCTTCCTTACAGCCAATCAGTGCCAGGGAAAATAAATGGCACTTCTCTTATTAGCATTGTTTGCTAATAAGAGACATTTTATTTTCATAAATCCTTACTAGAGGTTTGTCCACATGTCTATGAAACTGCTTATATTATAAATCAGTATTTTTCTAAGAGGCTGTATAATAAAGTTAGCTAATTTAAAGATTTTTTAGAATAATATTTTTTCTTCTAAAGTGAGGGATTTGTGAAATAAATAAAGTGAAACCTAAACTCAGAATTTGGGTGAAAAAATCTTCTTGGTTTGATTTCTGATGAGAGCTGTGGACAGAGAATCTTTTTTCCCAGACCACCAAAGCAGAGAAACTTTTTTCAAACAAGTCCCAACCATTCAGCCTCCATTTAACATTCTCATTCACTGAATCTAATTTATTACTTCTGTCCAACCAGGCATGGCGGTGGCAGGAACGTTATGGCTGAATTTGGTTTGGAGGGAGGGCGTTGGGGGGGCGGAGTCTGGGGAGTTTCCTCTGGTGAACTGGTGTTAATTAGCACGACGTTACTGAGGGAAAGTTACTGGTTTGGAAATGAAGGGCGAGTCTTTGAAGTGCTGCTCTATATAGTCGCTGAGCTTCACACCCAGGGGGTGCAGCATCTGTGTGGTGACATCGCATGCATTCTCATGCACAAAGACACACTTGCAGGTTTCAGTGCATATGCACTTCTCTCATGCACGCCACCCATACCCAGAGTGACACACACACACACACATACATACGTGCCAACAGCCAAGCTGTGCAGCTGACCTAAAACAGCTTCCTTCTCAAGCTCTCTCCTCTTTTGGGCAGTGGGGAGCTCACAGCTGCAAGAGGCCATGCTTTGATGCTGCCCCTCCACCCCTCCCTTCTTAACACACTGAGCGGATCTGTTGGCTAACCAAGTGTGATTATCCCCTACCATTTATCACGCTTCTTGTCAGAGAGTTACAGGGCGGAATATCTGAAGAAATCAGCTAATCCTCAGCCATACGGGGACCCAGGGACCGCGATTCATAACAGCAGCTGTACAACTCCCTGCCACTCAAAAAGCCTTTTTGTTCCACACTGGCAACACATAAACATGGCCTTTATGCGTTGAATTGGAACCAAAAGTCTGGTTCATAATTTTGACAAACGGTCGTGGGTGTCAGCGCTCCTCCCTCAGCCTTCCTGTGAGATATGCAACATACGCTTTCCTTGTATGTGTTTGCACTCCCATTATTAAGGACCTATCTGTGGTAATAGCAGGAGAAGGTCAGACAGTAATCCCATGTTTTACTACTCCGCGGGCAGATTGATTCTACCCTCGCTGATTCAATGCATTTTAAACAGCTCGCTTCAGAATGGCCTCCACCATGGTGGCATTTGCATGAGGAATTGTTCTAAGGCACAATGTGATGCTGTTGTTTTGGGAAGCTTTTTGCTCAACCACCAGGACACCTGTCCCACTGTTGGACGCCTTTTACTACGACGTGCAGCTCAACGAAAACCTCAGGAAAAGCATGACCTCTCCATTTCCTTACAAGCAGCACCTTTTGATGTTTGTGAAAACAGGGAATTGCTTACATGCCGTCCTGCCGTGTGATGGTGTAACCATAATGTGAGTAGTGCAGGAAAGACACGTTGACTCCAATCAGCGGCGTCCCGTCTCCCGTTAGGACCTGACCCCGGACGACTGATACCAAGCTGTGAAAGGAAACAAACAGAAAATGAGCTGAGCAAACAAGCGGCCGCTGCTTCACCACGGATCACAACAGCCACATGTTGGCCAGCGGCATGAAGAGACAGGTATGATTCACTGACTGCTACCAACACACACACGTCAGCGGCTGCTAGACATGAAAAAGCTGCCATACAGAGTCACTGTGTCGGTTTATTGCTTTAAAAAGCCATAATTTATACAAATAAGAGCTTTTGTTAACATTTTGCGGTATCTTGCACTTCTATTGCAGCATTTATTATTCAAGAGAACGCAAAGAAAGAAGCCTAGTTATGTATGAGTAAGCCTCCTTTCCTGACAGGTTGCAGCATACAACACCATTACAGCTCCTAGGGATAGTCATCTCATTTATGGGGACATAACAGTGAATAAAAATTCAATGAGCACAAATGGAGTTCATTTACAGATTGCATTTTTCTGATGTATATGAATAATTTCATAAGGGTGTTCTATATGTTACACACAGAGCCTTGCAGAAGTATTTATGTCTCTTGTTTACACTTTTTCTCAGTCTCAGCACAAACTTTAATGTTTTTGTTAAGGTTTTTTAGCAGTTAAGTAAAAAATAAATGTGAACCTGGTTTTCAGGCTTTTAAACAAAAATCAAGCAAATCCATCATGCATTTTTAAAGAGCTTTATTCAATAAGAAAACCGTCTCTTGCAGCAGCTACAGCTGGAAGGCTTTAACACGTTTTGTACATCTACAAATAAAAATCTTTGCTTATTCATGAAAAAATAGCTCAAGTTCAGTCAGACTGGATGGAGAGAGCCTCTGAAAATCATTGTTCAAGTCTTTTCACAGGTTCATTGGATTTACATATCTGTACTTTGACTGGGCCATTTTAACCTATGAATATGCTTTGATCTGAACCACTCCACACAGTGGCTCTGTACGTTTGGTCTTTTTGTCCTGCTGGAACCTTTTTTTCCAATCAAAAGCTCTTTGAAGTCTTTCCATCGATCAGATTCCTTGTCACTTCTGGAGAGGATACCCAAAGCATGATGCTGCCACCACCAGGTGTCATTATTAAGGAAGGTCAGTGTCAGTTCATTGGAGAGCATAATGCAAATGTGACCTTTCTAAATTGTTCTTGGATCAGGTACTGCCTGTTAGAACATTAATTTAATAAAACATAATGTGCAGTGGAGTGGAAATCCCATTTTCACTCTTTTGTAGAGCAAATTTGCCCCTGACACTGCAGGGCAACCGGCCCCACACCTGTTTTTCTATGATGCCATGACAGAACACAAAGAAAGCAAAGTCCAGATGACAGGACTCTGTTAGAGAATAGTGTGAATGTTTGTCTGTGTTGTTGTTTTGTGCGGTGAATCGGCTCTGCAACACACTAAGGTAAAGGTTAATGATGCATCGGTCAATTGGCCAGTGATCAATATTGGCCAATTTCTTTCCTTGATCGGCTTTGACCATTGATCTGAAGGTCAAATACTGAAAAATCTGATTTTCTTTCCCCAGCTCATTAAATCAAAACAAAAAATTCCCACTATTTTCAGTTCATAAATGCATCATCAAACATGTTCTTTAATGGACTTTTTGTTTTTGACTTCAGTAAGTATTATATAAAGGTTACAGGCTTTGATGTATCCAAAGAGATCATTTCTAAGGTGGATTTAAAACTAGTACCTCCGTCAGTAACATCTTTCCTCTTCTATTGCTAGAATTAAAACAGAATTTACAGAAACGTCTTTGTCATAATCCTTAGAAAGAAAAATTAAAATGTCAGACAGAGAAAACTTGAAAAGCCTGATTGGTGTGTCTCCAGTGAAGGTGAAACCTGAGATGTATAACAACCGAACAAGATTGGCAGTTAGATGCTCAGACGGCAATGCAACGTCTGTGTGGTTAATGAAAGCAAAAAATAGAGTCTGACAATGAATATTCTTATTGGTCCGATGCTGCAGAAGGAAAATGTTTCTCTGAATTGCATCTGAAAGAACGGTGACTCACATGATTATTGAGAGAAGCATGTTTGGTCTTAAAAAGCTCCTTTTTCCTGTGTCATACCAGAGATTCATGGCAGCAGGCTTTAAAAATATCAGTGGTAATACTCATGATGACATATATTACATCGACAAGAACAGTGTTACAAGCTCTTCGGCTCTGTTACAGATACACTCTTGATGTAAGAAGCCAAAATGCTTGTTGGCTGACGTGTCAAGAGTCACTTTATAACAATTCAGAACAACGAAATACAACGCCGGAGGCAAAGTGTCGCAAAAGACAAAAACAACAAAGGTTCCTAAAAGGAAAAGCACTGCTGCAAAACAAAGGAGGATAACCAAGAAAAGGTTTAGAAAGGTGAACTCAGAAGTGAAGATGTGAAAGAAAGATGTAATTTATATTCAGAAAACACAAAATGTTCAGCCCTGAAAATGTCAAAATATGAAGGTTTCCTGTTTTGAAAAAAAAAAAAGTCCTATTTTCAAATAAGCACAAGAGATTTCTCTTAAAAAAAACATTTTCAACGAGTACTTTTGCCAACATCCACACCCTGGGGTTGCTTTGTACAGCCCACCTCCCACTGCTGACCAAACATGAATGCCTCTGGAGCAGATAGGGGGGTTAAATACTTCACTTCAGGACACCACAGTGGTAGTTAGTCTTCTGTATGGGAGGGCATTATTCATTCACCAGCCCCTCTCATATTATTCCTGCTGGTAAATGGATTTGCTTCTGGTCAAAACGCTTTCCACCAGCAGTTTCTTTTTTCCCCGCTTTCACCTGGAAAAAAAAACCCTGTATTTTTTTCCCTTTTTTATGCATTTGCTTTATAAATCACAGACACAGAAGATTCATACATGATTTAAGCTCCTGTATCCTTGACCATTTTTCAACATGACTGCGAGGCCTTCAGGTAGAACGTGTATAACACTGATTCTCATTCCTAAATTCATGCTTGTGGGGTAATTTGTTAGGTCCGACCTGCATTTGAAGGTAAAACAGAGCCAGACATTGTAATATTTCTCCATCAACATTTACTCATTTGCCATATCAGAACTGCAGAGGGGAATTTTAAAGGCGTTCCTGCTGCATTTGTCATTGGTAAGTGAAAAGTGCTCATTTGGCCGCTTAATCTGCAGGTCATTACATATATGAGACAGGAATGATCAACAGCATGAGCACCGCTGTCGTTTATTTGCTGGTTTTTAAAAAAAAGAAAAGAAAACAAAAAAAAAAAAAGACCACTTAAGAGCTCCAGCAAAGGTTCCCTCTTTCTTCCCCGTGTCTCTATTAATCTTTGGAGAGGCAGACGGATGATGCGAGAACTGAAGCCCATAAACAAACGCAAAGCAACACCACCTGCTGAAACTCCAGAAATGAATCATAAAGTACATGCATTCTTATCTGTCACTGTCCCACACTGGCTGCAGAAAAACACCATCTGAAAACCCAGTGGGAGACTTGTGTGGGGACATGCGATACGGCTGGGGAACCATTGTGGAGGAGAAGGTTGGGACGGGGGGGCTGGGGGGGACTACACCACAACACATGTTTGTTCTCTCTGCTGTGCAAGAGACAAGTTTACTGCCGCGTTCTGAAACCAGACCGCACACTGGAACCGGCTCCCCTTCTGTCAGATCACACAACGGCTTTTTGGAAGAAAATAGAAGGAGACGAATGACCTCTAAGTATTTCCAATTTCTCTTCTGTCCCACATCAAGCACTCTGTCGCCGCTGCCGAGGAAAGTCTTCTTTATCGCCATTGTTGCAGAGATTCAGACGCTTCTTTACGAAGCAAACTTCACTTCATGACAAGAAATGTTATCAAAAAGAGCTTTGAAACAAACGAACACCACTAAGTTTTACTTTTAGCGTTAAGAGGCATTCATGCATAAAGTTGAGTTTTTCCACAGCAGTGATAATGTGGGGGGAAAAATATTTAATTGTCACATTTAGCAGCAAGCATGTTTGTGGAGCTACTAGAATTCAGTTTTTTACAATAAAGCTGACTTTGGAGAAAAGATAAAAAGAAAAATGAAATTTTTGAGAAATAGAGCTAATGCCACAGCCAGACATGAAATCGACAGTAAGCTCAAGACAATGAGGATGAGGATTACTGAGAACCCAGCTGAGGGGAATTGCCTCATTCTATATTTTCAGTAAAGCACGCTATTTACATAAGGATTACTTTAAACTGTTGGATGAAATAATCCCAAAGCCTTCAGCACACAGTTGGTAATCATTTTCCTCTCCATCAGTCCCCCAAAAACTTGTTTCTGTGCAAATGTGAACGCAATAAGTTCCTGTTTAATTAAGAAAAAAAAAACCTGCTTCACACCTTGAACCACAAATTATATTTTTTTCTGTCCTTTACATCAAACATTTCAATCAATTCTTTTAACTTTGACAAACCTGACAGTGAAGGCCCAAATTCAAGGTGAATATAAATATGCATGCATATAAAAGTGGTTCAAATTAAAATCGCATGTGTATAAAATACACAATAAATAAATGCTAGATAATTAAATAACCAATTAAATAGAAACTACGAAATTAATTTAAAAAATTTGAAAAAATAAATGAATAAATGGCTAGATAATAAAATTTAAAAATTAAATAAATAGACTTGCATTTAACCAACAGTAAAATAGCCTTATTTCAATAACTTATCTATTCAACATATTTAAGTAAATAAATAAATAAAAAATAAATGTTTAAATGAGCAAATTACCTTGCACAAGGCCATCAGAGACAAGCTGATAAAAACATGAATATCATTTCTTTTGTCCTTCTTGTAATATAAGCAACAACAAACCTTCACTTTAGTTATGATTTATAAACTTAAGCAAAAAACTCGACACTGAAATGGAAACTGTGTCGACTTGCACACAATAAAGCCCACATGTGGACTTTTAATACATTTTTCATACAGAGATAACTAACGGAATAAGGTTCTGGCTGCGTTTGATGTTCTTTTGTTGGAGGAACAGTTTCAAGCGAGCAACGCCTTCTCACTAATATCAAAGATTGTTTCTTGTGTCTAAGAGTTGCAGCTTCAGATCCACAAATCTGTGATGGTTGCCCCACTGATGATAAAATATGTATATAAAGATTTCTAAAACTGTTATTTGGCACATTGCACACTGTTTTTTCCTTTTTAATGTATAAAATATTCTTGTTCACTTAAAGCAAGCAAAGGGTGTCCCAACCTTTAGCCCAGGGGGCCATAATTAA